>NC_082356.1:16369217-16669217 GCF_027477595.1 Haemorhous mexicanus
AGAACATCTGATAAGATTGGAGGCACAGTTTGAGGGAAACAAAAACATCAATAAGCTTATTGCCGAACACCTGACAACCAAAAGGGCTAAGCAAATCAGCGACAAGAGAAGACTGCTGCCCAGGAAGCTGACAGGTGGGACTGATGAGGAACCTGGGGTGAGTCATCGCACCAGGAGAGCAGCTAGGACCTGGGAACAGAACCTGGGGTGGATCATCTGCCAGGGAGGACAGCTGCCAGAGGGAAAACAATGGCCAAGATAAGGGGACACCTTGATAAGAAGAACAGCTGCTGCCGGGAAGCCATCGACCAGCAGAGGGCGGGGGAGCTGCAGGCTCATTATCACAAGGTGCTCGAGGAACGCTTATCAGCTGGAGCAATGAACACCTTCTCCGGAGCATTCAAGCAATTAATGGACGGCCAGGAAATCCAGCCAGTGGTTAACCAAACATCAAAGGACTGCTTTGGATGCTTGGAATCGATAAGCCAGATAAGAACAGCGACCCGTGGGAAAAATTACAAAAATAAACAGGGGACCCAGGAGAAGGAGCCAAGAAAGCCGTTTCAGAAATGGATGAAGGAGAGGGCGATCCAAAGAGGTAATTACCTATGTTTCCAGCGTTTATTCTACCTGGACAGGGGGAAACTAGCTAAAATTGTTTTGGACGACATGGAATGCTTGTCCTGTGATATATCACCCAGCGAAATTTATTCGGTATTCAAAAGCAGGTGGGAAACACCTGGTAATTTTTCTGGCCTTGGGGACTTTGAAATTAACGGGAAGGCTGACAACAGTGCCTTCAGGGACTTAATCACGGCTAAAGAAATTGAAAAGAATGTGCAGGAAATGAGCAAGGGCTCGGCTCCGGGTCCAGATGGGATTACTCTTGGGGACATCAAGAAGATGGATCCCGGATATTCCCGGACCGCCGAGATCTTCAACCTATGGTTAACATCTGGGGAACTCCCGGACATGGTGAGGGCGTGCAGGACTGTTTTAATTCCTAAATTAATCAAACCGGACCGTTTAAAGGACAATAATAACTGGAGGCCTATCACGATCGGTTCCATCTTGCTGAGACTCATCTCCAGGATCATAACAGCCAGGCTGAGTAACGCGTGCCCCCTCAACCCAAGGCAAAGAGGCTTTATCAGAGCAGCAGGATGCTCCGAGAACCTGAAACTCCTGCAGACTATAATTCAAACTGCCAAAAGAGAGCACAGACCGCTGGGTGTTGTATTTGTGGACATTGCCAAGGCCTTTGATACAGTAAGCCACCAGCACATCATACATGCTTTGCAACAAAGAAAAGTGGATCCCCACATCCTCGGCCTGGTGAACAATATGTACAAGAACATCAGTACGTATGTCACCACAAAAGGAACGCACACACGGACAAAATCCAAATCAAGGTGGGAGTAAAGCAAGGTGACCCACTATTCCCCCTTTTATTTAACCTAGCAACAGAGCCCCTGTTGGGCAAGCTGGAAGAGTGTGGCAAAGGATACCAACGAGACGGCAGCAGCATCACAGCAATGGCATTTGCAGACGACTTGGTTTTATTGAGCGACTCCTGGGAAAGCATGAAAGCAAACATCGCAATACTAGAGACCTTCTGCAATCTCACCGGTCTCAAAACACAGGGGGAAAAATGCCACGGCTTTTACATCAAGCCCACTAAGGATTCTTACGCCGTCAATAACTGCGCTGCTTGGACCATCAACGGCACACCCCTGAACATGATTGACCCCGGAGAATCTGAGAAGTACCTCGGCCTGCAGTTTGACCCCTGGACTGGGATAGCAAAACCCAATCTCTCGGCGAAGCTAGACTTCTGGCTCAAACAAATTGATCAAGCTCCACTTAAACCTCTGCAAAAGCTGGATATCCTCAAAACATACACCACCCCTCGACTGACCTACCTGGCAGACCACTCAGAACTGAAGGCAGGGGCCCTCGAAGCCCTGGACCAAAAAATCCGAACAGCGGTCAAGGACTGGCTGCACCTGCCCTCGTGCACCTGCGATGCCATCTTGTACTCGAGCATGAATGACAGCGGTTTGGGTGTTACCAAATTGGCAGGGCTGATCCCCAGTGTGCAAGCCCGAAGGCTGCATCGGATTGCACAGTCCTCGGATGAGACAATGAAGAATTTCCTAGAGAAAGATCAAATGGAACAAATGTATAAGAAACTATGGATTCAAGCTGGAGGGGAAAGCGAGAAGACGCCCTCGATTTGGGAAGCACTGCTGGCGACAGAACCATCCAACAGTGCAGACACAACTTCGGAGTGGGAAGCACCGATCCTGAAAAGCAAATTTCCTAAACCATGTGATTGGAGGAGAAAGGAATTAAAAAAATGGACCAAATTAGTTTCCCAGGGCCGTGGAATTAGGAATTTTGAAAGTGATAAAATTAGTAATGATTGGCTTCAGTACTATAGACACATACCTCACAGGAAACTCCTCACTGCATTACAACTCAGGGCCAATGTCTACCCCACGAGAGAATTTCTCTCACGGGGTAGAGAGGATAGTTCCATCAAGACATGTAGACATTGCGCTGCGGACATTGAAACGTGGGCCCACATCGTCGGCTTTTGCCAAGTGACGCAGGACGCCCGAATCAAGAGGCACAATCACATCTGTGAGAGGCTGATTGAGGAGGCGCAGAAGAGGGACTGGGTAGTGTACAAAGAACCACACATAAGGGATGCCACCAAAGAACTGTACAAACCAGACCTGATATTTGTGAAAGACACTCGTGCACTTGTCATGGATGTGACGATACAATACAAAGCAACCAAATCTTCCCTGGAAGAAGCCGCTGCAGAGAAAGTGAACAAGTACAAACATTTGGAAACCGAGGTACGAAACCTCACCAATGCAAAGGACATTGTTTTCATGGGCTTTCCCCTTGGGGCGCAGGGGAAATGGTACAAGGGAAATTCTGAACTTTTGAGTACTCTTGGCCTCCCTAAATCGAGGCAGGAGTTGGTAGCAAAGACTTTATCCACAGAAGCGCTTCTATCATCTGTGGACATTGTACATATGTTTGCCAGTAGGGCCAGAAGATTGCCAGGGTAGATGATTTTTTGTATTGTTTTTGTATTTTGAATTTTCTTGTAGATTTGTTTTTGTTGTTTGTACTATTTTTCTTTGTATTGCATTTTTGTAAAAGGTTTTATACGTTTTTGTATATTTTTCAATAAACTTGACAGTAGCTAGGTTGGTAGGGAAGCCACAAGCCAGTTAGGTAGCTCATAGTAAGTAGGGACAGAGACTTTTTAATTCATAAAAATCTGGCCAGGCGGCCAGTGGCAGCAGTGGCGAGGCCACAGGCGCCGCGCACCGCGCTGCCGGTTCTAAGAGAGAGCTCGTGCGGCTGCCCCAGCTGGCCTGGGCCGAGCCCTCCTGTCCGTGCTGGCGGGTGCCGGGTGCACCGGGTCTCCTCGACCTGCTGAGGGACGGAGCGGGCCTTGCCCCTCCGCCCCTCGGCCAGGCGTCCAGCCCTGGGGTAGACCTGTTGTCGTGCCTCTGGAGGACACAGGGTAGACCTGTTGTCCCGGCCTGACTTGGCCTCTGGGGAGCATGGGGTAGACCTGTTGTCCCGGCCGGACTAAGCCTACAGAGACCCAGGGTAGACCTGTCGTCCCGGGCTGCCCTCGCCCCCTGGGCGCCAAATACCGGGCAGACCGACCCCCGCCATGGGACGTCTGGGCCCGTGGCCCGGGCCGGGCCTGCGAGCGCGTGTCAGGCGGGCGGCGCGCGCCTCGTGGTTGGACCCGCTCTGGAGGGCCCGCTGGTGGACTATCGAACCGAAAGGCTCGACGAGAGCCGAACGGGAAGCTTCTCAGAAAAGGGAGGGCGCTAAGCCTCCCGCTGCCACCGCCCACCCGCCCGCCCCGCCTCTGCGAGGGGCTCTCGTCCTGCGTGCCAAAGGCCCTGACTGCCTCGGTGTCGGCCGGCTCCCCGCACTGTCGCCGCTGCTGTGCCAACTGGCGGTTGGCAGCCTGGGCGGAGGCGGGACTCGTCTGAAGGTGGCGCCTGGGAGTCTGATGGGGAAGGGTGGGGCGCCCCGAATCGCCGATGGGCAGAGGCCGCCGCGAAAGAGAGGGCAGGGGCAGAGGCAGAGGCAGGGGCACGGGGACGGGGACGAGGACGGGGAAAGAGGGGATGCCAGAGGATGTGCGCGTCCGTGTATAGCGTGTGGGCGGGCAGGGAGCAGTTCCCCGCATGGGTCGGTATGTGCAGCAGTGTGGGGGCCTGAAGGGGTGGCGTCGGGGCATGAGCGTGTGGAGTGGGGGTGCGTGTGTGTCACAGCGTCTGTCTCTCCCTGTGTGCGCATGAGGGCCGAGGGCCGGCGGCTTTGTGCCGGCCCCGGGCGCCTCGGCGCCGAGCCCCCGCGGCCCCCCAGACTTGCGCCAAGGGCCGAAGACCTCTGCGTGCCATGAAAGAACCAACCCTCCCGAAAGCGGCCGCCCGTGTGCGAGCCAGCGGTGGTGCTGGCGGCAGCCGCCCCACCACCGCATGTACTGGCAGGTGGGCAGAGCGGGGCGAGTCGCATCAGGGGCGGGGGGGTCGGGTTGTGTAAGGTCCCGGGGGCGGGGGGACGGGACGGGGTGGGGGCGCTCTTTTGACACTTGGGTGTGTCAGCAGCAGGCAGAGCACAGGGCACATGCTGCCCGTCAGCTCAGCTGGTAGCGCGCTGGATACAAAAGGAAAATAAATAACATTTGCCAATATTGGGATTGTTTGTATTTTTTTCCCCGCCCCCCAGATAGGTTTCTCCTTCCAAGCAAACAGAAAAGCCGTTCTTTCAGGAAAGGAGAAAAGAAAAAGGGGGGGGCAAAAACCCAAGAAAACCCAAATCCAAACCACAAGCCCCCCACCCCGCCGCCCAAAAAAAAAACCCCAACCTCTAAACTCGGCATCAAACAAAGACAAAGAAACCGCGGTGGGGGGGGACCAAAAACCCTGCTCCCCCTAAAAACCCCCACAACCCCACAACCCAAAAACCAAAGCAAAGCAAAGCAAAGCAAAGCAAAAAGCCTCCCCCCCCAACCCACCCCACTCCACCCCAAAAACAAAAACAAAAACAAACCCCAAAACAGCAAAAAAAAAAAAAATCAAAAAGATGGATGGCTCTTGATAGTGGGGGCTTCATAGGGTGGGACGGGGCTGATAGCGCCCTCCGGCTCCGGGCCGTTATGAGGCTTTGAGCCTACCCCAGCAATGGGGTCGCCGGGCACGGGGAGGCGCCCGGGTGGCGGGCGCCGACCTGGGGACAACCAGTGTAGCCCGGCTCTGGCCCGGTCCTGGCTCCTGTCGTTGACCGGACTCTGGGGCCGCCAGGGGCAAAGCGAGGCGCCTGGGCGGCGGGCGGCCCCGTGCGGACCCCGGGTCTGCCCTGGCTGCCCGGAGTGCACCAGGTCTACCCTGGGCAGGCGGGGTAGACCCGGTGTCTGCTGGGGAGCCAGGGTAGACCCAGTGTCCGCCGGGGCAGCGGGGTAGACCTGTTGTCCACCACAGCAGCCGGGTAGACCATGTGCCCACCTGGGGATCCGCCGTGGCAGCTGGGGTAGAGCCTGGGGTGGACACCAAGTCTACCCCGGTTGCCGCGGTGGATACCAGGTCTACCCTGGCTGCCGCGGCAGAAACCAGGTCTACCCCAGCTGCTGCAGCAGATAACAGGTCTACCCAGGCTGCCCAGCAGGCACCAGGTCTACCCTGGCTCCCCAGGTGGACAACAGGTCTACCCCAGCTCCCCAGGTGGGCAACAGGTCTACCCTGGCTCCCTGGCGGACACCAGGTCTACCCCGGCTGCCACGACGGACAACAGGTCTATCCCGGCTGCTGCGGTGGACAACAGGTCTACCCCAGCTCCCTGGGCAGACAACAGGTCTACCCTGGCTCCCCAGCGGACACCAGCTCTACCCCAGCTGCCACGGCGGATCCCCAGGTGGGCACATGGTCTACCCGGCTGCTGTGGTGGACAACAGGTCTACCCCGCTGCCCCGGCGGACACTGGGTCTACCCTGGCTCCCCAGCAGACACCGGGTCTACCCCGCCTGCCCAGGCGGACAACAGGTCTATCCCGGCTCCTAGTTGGGCACCAGGTCTACTCCGGCTCCCCGGGTGGACACCAGGTCTACCCCGGTGCCGGGCTGCCGGAGGTCGGCGCAGCCCCCGGGCAGCGGGGGCCCACCGGGGACAACAGGTCTACCTCGCTCCGGCGGGACTTAGTCCGATTTCGGCAGGCGCCGGGTAGACCTGTTGTCGCGGCCGGCCGCAGAAGTTCACCAAGGGGTCGCTGTTGGCGGCCGCCTCCAGCGATGTCATGGTAGCAGGCGGCCTGCGGCGGCGCGCCTTCCCGGTTGAGTTCCATTTGTCCTCTTGGAGGCGTCGGCGCCTTTGGACTCGTCTGTCCGTACTATGGGAGCGAGGTGACGGGCCACATCCCCGCAGGTTGAGCCAGTGCCTGTGTCTGAGGCAGAGCGGGGCAGCTGTGCCCGCGGTCACCGGGGCGAAGGGAGCTCTGCCTAGCCGGGATGAGTTGCGTGGCTTCGTCCCGGCTCCCGTCCTGCCCAGGGAAGTGGGTACAGTTGGAGAGCCGAGAAAGAAGGGCGCTGAGAGGGGATCCTGAGAGGCCGAGAGAGAAGGGGCGAGAGAGGATCCTGAAAAAGACCCAGAGAGAAGGCCAAAAGACAAACACTGAGAGGCGAGAGAGAAGGGCGGAAGACGAGCGCTGAGAGGCGAGAGAGAAAGGCGGAAGACGATCGCAGAGCCGCTCGCCTGCCGAGGCGAGGCAGAAAGATGAGGCTGCCAGCGTGTCCCGCTCAGGCCCGGCTTCTGTTGGCTCTCTGAAGGCGACCACCCTGGGTCACTGGCAGCGGGCGAGGCGGCGGCGCCACATCCCTTTTCTGCCTGGCCCTAAGCCAGGGCCCACTCAGCGGGCACGGTTTTTGACTTTTTGGGCTGTCGGTCCGCCTCGGAGGCTGGCAGCCGGGGCTGGACGCGTCCGGGCCTTTTCCCGGGCCTTGCCCTAGAGCCCCGAGTGCCGCCTGGTGGGCCAAGGTGGTGGCATCCCGTTCCCTGCTCCCGACCTGTTGGCCAGCATGTCCAGGGTGTCCGAAGGGCGGCGGAAACATGCCGTGGGGCGTGCGGCCTGGCCTCGGCCCGCCAGCTGGCTCGAGGGGCTCGGTGACGGCGGTTGCCCCGTGAGGCGCGGAGCCGGGGTGGCGGCGCCCCGGCCCCGGCCCTGTGTTGTTGAGGCCGTTCCCCCTTCCTTGGCCTTAAGCCGGGGACCCACGTGGCGGTCGGAATTTTTCAGGGGCACCGACGCGGGCCGCGGTGGCCAGCCAGCCCTAGCACAGACCCGGAACCCGACAGAGAGCCCTCCGGAAGGTCCCGGGCAAGGCAGTGGCGCCTCGCCCACCTCGGTCGTGGACGGATCGAATGAGCCGCTTATGCCGGGCGGGCTGGGTTGCCACCCGAGTCTGTGGGTTTTTTTCCTTAGGCGTGCCGGGTTGCTGTCAGAGTGGGGGTGTGCCCACCCGGCCTCCACGGGTTTTTTTTTTTTATCTCTCGCGGCTCTGAGCCGCGGCACCGAGAAGCGCGCGACAAAAGTGCGCGAGCCCAGAGTGGAAGCGATGGTGGATGGAGAGAGAGAAGGGAGAGCACCGAGATTGCTGGTGGGCGCTGGTGGGGGAGCGAGAGGCGCGTGCCATGACCCCCGGCCCGGGCCCGTGGCCCCTGTGGCTAGCACGGGTCATTGCCGAACACGCGCTGCCATGTGCCTTTTTGTCATGCCGTCCCCACCCCGTATTTTATTTCCGTTTGTTTTTTCTTGGAGGGGGGGAAGCTGACTGCCGTGAGGCGGGCGAAAGCCGGTGTCCCGTGGCCCGGTCGGTAGCACTTTTCTTGCATGCTCAGACTGGGTTCCCCGGCCGAAGGGGGCCGAGAACCCCCTTCCCGGCCCGGTGGTCCGGTCCTGCCGTTGCCTAGCTGAAGGGAGCCTTCAGTTGTGGGTGGTTGGCAGCACCCCCCGCGCTCCCAGTGTTGTCCCAGGATCGTGGCCGTGGGGCCCCTGTCGCGATCGATGAGGCTTTTTGGGTGGCGTCAAGAAGACGGTAAAACTTGACTATCTACAGGAAGTAAAAGTCGTAACAAGGTTTCCGTAGGTGAACCTGTGGAAGGATCATTACCGGTGGGGGCCTCTCGTGGGGCCCGCTCCGTTCGCACGCTCGGCCCCTTGGCACGCCGGCAGCAGTCGGTGCTGGGGGCCACACGCCCTTCCCGAAGGCGTCCCTGGGGTCCAGGTACTGGATATCACCAGGAAATTCCCTAATGACTAAATGAACTTCATCTGTTCACCACGGTCTGGGGTACAGTGACTGTGAAATAACAGAGCTCTCAATATTTGGTGAAACAAGGAGGGCCATCAACAAAACTTCCACTGGGGACTTCTGGAGGGCAGATCCGGCCTGTTCAAGAGACTGATTTGGACAGTACCCTGGGCAACAGCCCTTAAAAACAAAGGGGTCCCGGAAGGATGGACATACTTCAAGAAAGAAGTCTGGAAGGCACAGGAACAGACTGTCCCTGTGGGTGGAAAGACAGGCTGATGGGGAAGACAACCAGCCTGGATGGGCAAGGAGCTTTTCAAGGAACTAAGGGGAAAACAAGAGGGTGTATCCCCTACGGAAAGAGGGTGAACTGTTTAAGGATGTTGCCAGGTGATGTAGGAAGAAGATTAGAGAGGCAAAAGCCCAATTAGAACTTAAAGAAATCCAGTCATCGCAACCAATCTTCCCTTCCCAAAATGCCATCCTTTGGTTGGAGTATCAATGGAACTGGAATGCTAAGTGCTGAGCTCCTGAAGCCCAGGGACACACACCCCAGTGCCAGGCATGGTTTACTTGGCCTAAACCATTCAGAAGCACCAACACCCCCCTCAGGCCACGCATCAGTTTCAGTCTTGGGCCATGGATCTCACGGAAATGCATCTTTCACACCAACCTCCTCTTCTCTTCAATCTCTCCTTCCTCAGTAGGAAAAGCCTTCCACTGGAAGTGGGCTGTGATGTTACTCCTGTTTTCAATGAACATTGTTTTGTGGCTTGACATGGTGATGAAAGTCTTCTCAAGCTCCACGGAATTTGTGCTCAACCCAGCATTGACTTCTACAGCATCTCCGCGGAGGTTTGTGTGGATATTTTCTTCACCTGGAACAAAGCAAAGGGGAGACTTTGCTCAGCTCAGTTGCTGATGGAAACACAAGGAACAGAGCAAACCACAGGTCACAGAAGGAAATGTCACAGCTTTTAGCTGTGCTAGCAGTTCTGTGGATCAGTCCATTTATCACGTCCTGACAGCTCTGTGTGCGCAGCGTGAGGGTGTCCTGGGCACCTCCTAAACCACCTTATTTCTGAGAGCGTTTGTAGAGATTTGGCCCCAAGGTGACAGTATGCACAGTGAGATTTGTCAGATGTGCTCCAGTGACCCACTCAGATCACACTGAGGAGCCCTGTTCAGTCCTGGCTTGCCCAGGGTCTCCCCTGGGCATCCCACGAGACTCTTGTCTCTCCTGATCCCTTGGATCCCTTGCTGCTGACCAGCAAACACGCCTGGGAGCATGTGGGCAGCAAAAGGAGGCCCAGAGGAACAAGTGACAGCCCACAGCAGGAGGGGACACAGGCAAGGAAACACAACCAGCCTGGCTCTGCAATTTGACAAACCACTACAAAATGAACACCATGAAAATCATCATCACCAAACCCACAGCAGCACCAGTCTTGAAATATTTTATATTGTTCTGATCGCAAAAACCAAGCTGCAGCATTTCAAATGAAATAAAAAACAGACAAAGGAAAGATTAATACGTTTAAGGAAAGATTAACACAGAGCAGCTTCCATATGAAGGCTGAATGGGATTCCTCAGTCTAGAAATCAAACAGGAGATAGATATGAGAGGTTTGAAACAGCATGAACTGCCTGGGAAATGGGGACAAGGAAAAATTTGATTTGTCACCAAACAGGAACTCGAGGGCCGGAGAATGTTATTAGACAGGAGCTAAATATATGTGTAGAGGGCCACACAGACAAAGGGTCTGTGACAAGCCAGTGGAGAAGCAACATATGGGACAGAGGTGTGCAAACAATCCATTGCATTGGAGTTTGATGGAAACCTCACACCTCACCTACAGCACTGCCCAGGAATGAAATAAAATTTCACCCAGGCATAGCCACATGGTAGTGGAGAATCAGGGTTCCTCCTTCCTCCACTCAGCAACTCCCAGCAAAACAGGAGTCCAAAACTCTTAGCCCTGTTAGAGGGGATCCACTTGATCAAGCCCCTAAATACCAAGGAGTTCTCAGTTTGCTTTGGGGTAAAGCTGGAACAGGGGAGGGACCTCAGGAGGGAATGGAGGGGGATGGGACAACAGGGAGTGATGGTGGAGAACTGTCCTGTGCCCGTGCAGGGCCCAGCACTCACCTGTGCTGCAGCACACTGCCAGGGACCCACAGTGGTCACCCGTGGTCAGCAGGTGAAATCCCACTGTCACCTGCATGGTGTCACCAGCATCCAGAATTCCTATGGCTGGTGACATGGAGAAAGGACTGCAACACTAAGAGAGGGATCAGGGCTCGGGGAGACACCTGGGCATGAGATTCCTTCTGCACTGCAGCTCACCTCAGCTCACTTGGTGTGAAAAATGCACATTATACGATAGACTGTTTGCAAATACTAAAATGAATATAATATGTGTTAGGTTGGGAAATTGTTTTGTAGTACTGTATTAATCCCTTTTAAGTAGTGTGTTAAATGTAGTTTTAGGCTAGAACATCATATTAAAATAGAAACTACGTGATGTAAGATATTTTTTCTAACTAGCTCAAGAAATGAACAAGAAAATCAAGAAATGATTTAAACAGAGATAACAGCAACAGGACACCCAAAATCCCAAGAGAAGAACTACTGCCCCCCTATCAGGAAGAATCAGACTTCATGGGGACTGAGATGACTGATTACAAGATGAGGGGGGAAGTTGACAATAAACAGAAAAATACCTAGTTTGAAAGGAATGTTTGCATTGTGTATGAGAGATATGAATATGCAACAGGCTATTGCTTTTAAGGATTAATCCTTTGTTAGCAAAACCTGTTAGCAAAACCTGTTCTGTGGCAGAGCAGAATGCCCGGATGTCCTTAATTCTTTGCTTTTTTATTGTCCCTTTATTGTCCTAACTCTGATTGTCCAAATTCTTATTGCTCTAATTTTTATTACTCTTTTTAGAACTATTTGATTACTGTTGAATTTTTAAAACTTTAACAAAAGGGATTGGCGTTTTTCACACTTGGGCAAGCAGGGAGCAACCCAACCACAGTCAGCAGAAGACAGGGCAGGGTCAGAAACAGCCACTGAGCCACTTCTGAGGAGATCCAGCCCCCACAAGATGCTGTGGGATAAAATGACCTCACCTCCCCCATACTCTGCATCCTGCCCTCTGCAATGAGACTCAAGGGTCCCACTGCCAGCAATCCCATCAGAGAATGGTTTGTGAAGAGCACAGAGAGGGTTCAGAGCTACCTGCATGCACAACTTGACACTGAGTGCCTCAGGAATTTCTCCTTTTCTGATGTTTATAGAACTCACCTCAAGAGATGCAAATGTTAGGGCACTACCTGTCCTGGGATATTACAGCCTAGGAATCAGACAGGGAGAAGGAACTTTCCCTTGAAGACCAAGGAATAATTACTGCTGAATTTGCAGTGTGGTTCTTTGGTTTCTTTTACCTTGAAAACATCCTGATCTAGCCTAAAAGGGCACATTTCATCAGCACTTCAATGAAAGCTGCCCTAAGAAAAGGAGCAATCAAAACTCTGAAAGAGTGCAAATGCACATTAGAGCAATACAGTGACATGGAAACCCAAAAGGAGGATGCCATGTACAGTCTGAAGGGTCCAATCCCAGCTCAATGAAGCACCATGAGCAGGAGCACACCAAGGAAGCAGAACAGGAGGTTTCTGTGTGTTTACCAGCAATGCAGTCTGGGACTCTGGGCTGTCATCCCGGCTGGTAACTGTTGGCTTGGCCCACCTAACAAACTCTGTGCAATGTGTTGGAAATGCTTCTGCAAACGTGTTGGTGCACTTTGGATTTAACAGGAGCAATCAGGATTGGTCACCAGGTGAACAGCTCTTGCCTGACAAACAAAAGACTGTGCTTTGATGCTCAGGGAGAGCTCAGGGGAAATGTGCTTCTGCCCAGCAGCTGCTGGGCTTTGTGCTCCTCTACAGCCCCACTGAGGAAACAAAAGTTCCTGGCCTTGGTGCTTTGCTGCTGGTCAATCTGTCACTTACAAGTGTGTTCAGGGGACTTTGGTGATGAACCATCACACACAAAAATAAGGAGAACATCTGAAAAGCTGAACTTTGCTCATGTCAGCAGTGACAGCTGATGAACTTGCTCCAGGTTCTGCTCATTAAGGACCTCTTGCTGCAATGATGGGCCTAACCTGTTCTCATTCCCACTGGTGAGAACATCACTGCTGGCTGATGGAGAAGCCTTGGGCCAGCAATGTTTATGTGCTGGACGTCAGGCTTTGGAGAGAGGGGAGGAAAGACAAGGCCCCAGCAGCCCCAGAGCTCCTGCATCCGCCCCAGGGGTGATGCCAGGACTGCTGCAGCTCTCTGCTGGGGCTCGAGGGGATCAGTGCCTGCTGGGGGCAAGGCACAGGATTTTGTTCTTCTTCTTCTGCCAGAAATTTCACTGGAACAGAGAAGCTGCCACTTAAGGGAATCCCTGGCCACACTTCAGCACTGCCTCCATTCCATTCCATTCCATTCCATTCCATTCCATTCCATTCCATTCCATTCCATTCCATTCCATTCCATTCCCACCTCTGCCCCATGTTACATGCTCCTGCCCTCAGATGGCAGGATGGCAATAACACTCCTGGGGGTGACTTCAGGGGTTGCCTGAGAAAGGAGGTATCTTCTTATTTTCAAATTATCAGGAGAAGAGGATCCAGCCAAATTCAGGACTCAGTTTTCAGGACTGAAAAACGGAGTGCAATTCAGCCCCTGCCTCTCCTACATCCCACCCTGGGCTGTACCCACCAGACTCCTCTGTTCCTGCTGTAGCAGTCATCTCTCACACAGACCTGGCTCCCCAAAACCCAAGGACACAAGCTCTACTCCTCTGAATTTCAGCCAACATCACTAAGCTGCACCCTGAGCCCAGAGATAGAAGAGCTGTGAAGGAGACATCCCTGACACTGTAATAACCAAATGAAAACCAGTGCCAAGAGATGGGGCAAGCAGGCTAAATTTTGGCCTTTTATCTGTTCATTGTGAGCTGTTCCTTAAGATAGTTCCCATCCTGTTAGATCTGTCCTTTCAATGAATCACTACTGCACCCAACAGGCAAAAAAGAGAAGGTATGGAGGGGTTTTAATAGGTTGTTCTCTTCTGCTTTTAAATTAGGTCCATTGGGAAGATTGTTTGCTTGCATCTAAAGGCAGGTCCAGATCTCCCAATGGCACCTTGCAATCCCCAGACACTGCTCTTGCTTTGAGCAGTGTGTTTGCTCAGAAGATTTCCAGAGGTCCCCTCTGGAAAAGTTATTCTATACTTTTATTTTCTAAAACAGCCCAAATTCTTTTGACATCTTCACTAAATGTCTCATATTTCCTACACACCTGTGCAGGAAGTACCTATGGGCTGGTGGTATATTGAGAGGCATTGGAAGAGCTCAACCTTCATCAAAGTTCCCAATGAAGAATTAATAATCTTTTGGCAAACATTTAACACAAACCAAAATGAAAAAACAGCAGAAACACAGGGACTTCAGAAAAAAAGAAAAAAGAAATCTCAATGAAAGGGGGCAAAACCTTATTCAGAGATTTAAATCATCTGTTTGAAATTTTAAACTGGCTTTCAAAGGTTCATCATGGAGCAGAAGAGGGGACTGATGCCCCCAGCTGGCAAGGGAAATCAGAACAGCTTTAGTAGCAGAAACTGCACCGGCTGCCTGCAGCACAGCTCATGTTGGGCATCTCATGAGAGGAGCACTGGAAAGCCACGTGCCTGTGGCCTCCCACAGAATGGGCCTATTTGGCCAACACTGCTGAGTAAGCATTTCAGAAGCTGCTTGTGCTCAGGAGGGTGCAAGCCAGCTACCAGCATGTTCCAGCAGCCTCCAGGAAAGCGGGGCCAGAGAAAGCTCAAAGGCTGCATCCTGCTCAGAACACCGAAAGCGAGAGCAGATGTCCTCCATCCTGCTCACTTCCAGCCAGGCTGCAGGGCTGCTCTGGCTCCTTTTGGTGCTCTTCCCCAGCCCTATTATCACCCAAAGGTGTTTTGTGCAAGGACAGATCCTGACCTCTGGGTGCTCAGCTGGTAACAAGCTGCCTGGGTACCGACATTGCAGACCAGCAGAGTCTTCTGGATGCTGCACTTGACTGGACACTTGGAGAAGTCCAGCTGGGCAGGGAAGTCCAGGATAGCTCGGGCACCAATGGCCCGAATTGGCACAACTATCCTTTCCCTTTCAGTGACACAGATGAGCTCATGGGAATAATCCTGCAGGAAAAGAAACTGCCTCAGCACACGGCATTTAGTGCCATCCCCATGGCAGAAGAAAAACCATTTCCTAGAACCCTTCAATGGCATCAATTTACCTATTCCACCCTTAAATGAACACTAAGTTCTACTAATATGTCACATTTTAAAGGCACCGGTGCACTCTGCAAAACCTATCTCAGTGGCATTAAGCTCTTTTGTCACTTGGGTCATCCAGAGAACTGCCCTAGGCCACCACAATTTTAACTCTACATTTTAATGATGTTAAAGAATTCCTAAGTCCCTTCTAAGGAACATGGAGCTAGGGAACACAGGACATTCTTCCTTAGGTGTTACTGCTACGGGCTCTGGGCTCACAGCTCTGCCTGCAGCCTGTACCTGCCCTACACGAGCTCCTTCAGGCAGGTGTCCAAGTCCCCTGCAGCTCAGCAACCTCCTGCTGACCAAGGGCACCCAGAGCCCAGTGTGCCTGTGCCAGGCCACGCTCACAGGCATAGCACATCCTCTGCCCTGGCCCTGCAGCTGTACCATGGTCAGCTGTGCTCTGGGACAGCACAGCTGCAAGGCTGCAGAACAGAGGGGGTGAAAAAGCACTGTCTTTGCTCCAGCCCAGGGGCAGGCAGGGAAGCTGTTGGCAGTCAGGAAGGAGGAAAGCTCTCTGACCTCTTTGTTCCTCTAGCATTTTCCATAACAATTAAATCCCTTCCACTGTACCTAGAGATGGCCCAACATCTATTAACAGCCCTCTGTCATTTTCATCCTGTTCCCTGTTCATCTTCCCATGGCAATGCTCAGGAATGTGCAGGGAGGGGAAGCAGAGCCTGCCAGGCCTGGCTGCAGTGCCTGACAGCACGTGCCAAGGTGTGACTGGCTGCAGGCTGCCTGCCCATGGACTGGAGCCAGGCTCACAGCATGGAATGGGCTGGACCCACAGTGCAGGGAAAACAGTGGCTGTGGAGATCATTCTGTGCTTTGGCTCCTCCAGTTTCACCTTGTTCTCGGCGGGGCTGAAGCGGATGCGCACAGGGGCAGACGCGCCCGGCGGCACGACACGGAACACATCGCTGGAGCACGTGAGCTGGAAGTAAGGGGAGCTCCCCATGGAGACCTTCACCACCTGAGGAAACTGCAGCAAAGACATGGAACAATGATTTTGCCACTTGTGGAAAGAGAATGAGACGAGACCTGTCCATGCCCTGCTGACATCCCTCCTTGGCCCCTTTCCCAAAGCACTTTCAGCTCCGCAGGCACAGGCACATCATTCACAAGGCTGAACTCAAATCCCTTCTGTCTGCCTCCAGCATTTTGGCCAGGGCCGGTAGGGCAGTGCCTGCTGGGAAGGAAGGGCCGAGCAGGTCAGCACCAGCCAGATGGAGACAGAGCACCTGAACCAAGTCATCTGCATATTCATCAAGGCCAAAAACCTGCTGGCTTCTGCCTGCACACAGCCATGCAGTAGTCGTGTTCCAGAGGGGGAATGTGCTCCCTGAAAGCAAAACAGCACATTGGCCTGGGGGAAGGAAGAAATTCCCTTCTAGCAGATCAGGTTTGGGTAGGGACATTCTGGGGATAGAGTCAAGCAGGCAGAGCAGCAGGAGGGGAGGCCTAACACTGTGGCCTTACTGGGAATCAAAGCAAACCTGAAAAGCAAAAGAAAGAACACAGCAAGACAACCCCTAAAACAAGTAGGTGGCAAAGAGAATTTAAATGGGAGGTAAAGCTGTAAGGAAGAATTATAAAACCATGAGAGCAATCAGCTTGCCAAAAGTGACAGAAACACTGACAGGCTGTGCCTATCACTATGGGCCTCAAAGGCATTTTCTGCCTGGAGAAACATGACCAGCACTGACTGACAGTGTGGTTCCAGGATGAAAAGCCAATCTTGGCTCTCCAGGCCTTCTTGCTGCCTGTGCAGGCAAGCTGGGCTGCTGGGCATTCCTAACTCCAGCCAGCAGGCCAGGCTCTGCCCTCTGGGATACACAGACCCAGAAACCATGCATTTTCTAGCTCATAGATATCAACCCCCAAGCACCAAAATGTTCTCCAAAAGTCTAAACCAATGATTTGGACTCCCTCCTGTCTCTTCCCACCAGCCCACTCTTGGCACAAGCCTCACTTGAGAAAATCTTTCCCTGACTGAAATTCCAATGGTCTCTCTTTTCCTCTTTACAGTGAAACACAACTGCTGACATTTTTCTACTTTCTCCCTCTCAACTCTCTTGGGAAACTGCAAAACAATCACAATTTCTTCAAGTGAAGGGGAAAACCTCCAGGAGCTCATGGCTTTGGTGTGCTGTGGTTCTCCAAAGGGAAAGCAGAGCACTGTGTTGCTTTTGGAAAAGCTGAGCAGAGCTGGATGAAGTGGCAGGAGCCTGAAGTGGCACCTAAAGGCCTCCCACTACTTCTGCTACATCTGCCTGATTGCAGGGCTCTTTCAGAACACAGCTCCTGCAGTGACAATGCTGTTAATGAAAAGTGATTCCAGCATAAAGTGGAGAAGACTCAGCCCCTGAGCTTTGACTGTGAGCTGCACAAAGGGAGCCAAACAGGCTGAGAGAGTGTCCTGGTTCAGGGCAAATTTGGGAGAGAACCCCCAAAGGGCCCCCCTAGGAAATCGGATTCTACCACCCCTCCCCCAACCGGTACAGGAGAAAATACTTCCTTGGAGAAAAGTGGAAAAAAACTGTTAATTAAACAAGAAAACTTAATATTAAACAATAAAACCCCTTGCTGCTCCAAAGGAGATGACAAACCCAGAAAGTCCCCTCCCCAGATTCCAGTTCAGCTCACTCAGTCTCTTATCAGTCCCTCCGGCGCTGGAAATGCCGTGGCCCAGGCCCGGCCCATCCCACCGATGTGAGCTGCTGGTGCTCTTATGGTTGTTCAGTCCAGAGCAGGTGTGAACAGGTCCAGAGAAAGGGGAAAAAAGGGAAAAAAAAAGCACAGTCCAGGGAACTTCTTTGCCTCAGCTAGCTAAACTAACTAAAAAGCAAGAAAAAAAGAGAGCCCTGTCCCGCTGTCTGTTCATCCGCAGAAACACGCAGTCCAGAAGCAGGAATGTGTAGGAGTGAGTTCAGTGTCTGAAAACAAACTGCGCGCCTCCTCTCCCCCCCTCAATCTTTGAAGCAAGTCTTAAAGGTGCAAAACTTACTATTCAGCATAAACAGAATGAGACGATCGGGGATAAAAGCATCATATAGTCAACCTAGGACAGAGAGGCAGAGGAGCCAAGATTAACCAAGGAGACACAGGATGTGGTACAGACTCAAGGCAAAGCCCGAGAGCAGGTAAGAACTGTACAGCCCTCAACATTCACACCAATCCAGAGCTTGCAAGAGAAGGCAACTCCTTTGGGATAGATACCATCAACACAGGGCAAACCAAGAGCAGGGGAGAATTCCCAGCACAGGAAGATTTCCACCATCCTGCAGAACAAAGGCGCTGAGACATTTTCTTCTGGACATGCTGCAGCAGATAACTTGCTTTGCTGTACACTGCGTCTGCAGGGCTGGACCTGTGCTCACACCGGAGCTGAGAAAGAACAGCTGCTTTGGAACCTCTTCTAGCTGGGACCAGCTGTGGCTCTCAGGGCTTTGGGCAGAGTTTGAGCTTCCCCCCACCACATGCCCAGGTGCCCAAGGGCAGGATGGTCAGAGCAGCACAGCTGAGTGTCCAGCCTGACAGAAGGAATTCCTGTGGCAAAGGGAAAGGGACAGAACACGTGCTCAGGGCTTCAGTTGTACATTGGTTTCACTTGGCTCTGCTTGCACGGCCAGGCAAGACCCTGAAACATCACACACTGTTCCCTACTGCACCAGGACAGCCCCCACCAACAGGAGCATGGCACAAAGAGCTGGGGAGGGGGTCTGCAGCTTCACAGCACTGCTGGGCAACAGAGGCAGGGAGACCAGGGACACCAGGGGTGTTTGCAGCCTTAACACAGCCCAGTGGGTACTTACAGTAAAAGATGTCAGTCTTTCCCTGGACAAAAGATGAGGGGTCGAGCTCTTCTCTGGGACTCCAGAAGTCATTTTGAAGGGAGGGTCTCCCAGATGAGTGGCAATGCCTCAACAAAACTGGAAGAAGCAACAATGGAACTCTGAAAATCCAGAACCCAATTCAAGAGATATACTGGTGCTAAAAATTTGATATGATTTGAAAGTAGCTGTCATGGTTTGACGCTGGCACAATGCCAGTGCCCCCATGAAAATGTATTCTCCCTAGTGTCTGCTGTGAGATGTGACCAGAAATAGAGCTAAGCAGGCTCCAGCTTTGGAATAAAGGAAAGAAATGGATTAATTTACAAGATGTAAAAGAAACACACACATAGAACTCAGAATGAAAACCTTCCAAAACACATTCCTCTTCGCCCCACCAAATCTCCAACACAGCACAGTAAGACAAAACCTTGGATTCTCAATCAAGTTACCACCCCTCAGATAATCAACTCTCAGTTCATCACCACCACCCTTCAGACAATCAATTCTCAGTTGATTATCAGAAGAGAGGAGAATCTCTTGTACCATAGGCTCTCCCAGGAAACACAGTTGAAACCTCTTGTGTTTCCATGTCACATGTGGCACCGCCCGGAGAACATTTGCCACCATGCCCTCTTCCTTCCATGCCCAGTGCTCTCACCACTGTGCTTGGACCAGGGCTGCTTCCAGGGTTCCCCTCTTAAGGATGCTTTGCCCAGTTCCAAAAAAGCAACAGTCTCTCATTTTTAGGACACGTGTCCCCCCCCAATTCACCCCCTGGCGCCGAGGGGGTCTCAAGAACCGAGACCTTCTTCTTCACTAAAGATCAAGGGCACTACCACCCTCCTCACCTGTCGTCTCTGTTCCTGCCACTCCTTCACATAACATCACTGCACTCTCTTGGCTCCAAGCTATTGCCTGCCCCCAATGCAGCCTCTGTGTTTCAGGAAGAAAAAGGTTCTGTCCACAGCTATACAAGACAACTCCAGCCAAAGGCCACTCCATCCTCTCCTCCCACCTCGGATTCTTCTGAACTCTTCCGACATTTTTCACTTGAACAAACTTTCACCACACTTGCCCATTTCCTCCCAGTTCATTTCCATCTCTCTTCTCATTGAGATCATTCATTCCCATCATTCAAGAAAAGGGTTAAAATCTCAGCCTCTGCCTGCCCAGAACTCCCATGACTTCTCACCGAGCCCCGCTGCACCCCCCCCTTCTCCTTCTCAGCCGGGCCTGCTGCCAGCACATGATATCAAATTCCAAGGTGGCACAAGCTCAGGCTCCCTCTCTCTCTCTCTCTCTCTCTCTCTCCCGGAGCGGGGGTGGTGGCTGCCCGATGCCTCTCAGTGCTCCTCCACCCTTCCATCCTGCAGGGCCCTTCACCTCCCTTCTCTGTCCAAGGCCCGGCCTACCTCATCCCGGCCACATGGCTTCCCCTCCCCCGCCCAGCCCGCAGCTGGGCAGGGCACGTCTGGACTCTTCACTAACCGGAACCAAGAGAACTTTCTCCTGGCAGTTCTCTGCTTTTAACCCCCTGAGTTCTCAGAGGCGTGTCCATATCCTCAGTGGCCACACCAGGTGCCAATATTCAAATCTGAGTACCGATTGGTTTGACCACAGCATCCCAAAAAACTCACTTCCTTTTTCAACCAGAACAGTAGCTAAGTGCTTGTTTGGTGTAAGTAGCTACTTTGTTAGGCCCCTGCTTGGACTTTTTCTGAACTATCCATTCAAATCTCCATTCACTATGTTGTGCAATTCAAAGATGGATCATACTGCAGCTAAAAATCTGAACATTAATAATAGTTAGAACGGACAAAGCTGTAGCTTAAATATTACTTAAAAACAGCTAGAGTGGACATCCTCTTCTTTAGGCTAAGGCACCCCTGCTCTCTCAGCTGCTCCTCACAGGACTTGGGAGAGACTGGAATGTTATGGCTAATGGCTTAAATATTGTTATGAAGGACTTTCTGCCCATTGTAACAAAACTGTAGAAAGAAGCTGTGACCACCGCAGCCCACCCCTCCCTGAAAATGCCTCCTGACTGGAACTTGGGACTGTGAGTTAAGCTGCCTAGGGGAACTTGGAACAAGACAAAGGTGACACTATTGTCCTGTTATCTCAGGTCTGGGGAGAAGTAAACAAGGCTAGGAGAAAAACCTATCCACAACAAAGCCAAACCCAGCAGCTGTCTGGAAAATCAGCTCTGTCTGGGTTCAAGGTGGGCAAGTCATGGCCACAGACTTGTCTGCTGAGGCCAGGTTTGCACACAAGCCTCCCATCAAAGACCTCCAAGGTGCTCCCAGACCCATTCCTGAGGCCTTGCACCAAATGACTGCAGGGCATGCAAAGTAACACAACCCAATTCATGGCAGACTCTAAGGATATACTAGTGCTAGAGATTTTATATTATTTGAAAGTGGCAATAGACAGAGTCCAACTTGCCCCACCCCAGGGAGGTACCTGGGAGGTCCCACCTTGCCCAAATCTGCATGAATCCATTGGAGTCTTACATTTTGCGAGACCTCACCACAGAGAAGACCAGAAGAGGATTTTATGGCACACCAATGGAATCCAAGGAATGGTGATATTTTCTACCTAATCTGTCTCTGTCACTCTCTTTGTCCCCCCTCTTCCCAACACCCCACCCCCTCTCCCGCTTTTTCTATTCCTTTCTCTCTTCCTCACATTTACTGTTACATAAAATCCAGACTATTGACTTTGACATATGGTCTCGTTTGCACCTCAATTCAGAGGCCTATCCCTAATAATTTTAATAACCAGACAATAACAACCCACTGAAACTTGAGCAGAAATTGTTCACCTTTAAGCAGTTTAAGCAATCACTACAGGAAAAAAAATGTAAAGACTAGTACATTTAGAAAATGTTGCATTTCTTCAGTGCAAAAAACAGCACAATCAGTAGACCATAGTTCATCCACTCAGCTGTGCGTGCCACCGAACTGCTGCACCAGAAGATGGGCATTATCCCAATCCTGCATTTTCCTTTGGCATTCTCTCTCAGAGTGCAGATGAGACAAAACTGAAAATTTCAACTTTAGTCAATCTTTACCTTCAAAGGAAATTCAGGAACCTTTCGCAGAGGCCAAAGCTCTGCACGTGGAGGAACCTTCCTAAGAGGCCAATGCTGTGCGAATTGAGGACTCCCTAGCAGAGAACAATGTCCTGCACGTTTAGGAATCCTCTGCAGAGACCAATGCTCTGCAAATTCACAGGACTCGCTTGCAGAGACCAACGCTCCGTGAACAATTCACTCGGCAAATCGCCCAGCGAAGCCGCCTGCAGGAGCCCAGGCTGTGCACAACCAGCCAGGACCGCGTTCTCAGGCAACTGAGGCCGCGCCGCTGGCACAGACGGTGCCGCCCTGTTTGTGGTCATCAGGCAACCGCGGCACCCGCGAGCTGCTGCCCTTTCCCGGATCCTGCCCGTCCCTCCCCCCAGGATGCTGCCTGGGCTGGGGCTCGGCCTCCCCTGTGGGAGAAGGTGAGTGGGGGTCCCCGGGGGTCGTGTCCCCCCGGGAGAGTGTGTGACTCCCTCATGTCCCCCCCAAGCCGGGGCCACCCCCTTTTCTCTTCCCAGAGTTACTGACCCAACTCCTGCTCCCCCCTGAGAGAGGCTTTGGGGAGCTCCCCGGGGAGGCCCTTTAATCCCTGTTCCTGGGCACAGGGACCCCCCGCATCTCCTTCCCCATTTCCAGGACCCCCTGCACACCCTTATCCTGCCCCAACACTCCCTGCACCCCCTTTCCTGGGTATCCTCCTCTCCCAGCCTCTGGATCCACCGTTTCCACGAGCCCGGGGACCCCCGGACTCCATTTCCGGCCAGCCCGGGGCGTCTCACCCCAAGGCCTTCCTTTGCCCGGCGACCAGTGACGTCACCGGAGACTCCGGTCGCCATTGGCGGGCAGCAAGGAGCGCCGCCAATGGCGGGGTCGGAGGTGGCTCAGGGGGCGGGGCCGCAGCAGAGCGCAGCGATGGCTCCAGCGCTGGGGCTGGGGGCGCTCCTGGGGCCCCGGGGGGCGGCGAGAGCTGAGGGGGCCCCCCGGCACCGGGACTCTCTGATCGCCCGTTCCGCAGTACCGAGGGGCCCCTGAACCCCCATTCCTTGGCGCCGCCATCCCCCCGCCACCCCATTCCCCGGGCATGGGTTCCACCCTGCATCCCTTTATCCGGCACCAACAACCCCCGCACCCCCTTCTCGGCCATCCCGTCTCTCCCAGCCCCAGAGCCCCCTTTTCCTTGTCCCAGAGACCCCCTGGACCCCTGTTCCTCCCTACGGGAATGTGGAGCAGCGGGATGGGGGTTCCCCTCCCCTCCTGACCATGCCGTGCTTCCCAGAGCCGGAATCCAGCGGGAATCTCACCCTGGTGCTCCCCGTGTCTGTCAGCGCTGCCATCGGCCTTGTTCTCCTCATCGGATTCGGTGTCTGGAAGCTCCAATCCGGTTACCCCCAAACCCATCCTGGGGGTCACCGTGTTCTTCTCCCTTCCCAAGACTCCTGGGGGTCCCTCATGACCCACCCAGCCCCCCCAAACTCCTCCTGGATCACCCATAAACCGCATATGGGGATTCCTGGGACTTCCCCTGTGTTCCTCAATTCCCAGGACTTTGGGGGTCCCCCCGACCTGTCCGTGACCCCTCAGATTTCTTCCAGAGCCCCTCTGTGATGGTGGGGGGATGGGGCCTGAGTGCTGGTGCCCCCCTGCCTGCAACAGATCCAGCGTTAAGGGGAGTTCGGGGATCCCTTAGCATTTGGGGTCCCCTGGGCGTTGGGGTGACCCCCTGGGCCCCCCAGGATCCCCCTGAACACGCTGATGCTGCCTGTGCTCAGTGAGGGGGCTCATACCTGGCACGGGGTCCCAGCTCTGTCACCAGCATCACCCAGGTACCCCCAAAATCTCCCAGGAACCCCAAACCTCCTGGAACAACCCAACCTCCCCGGGACCCCAAAACCATCCCTAGACCCTCCAAAAGCTCCACAAGACCACAAAACCTGATACAGAAGCCCCCAAACCCTCCTAGGACATCAAAATTTCCACAGATGTCCCAACACCTCTCCAGACCCCCACGAGAAGGTTCATACCTGGCACGGGATCCCCATCTCTGTCACCGACAGGTACCCCAAAACAGCCTTGGGTTCCCCCTGACATCTCCAAATCCCCCCCTTTGAGACCCCTGAAACCCCCCCTGGGAACCCCCAAAAATCCACCATGACCCCCAAAACCCACGGTATACACAACTACCCCCCAGGAACCCTCCACAACAGTTTATACCCAGCACAGAGTCCCCATTGCCATCACCCAGGAAGCCCCAAACCCTCCCGGGACCCAAAAAACCCCCTGGGACCCCCAACCTTACCAGGATCTCCAACCCCTCTCCGGGCTCCGCTGTCGGAATCAACGGCAGTGCTGTTGCCCTTTTAAGGGGACTTCTAGTGGGACCCGACCAAAGAGGGGGCCCTTAAAGTGCCGATGGTAGAGAGAACCCCAAAAATCCACCCTGCGAGGCAAAACACCCCCTCAAGGGCTTGGAGTGGGGGCCCCATAAAAATGTCACTTAAAGCCATCACAATCCCCCCTTGAAAGGCGCTTGTGTGACTGCGGCCCCAAAAACACCCTAAAATAGGGAGGAAAAAACACCCTTGAAGTAGTGGGATTCCCCCCCCAAACCCCTAAAGAGAGAAAAACTCCTCTTCAAAGAGGCCTGAAGACCCTTAAAGGGCCTTGTTATGAACAACAAAAGGTTACCCATTTTTTTTTAAAGGTTGCAGAGTTCACAACTTAAACCAATAGCTGCCAGGTTGGAGTTCTAACTATTTCTTGTTGATAATTTCGTGTTGTAATCTCCTGTTAACAGTTTCCTTTTAATTACCTGTTCTTGATAGTGCCCTGAGCCATCCCGCCGCTGCCTGGTGACCCGGGAGCGGTGGGGTGCCCCCCCTTCAGGCACGGGTCCCGGCGGGGCCGGGGGAGCCCCACGGGTGGTGCCAGCGAGGACCGGCCCGCCCCGGGAACGGCGGCCCCCCCCACCGCGGCGTGGGTCCCGGCTGAGCCGGGGTGGGGGCCCGCGGGGGTCGCACGGGTTGGTCCTAGGGGCGGGGACCGTCCCGAGTCGTAGCCCTGCTGTTTCCTGGGAGATGGCACCCCGACGGTGAAAAGACGAGATTGACGTGCAAATGTCAGTCGTTAATTCTCTATTGTATCAGTACCACCCCGCCTGAGCCAGGTAGATGGCTTTTCTCCGACAGTGAAAGGAGGGGACCTTGGAATTGACATGCAAATAACCTTGGAGCCAAGATGCACTTGGGCAAGCCCACCACCAAACTCAGCCAATAAACCCCCAAAAACAACGAGCCAACCCAAAATTAAGAAATCAAAATAGTGTCTAGACATCCGGGGTGATGTCTGGAGCCAGCAGAGATGCTGAAAACCTTAATGGCCCCTCACCAGATGGTTGTTAGAGCCAGGACTCTAGATGGGAAAGTGGGAAAGTGGGATCCAGGAGTATCTACCTCCCCGTGCTTTCCTGAGGCGAGGATCCCCAGGTCTGCCCCCGAGTGAACAAAGCTACCCTTTCCTCCTACTCTGAGTCACTCTGGGCAGTGACGACTGCTAAAGGACCTAAAGGGCTTCCCAGCCTTGTGCTGATCACTTTTAATAAAGGCACTAAAAGGAGAAAGATCTCCTGCCCTGTTTCTTTCAGGCCCTGAGGAGGGACAAGATGCCCTCCTCTGCAGGGTCTCTCTGAGCTGGGAACTCTCCCATTTGTCTGCATGTCCATTCCATGCTCGCCCCCGTGCCTGTGGAAATCTCCTCCCTTGCCGTTGTGCAATGTCCCTGCTGAGGCCCGACCTGCACCGGCATAAGCACTGCGCTTATGGCTCCAGCATTGCTTTCCAACAAAACCAAGGCAAGGCAAACTGTGTGTAGCTCATGGTATTTTAGAGTGGCTAAAACTCGCTAAGTCATTTGTGAAAAATGCGTATTTTATGATTGGCTTTTCGCAAATATTAAAATGAATATTATATGTGTTGTGTTAGAAAGTAATGCTGTATTAATTCTCTTCAGTAGTGTGTTAAATATAGTTTTAGGTTATAAGAATTGTTAAACTAGAAACTGTGCTATGTAGGATACATTTTTTAAAAGAAAGGACTTGCAGCGAGATAGCAGCCACAGGACACCTAAATCTTTCGGAGAAAAAGAATTTATTGCTCCCTTATCAGAAGAACGGAACTTCTTCCCGCCTCAAAGGCGCTGTTAGGATTAGGAGGAAGAAGTTGACGATGACCAGGCCGAATCCTGTGTTTGAATGGAATTTATGCACCATGCATGAAGTGTATGAATATGCAACAGGCTGTTGTTTTTAAGGGTTAATCCTTTGTTAACGGGTGTCCTTTTTCGGACTTGTGCTGCCCAGGAAAAGGTACCCGGACGACTGTAACTCTTTGTTTTTATTGTCTCATATTGTCTTAATTCAAATTGCCTAAATTATTATTATTCTAATTGTATTACTATTTTTATAACTATTTTTATTACTATTAAATATTTAAAAATTTAAAAAACAAGTGATTGGCGTTTTTCACAATTGGTAGCAGAGGATGGTTAACACACCTCGCTGGTGGTGCTTTGGGAGAGTCAGAGTGGGGAGGCGCGCCCTGCCCGATTTGGCAGCCTCGCTCTGTTTCCCCTGGAGTGACCATCAGACGCAGGTTACGATCGGTGGACAAAAGGAGGCAATAAAACAAAGAGAAGGGAAAAAGGCTCCCTAAAACCGCGGCAATTGGCCCCCTAAGACTAGTAGTGCTCACGAAGTACCCGGGAAGGAAAAGGGATTAGTAAGTATTTCTCGGGGGGGGGGCAGTGGGGGAGATGAATGTGTGTGAATGAGAGGCGGGCTGGTTGTCCCAGACCTGCCAAGTGAGTGCGGAGTCTCCCATGCTGCGTTTCCGACTTTTCGCGAGAAAAGCGGCCAGTAAAGAGACGAAGTGAGTGATAAGAGGAGTGAAAGAATCCCCCGGGGTAACTGGGACTGGGTCTCAGGGAGGTGTTGGACCCCTCGGAAGTAGGGAGCAAGGTTTCCTAGCCCAATCCACTAGGAAACGGGACAGGAGGGGCCCCTAAAAACCTGCGGGGTTGAGGGATTTAAATTCCAATAGCATCCAAGAGCAGGGTTGAGCAGAATTCTGCCGGAGTGAGGATATACCCAAGAGCATCCAGGGTTGGACCACACAGCTAGATTGAGGGGTGAAAATTTTGCCCAACAGCATCCGGGGTTGGACAACACAGCTAGATTGAGGGATAAAAAAAAAAACTGCCCTAAGAACATCCAGGGTTGGACAACACAGCCAAAATAAATGCCTAGCATCTGTAGTTGTACCACACTGCTGGGTTAAGGGACAGAAAATGCCCGAGAGCATCTGGGGGTGAACAACACAGCTGGATTGAGGGAAAATACCCAAGAGGATCTGGGGTTGGACAACACAGCTGGATTGAGGGAAAAATACCCAAGAGTATCTGGGGTTGGACAACACAGCTGGATGGAGGGATATCCAATGACACTGGGACTGACCAGAAGCACCTAAACTTGCAATAGGTGATGTGAAAGTAAAAGGTACCTTATTGTTGTCTTGTTGTGTGTGTGAGAGTGAGTCACACACAAAGCCTCAACTTCCCAGGCGGGTGGGAAGGGAGGGGCAGTTTACCCGCAGACGAGGCTAGTGTCCTCGGGCAGGTGGGGACTCTGTGGCCGAAGGGCGTGTGTGACCTGCAGACCAGGCTATTGGTCTTCCAGTGTGTGAGGGAGCCATACCTGAAGAGTGTGAGTGACACGCAGACAGCCTCACAGGTGAACAGGAACCGAGGCAACCGGAGTCAGGGCCCTTTCAGGAGGCCCGGAGGTACTGAGACCTGGAGGCCAACCCCAAGGCAAAGGGTGGGGGGCACAGGGACCTGTGATTTTCTGGTGATAAGAATCCACTTTGTGTCTTGAGGGTGTAAAGGAATGTGTGAAGGTGAATGAGAAATAAAAGTGAGTGAATGTAGATGAATGAAAGTATGAGTATTGTGGATTATGCATTTTAAGCTTTAGCACTTCTCCTTGAAGCCAGGGGGAGTGTACACGGGGTTTGTTTTGGGTGTAAGTGGTTGAAAGAAAAGCGGTATTCAAGTTGCTAGTAAAAAGTCAAGAAGAGAAACAGGGGACAAAGAGATAAAATATTGAGAATGGGGCAGAAAACCAGTAAGTTGGATAGAGGAAAAAGGGGACTAAAAGTATACTAGAAGAGATATCCCAAGATAGGCCTTTGGGAGTTATGTTAGCAAACAGAAATACAGCTCCTTGCAAAATACAGGGCATGCAGAAGTTGATGAGAGAAACATGCAAACTATAGAAAAAGGGAAATTAACCAATTGACCTTAAACTAGAAGGCTCAAGACTTGTGAATTATATACTTTACAAAGAGCACTAGAATATCTAACACAAAAGAAAGGAGTTATATTGATTCAAGGTATGCCTTTAGAGCAGCACATACCTTAAGAAAAATTACCTAAGAGAGATGGCTATAGTACATATTAAGGGAGACCAAAAGGTAAAGACCCTAGAAATAGGAGGAAATATTTTGGCAGATCAGGAAGCTAAAGATGCGGCAGAAAATAGAGCTGAAAGAGTTAATATTAACTCCAAATGAGGAAAAATTGGAAATTCCAAAATTTAGGGAAGCAGAGGGGAAAAAAAAAAGAAAGAAAGAAAGAATTACGATAGGTGATGAATAAATTGGGGAAATGGAAAAATCTTCATGGAAGACAATTAGATACTAAAATGCTTACTAGGGAACAGTAAAAGACATGTATCAAAAAGCCCAGTGGGATACTCAGGCTTTGTGTGATTTTTTTAAGGAACTACGGGTGCATTAGGATTTTTAGAGTAGAAAAACAAGTAACTGAAAAATGTACAATTTGCCAGAGGATAAATAAAAAGGTGATGAGAAAAACAACATGAGAATGTCGTGAGTTAGCTCGTCGACCATTTCAAAGTTTCCAAGCAGAAGTTTAGCTTCATTAAGCTCTGGATTTATTTGTAAAAAACCTTTTAATCCAGAAGAAAAGGAATATACCACATGCTGGGGGGGTGGAGAGTGTAAGAAAATAACATCTTTAAAGAGTAATAAAAGAGAAACGGTGAGAGAAAAAGGCTGGGAACAAAAGATTACCTCATCCATTCCCGTTTGTTTCCCCACTCGTTGGCGGCTGCACCGCCCCCCCAGCCCTTGTGCCGGCTCCGGCACAGTCCGTGTGCCCCGTCCGTCCCATCCCCGGCTGCCCTGACTCCGGTCGGCTGCCGCCGCTGCAGCCGGGGTCTCTCGCCGGCTTTGCCTCTGCCGGATCAGCCACCATTGGCCATGCGGGGGCTCTCCACGCTCCAGCTCGGTCTGCGCCGGAACACCGCTCGGGCGATCCCGCCTGCAGACCCCGCCTGCGGAGGGCCGAGACCCAGAGCTAAGCCGAGTCCCACCCGTCCTGCCCCGAGCTCCGTTCCTTTGGTAACCGCAGCTCCGGATGGTCAGGGGAACTCTCTAAAGGAATCACCTTATCGAAATACTAAAAGTTCAGTTAAAAGAAAGCCCTCTCCTGATTCTTTCTAAAAATACAGGAGAAAGGCTATAGAAGGTAAAAATCCAAGAAGAATGGGATAACGGGATTGCTCTATTTCCATTAAGAGAGGTTCGCATAGGAGGGGGCGGACCAGGGTTTGTAAATGCTCCTTTGACTTTGTCTGAGGTCAGACATTTTAATAAACAAATAAAAGGGATATTTGGAGGATCTCATAGGTATAGCTGAACAATTGGACCAATTTCAAAGTCCAAAAATTTATGCTTTAGAAGAGGTGCGGTCTATAATAAAAATAATATTTTCCTTGGGGAGAAAAGCAGTGAATCAGAATATCTGGAATAAAAGCTTGGGGGAAAAAAAGTAATCTGCTAGAACCCCCGGAGAAGACAAAATGCTAACTGTACCTCCTGAGTGGAGTCAAAATAATGAGGGGAGTAAACACATGAACAATTATTGTAATTACATAATCAAGGGAATAAATGAGACAGCATATCAAAGGTGAAATGCAAGAAAAGGTTATTAAGGGACAGCTTTTTAGAGGGAAAAGAAGAAACTCCAACTAAATAGATAAACTTAAGAGAGATAGGAAAATGGTCCTAAGCAAGCGGAAGATCTGAAAATCTTTAAAGAGATGGGCACAGAGGGGGAATAGGGAGGTCATAAGCTCTATTTTTTTAGGGGACCAATACCATCTGGAGCCTGTGATAACTTTCTAAGTGGCTCCCCAAGAATAAAGATTGGAATTTGTAGTAGACAAGGGCAGAGAGAACCTGCCCGTTGAATATTCCAAAAGGGCTACAGTGTGAGCAAATATACAGTGGAAGAAACAGGGGAAAAAGGAGAAAGTTTTACAGTTCTGGTCATTAAAGATGTGGTAATTGAGGGAGGAAAGTAAAATTTGGATGGGAGATATTTTTGCCTCCTAATGGGAGGATCCAAAAAAAACAAAAACTGGGAGAAAGCAGCAATTAAGATAGACAAAGTTACCACAGGGGTTTACGGAATCTCCAAACTTATTTGGGCAAACTTTAGAAACAATACTACAAGATTTCCCTACTCCTCCTGGAATACAAATTATCCAATATGTGGATGATTTTTACTATCTAAGGAGGCTGAAGTTGAAGTGAGAGAGGCTACTATACAACTTTTATATTTTCTCGGGAAAAGAAAACTAAGGGTATCAAAAGGGAAACTGCAATTTGTAGAACTAGAGGTAAAATATCTTAGACACTTAATAAATAAAGGTAGCTGGAAACCCAACCATGAGAGAATTGCAGGAATTTTATCCCTTCTCTCTCCCTCTTCAAAGAGGGAGACCAGAAAATTACTCAGATTATTGAAATAATATAGATTATGGATTGAGGGGTACACACAGGCAGTAAAATTTGTGTATGAAAAATTGACAAAGAGAGATGATATAAAATGGACCAAGGAAGATATTGTTAAATTAAGAGTTGAAGTTAAAACTAGCCTAGGTACCAGCTTTAAGCTTACCCTTGTTAGAAAAATCCTTTATCATCTATACATAAATACAGAAAATGGAGTAGCTCATAAAATTTTAATTCAGGAGTGAGGAAGAGTAAAAAATCTAGTAGCTTATAGATCAAAGATGTTAGATCCAGTAAGCTACAGCTAGCCAGTATGTATTTAAGTTATAACAGCTACTGCAACCCTAGTAAAAGAAAGTTGTAAGCTTACTTTTGGAAGTAAATTAGTTGAGTGCACCTCGTACCGTCTGAGGTGTGTTGAATCAAAGAAAAAAAAAGTAAGAAGAGAAGAAAGAGAGAAGTTAAAGTAGGGGGGTGGTTGGCAAACTCTGGGATGTTGAAATGTGGAATGATAGCATCTTGGTGCTGGAAGAGAGCAGAAGTGTGAATGCAGGTTTTTTGCATGAAAGGCAGGGAAGTGTCTTAACACATGGTTGTTAGGAGGTTATTCAGTGCTGAGCTGGGGTCCGGAAAGGGTTTAGCAGAACGGGCCATCCTCGAAGGGAAAATAGGATAAGTTGACTATAGAAAGAAAAAGAATGTCAGGAGCACCTGAGGACGCCAAGTTTTGGGGTTACCAAGGTTGGGAGGTGTCTGACTGCTCCCTATGAGCGGTGGGGTCTCGGGGGCTGCGGCGGGGACCGATCCATGGAGGTGACCCGGCGGCGGTGCTGGGAGCAGATGACACGGGTTTGCTGGCCAGGAGCGGGGCTGGCTCAGTGGGGAACTGCCGGGGTGGCTCCCAGACTGTCGGGGTCCCGAGTCTAGGATGGCAGCGTCGGCCCCGGTAAGTGGGGAGAGAGAGAGAGAGAGAGAGAGAAAGGGGGAAAAAGAGACCCAAGGCATGCCCCCAGGGTCCCCATGCCCGAGGCCGCTCTCCCCTGCTCCGGCACTGCAGCAAAGTGGCAGCAGTGGGGGAAGGGGCAAGAACAGCATTGACAGCAAGGCTGTGAAAAGAGGGGGAGGGGGCTAGCACTAAAAGATAAAATCAGAGCAGAGATTGCTGACTCTCCAAACCTCACAAAGTGGTTTGTTTTTCTTAAGTAAGAAGGTGTTTTTTTTGGTTTTTTTTGTTTGCTGTTAAAAAGAAGTTGGGTTTTTTTTTTTTTTTTTTTTTTTTTTTCCTGAAGAATGGGTTTGTAAGGCTCAAACAATTAAATGTTGCCCAAAAAGTAAAAAGCAATAGATGTGATACATCTCGTGTTAAAATTGGTCTGGCCTTTCTTATTTAACTAACGGTAACTCACAGAAAGAAGAATTTGCCTCTGCAACTATTAGCACAACTGGATATACGAAGAGGCTGCTGTGGAGAAAGCTTTTGGCTAAGAGAAAGTTTGGAAGAAAAGTGAATGGTAAAAGTTAATGCAGTATTGTCTTTCTTTTATAACTATGTTATTAAGAAGTCCTTTCCAGGTACTACTGAAGCAACAATCGGAATCACAGAAAGAGGGTGCATTCATGCCAGCAGAATCAAAAGACTTGTGAAGGAACCTGAGGAATGAACTATCACATTTAAACCGGCTGATACCAAACTGACTTCCCAATAGGAACTGAGTGGTAATAGTTTGGGAAAAGCCAAATGATCCAAGAAAGGTACAAAGAATAACACCTAATTAAGAAATGAGGCAATGCTTATATCAGTGGTTCCGAGCACTGCCTGAATAAAACATCTCCTTGGGGAGGAATACTTCAGACAGAGGGGTCAAGACTGTTTTTGTATTCTGATCTTAGCCCATGAATTATACAGGGAAGAAGGAGAAGTACTACTTTCATCAGTATCATACTGTAAACTTTATTTGATTCATCCCAATATTGGACATGCTAGCTGGGTTATAAGTGAATGCTTGAATTGTGGGAATAATTAGTATTGTAGTTCACAAAATTTATGCTCTTATTGCAAAAAGTGTTAAAGTAATAACTTTGTTTTATGGATGGGAATTATTAGTGCCTGTTGAATGAGAGATGCCTGAGGAACGGTGGGAAACTACAGTTAAGGGGTGTCAAAAACAATTTGCCTGGAAATTAGTTAAGAGAAAGTGACAAGGAAATAGAGGGCAAGACCAGATTGGCCTCTGTATTTCGCCACCAAGAAGATCAAATACACCTGCTGTGGGTTGCAACCTCACAGGCATGGGAGGTGGGAGTATAAGCCATACTGGACCTCTATTATTCCTGTTTCTGGCACTCATTTGTTGTTTTATCCCTTTCGGGATACCAGCAAGATTGTGTCACAAATGCTACCGAAAGCATCACATAGAAAGAAACCAAAGTTCCTCTTTTATTACACACGCCTATGTCAACAGCCACTGTTATAACCCATCCAAATTAAGAACCTGTAAGCAAAATGGAGAAAATTATTTGATTACCAGAAACTTAGGAAAAAGTGGTAATAGATTTGGAACTGAATGTCCAAAAGGAGAGAGATGGATTTGTTTTACATTTAATCTTAAAGGTACGGCTCAAGATTTGGTAAAAACAAAACAAAACAAAACAAAAACAAATAGTAAACAAAAAGGTAAAACCAGCACAGAAATTTAACTCTGTATTGACCCCAAATTGTATGTTGAGTCGTGTAACAAGACTCCAAGCAGTTATAGAAATGATAGCAAATAAAGTCGCCCAGACATTAGAGTTAATATCAAGTCAGCAAAGCCAAACAAAAACAGTAGTATACCAGAATAGGTTGGCTTTGGACTATTTATTGGTTAAAGAAAGGGGTGTTTGTGGAAAGTTTAATATATCAGAGTGTTCAAAATTGATGATCACAGAAAAATCATTCTAGAAACAAGCAAAAGGAATCAAAGAAGAAAAAAAATATGCATATAATAACCCAGGTACCAGTCCAAAAATTAGAAAACAATGCTAAAACTTAGCTGGGGGAGAATGTATTAGAAGAAATTAAGATTTTCGAACTGTCTTGATATTCTTCCTTGTGTAATCCTATATTTTATTTTGCCAGCATAGTCCAGAAGATGCAAGTAGACAAGAAATATTGCTCAAGCCAAATGACTTACAAAGAATAAGAGTGGGGATTGTGAAAAATGCGTATTTTATGATTGGCTTTTCGCAAATATTAAAACGAATATTATAAGTGTTGTGTTAGAAAGTAATGCTGTATTAATTCTCTTCAGTAGTGTGTTAAATATAGTTTTAGGTTATAAGAATTGTTAAACTAGAAACTGTGCTATGTAGGATACTTCTTTTTAAAGAAAGGACTTGCAGCGAGATAGCAGCCACAGGACACCTAAATCTTTCGGAGAAAAAGAATTTATTGCTCCCTTATCAGAAGAACGGAACTTCTTCCCGCCTCAAAGGCGCTGTTAGGATTAGGAGGAAGAAGTTGGCGATGACCAGGCCGAATCCTGTGTTTGAATGGAATTTATGCATCATGCATGAAGTGTATAAATATGCAACAGGCTGTTGTTTTTAAGGGTTAATCCTTTGTTAACAGGTGTCCTTTTTCGGGCTTGTGCTGCCCAGAAAAAGGTACCCAGATGTCCGTAACTCGTTGTTTTTATTGTCTCATATTGTCTTAATTCAAATTGCCTGAATTATTATTACTCTAATTGTATTGCTATTTTTATAACTGTTTTTATTACTATTAAATATTTAAAAATTTAAAAAACAAGTGATTGGCGTTTTTCACGCATTCATCTGAGAGGTGAGATGCATTTGGAATTCATAGCATGGAGAAGTAGTGCAACATGTGTTATAAATGATCAAATTGACAGCCAAATTTATAATAAAATTTAACAAGGATTTATTAGATCATTAACAAAAATAGAATTTTGAAAAACCACCACAGCTAAGGCAGCGTCAACCCCAGGTGTCGGCGCTGGATGAACTGAGATCCGACCGACAAAGTGTCAGCATCTCTCCAGTGGTTCACCCCGACTGCTTCATGCAGCTAGCTTATATACAGTTTATTCTGCCTCAAGGCAGAAATGACCGAATGTTCCTTTGTGTCCCTTCACATGAAGAACTGGGACCATACAGATACAAAAGCCAGTCCAGATGTCTGGATGGTTGTCTGAACTCTTCAGAAGAGCCTGCATTCACATGTAGCAGAGTGGCGCCGGTGCTTGAGTTTGGTAGATGCAATCTTCCCAGGTGCAAGTCCTCATGAGTGGCTTAGACATTCCAGGGAAGTCAGCAATCATGGCCCGGGAAGGTTTCATTCATACGTTAACAGACTTGATATTACCTTAACATTGTCCGGGAACTAATTGAATAGAAATAAGACTCTGCTCCCAGCCGGGGTGGTCAAAGCCATAACTTGGATTTTACAATATTTTATACACATATATAGCATGAATTATCTCTACTATATACTACAATCCCTCCCCGTTTTTTTCACCAATTTAATTCATGCTCACAAATTGTTAAATTTTTAATTTCCTACCTCCATCACCATTAAGGGTTCCTCACAAATGGAGTACTCCTTTACACTACTCGGTACTCACCTTGTGGGATGCCCTGATATATCACATTATTCATTTCTACAGTTGTCTGTTTCTCAAATTTTGCCAATGCCTCTGCAGCATTGCCGGCCTACTTTCCTTCTCTCAACCGCATGATCTTGGATGCGTTGTCTCCGGAAGCTCCCTCAGAATCTACAGGAATTATTGCAATCTGCATCCCCTGGACCACAGAGTGGATCAGTCTGATAAAGCATGGAATCAGACAAGGGAGGAATAGGATTCCGGCTACTGAACAGAGCACAAGAAACATCACTTTGTTCCACCATGCCCCATCAAATAGTTTGTCCCACCATGTGTAAAATGGAATTCCACTTTTGGACCGGGTCACGGGCCACCTTTTTGATTTCGGCCACCAAACCTCTTATGGTCTCTCCATAATCATTGATCTCGATACAACATTCTGACTCAATGAATTTTCCACACACTCCCCCTTCCTCAGCCAGCAAATAGTCTAGAGCTATTCGATTCTGGTACACAAAAGCCCATACCTGGGTGTGCTGCCAACTTAGTAAATCCAGGGCTTCGGAGGTGTGATTTGAAACAATTTCCATAACTGCTTGCAGCCTAATCAGTCTGTTCAGTAGATAAATCAGAGTCCTATACCCGTGACTTCCATCCTGAGCCCACGTGGCCGGCCCATAATAATCAATTATTCGTTCCGCTGGCCACTCTTCCTCTCCCCAAGCTTGTTTACCACTTATCACCAGTATTATCTTTTTCAGACTCCTCTTCTCCCTTCTCAGGGTCTCGTATAACGGAGCCCCTAACAGATTACTTTTTGTCCTCGGGACAGTAAAGAAAACTGGTGGGATCATGCCTAAAGAGCATGACCCCTTCCACCTTGAGGGTAACTCACTGTATGCCTTTTTCTCACATATCCAGTAAATTCCATCAGGGGCTTTCCACTTAAGATTTATTTTCCCTGGGTCTCCCCAGTATTCCCTTATACTCTCCAAGGACTGGAAAGGGTTGGCTCCTGGATTTTTGACCCAGCACAATCCTATTCTTTTGTTCTATTCACAATTTGTATTGTTTTTTTCGGCTCCAATACCTCAAAGGAGGGGCTGGGTGCCAGGCTCTGCTTTTCATGTCTGAGTTCACCGTCAGGGTAGATGCACACAGAGTGTATCCCACCATTTCGGTGTACTCTCTTCCCTCCTGACTGACACAGATTGTGCTAATCACTCTTTGATCTAAAATCCACCCCTCGGGTCTCTGCGCCAGTTTTGAGACCCTTGGATTGTCCCATTTCAAGAGCTGTTCTGGAGCCTAACCTTCCCCTTTCCAAGGCCATTTTTCTGCAGATTTCAGCCTCCCACAAATTCAACAATTTGACAAACTCAATTTTGTTGCGATTTCTTGCATCAAATCAATGAACAGGTTTTTGTCTGGGGAAGGTAATTCCCCATCAACATATTGTCTTTCCAGTATTTTATACTGTTTGCCCAATGTTTTCAATTGTTCATGTTCAACTCTCTGTCTTCTCGATTCTGACTCCCTTCGTTTCAGCTCCTGAGTTATCTCTCTCATCCTTCCCTCAGGATCCTCATTATTTTTATTTTTTGCAAAACAAACCACCCTATCATATTGTAAGCACAACCTGTCATCGCTTGCCGGTGCCAGGTCCAATATGAGCGGGTCCTTGTTCAGGGCAATCTTACTGTCAAATTTCATATTCTTCGCCATCCAGTACATTTTCTCATTCATCATGCATATTTCCAGCCTTACATTATCATAACACAGTGGGTTCACCTGGTGATATGCAATGAAAATAGATTCTGTCTTCCCCCCGACCCACATGGTTCGGTTACACTGGTTACAAATGGGGATTGACATCAGTTCCATGCTTCGTTTCCTCATTTGGTGCTTGTGATCATTTGACTGTCCGTTCCTTAACCCAGCCTCGGGATTGATACACCAAGTCCCGATTTCCAATTCACATAATTTCACCCGAGTGCCATTTCTCCAACAGTACCTGCCAGTTCCTCTGAGACATTCCTCTGGGGCTTGGTATGCCGAGTGTCCCCAGTCCCCTGCGACTGGGACCACCTGAGTGCACTTTTCGCACTCATCTGTGGAGCTCTCGCTTCCGCCTTTCTTGGGGACCTCAGTGCGCAGACTCTGCGTCCCGCCCATGACTAGGCTCAGGCCAATCAGGATTCCCACTAGGCGTACTCCTCTGCCTTTGCCTCCGCCCCCTGGGGTGCCACCAGCGGCGAGGAAGACCATCTTCGCGGCAGCAGGAGTATTCTTCAGGGAAGACGCCCTCGGACTTAGCCGCATACCTCCTCTTAAAGGCGCCCCACCGTGACTCCCTGATTGCATCAGAACCGCACAGGTCCCTGATGGATTTCCAGCGCTCCACATCTAAGATTTCTGCTTGAGATCTAAGCTTCCCATGCACCCCATTTTGAAAAATACGAAACCACTCCTGAGAATCTAATTCAATGATACTCAAATTGGTGGCTAAGGTCAGGATACAGTCAGTCAATTCAAGCTCCTCCTCTAAACACTGGGTACACCGTCCCTTTGGCCTCTGTCCCCTTCTGCAATGAACAACAAAAGCCCCCTGACAATATTCACACTTAAGGTGTACAGACGGATAGCATACACAATCTGACAGTATACAACTTATCCGCTCGCTGTTGGTCATTTACGAGGACGTTGGAGTTGGATCTTCAAGTCACCGGGGGAAGAAGTGCCCCTCCAGTCAGGTGCTTCCTCCTGCTGCTTGGCTTTCTTCACCCTAGACGCATGTGTCCAGCCTTTTTCCTCTGTCCGAATGGCCGTGTCTGTTGTCAGGAGCACAAGAAAAGGACCTTCCCAGTGAGGAGAGAGCGGTGCGTCTTTCCACACTTTTACAAACACCTTGTCCCCAGGCTGAAATTTGTGAATAGTGAACCCCAGAAGAGCACTCTGTGTCACTATTCCCTGTTTTCGAAATTCCTCTAAGTTTCTGTTGATCGCAACCAGGTATGGTTGGATCTGACCATTCTCAAATCTGTGGTGTCCCACCAGCATTCCATGCTTGTATGGCATCCTATACAGCATTTTGAACGGTGAGAGCCCCGTCCCTGAATGAGGCATGGTTCGGATATTAAGCAAAGCCAAGGGCAGACACTTCAACCAGGACATCTTTGTCTCCAAAATCAATTTTGATAACTGTGCCTTCAAAGTCTGATTCATCCTTTCCACTTGTCCTGAACTCGGGGGGTGCCACAGAGTGTGGTACTCCCACTGAATGCCCAAAGCATCAGCCATTTGATTTATAACTTTTGATGTAAAATGTGTCCCCTAATCTGAATCAATGTAATTCACTACCCCATATTGGGCTACAATTTCCTCTAACAATTTTCTGGCCACCGTCTGCGCCGTTGCTCGAGAGCTGGGGAAGGCTTCTACCCAATGAGTCAATTTATCTACAGTCACCAATACAAATTTGAACTTTCTCACTTTTGGCAATTCAGTAAAATCAACTTGAATTCTTTCAAATGGTTGGTACGCAATGGGGCGACTCCCCAGGGCAGCCTTCCTGGCTCTTGATTTGTTTATCTTTTGACAAATCAAACACCCTTGTACCTCCTGTCTCGCCAATTCATAAATTCCCTTGCACACGAAAAATTTTAGAAATTGCTCTGCCAGGGCTTGTGCCCCCCAGTGTATGTTTTCTGGTACAACCTTTGCACAATCCTCCGAGTAAATCCTCTGGAAACTAATTCCCTCCCATCAGGTAGCCTCCACTTACCTTCTTTCAATTCACCTCCAATCTTTTCATAGCATTCAATTTCCTTTGGGGAGGGCTGAGGGGAATCCTCAGGGTTTTCTTCTCTTTCAATCTCTGGGGTACTTACCACCCTAAGTGCCGCAGTTTTGGCCTCCTGATCCGCCAAATTGTTCCCTCTGGTTCGAAACTGAATTCCTGTCTGATGCCCTTTCACATGGACCACCGCAATTTCTTCTGGCCCTCTCAGTGCTTCCAGGATTTGTCGGATCAATTCCCCATGCATTAGTTCATTTCCCCTTGTATTGATCAGCCCTCTCTCCTCCCAAATCTTTCCAAATGTATGAACCACCCCGAAGGCATACCTCGAATCAGTGAAAATTGTTCCCTTTTTCCCTTTCAGTCTTTTCAATGCCCTCAAAACCGCATACAATTCGCATGCTTGTGCCGACCAGCTTGCATTCAGGGGACCTGCCTCTATCACTTTCCCTGTCAACCCGTCCACAACCGCGTATCCTGATTTTCTTTTCCCTTCAACCACTCTGCTTGACTCGTCCACAAAGCATTTTTCCCCTTCATCTAGTTCTTCTTCTTCTAAATCCTCCCTGATCTTGGTTTGCAGCTCGACTGTTTCCACGCAGTCACGAACTAGTGTCTCCGCCGCTTCCCCAAACAGAAACTGTGCAGGGTTCTGCGCAGTCGTTGTTCTCAATTCCAAATCCTGTGAATGAATCAAAGTGGCCTCATACTTCAGCAACCTTGCATCTGTGAGCCACTTGTCCGCTTTCTGTTGTAGTATGCCCCGCGCATTGCGCAGCGCAAATACTACCAGGGGTGCTCCAAAAGTCACCTTTTTCACTTCCTCCACTAGCAAAGCCTCAGCTACAATAGCCTGCAAACACATGGGCCAGCCCCTGCTGACCGGGTCCAAAAGCCGGGACAAGTACCCTACAGGCTTCCTGATCCCCGCCCAGTCTTGCGTCAGCACCCCATGTGCTGTGAGGTTGCTAGCACACACAAACAACTGAAAAGGTTTCCTGACATCAGGGAGGCTCAACGCTGGCGCTGCCATGTGCGCCTCCTTGACCCCCTTAAACTCTTCTTCATCCTTTTGTGTCCATTTGATCCTGTCTGTGGTGAGCTTCCCACAGAGAAACTTCTCCTTGTCACTATAACTTTCAATCCACTGCCAACAATACTTCAACAATCCCAAAAGCTGCCGGACCTCCCTTTTTTGTTTGCGGGGGTGGTAAGGCAATAATTCCTGACACCCTCTCTGGATCCAATTTCTTTTTTCCCTTTGTTAACCAATGTCCCAGATATCTGACCTCCGGTTCCGTGAACTGCAATTTCGATTTTGAAACTTTCAATCCCTTTTCCCCCCAAAAAATTCAAAAGCCCAATTGTGTTTGTCCTTACCTCCTCCTCCCCTTTCCCTACAACCAGCAAGTCATCTACGTATTGTAGAAGCTTTGTTCCTTCCATGGGTACAAACTCACTCAAAACCTGCTCAAGTGCCTGTCCAAATAAATTTGGAGAATCCACGAAGCCCTGAGGCAACAAAGTCCACCTGAGCTGCTGCTTCCTATTCGTCTCCGGATCTTCCCATTGGAATGTGAAATAATTGTGACTGCCCACATCCAGAGGACACGTCCAGAAAGCATCCTTTAAATCAATCACACTGTACCACGTATCTTCAGGGGAGAGATTGTTTAACAAAGTGTAAGGATTCGACAGTGGGAAACAGAGTCTTAGTTCTCTGATTCAGAGCCCGTAAATCTTGCACAAGCCTAAAGCTGCCGTCCGGTTTTCTCACTGCCAACATTGGGGTATTGTGTCTTGACATGCAAGGTTCTAATGTTCCTTTCTTTATTAATTCATCAATCACTGGTTTCAAACCCCTCCTCCCTTCCATGGAGAGGGGGTATTGTTTGACCCTCACAGGGTCTTCGGGTCTTTCAATTTCCACCCAAATCGGTTCTATGTCCAACCTCCCAGCTTCTCCCAGGACTTACCACACCCTCGGGTCTATTTTCTCCTCATCAGGGGCAGTGAGGCTGTAAAGTCTCACTTTGAGCTGAGTTTTCTCCACCGCTAGCCCAACCCCCAAAGCAACCATCATGTCCCGCCCCAACAAGTTAAAATCTGCACCTTTAGCTACTAAAATGTTACCAATGTGTCTTCTGTTTCCTGTGCTTATTTCAATGTTTTTTATGATTGGGACCTCAAAAGGGTCCCCTTTTGCTGCTGTCACCACCATGGAATCATCGCTTAAAGAGCATCCCTTCAGTATTTTTAACACCGTCGTGTAGGCGGACTGGGGGTTAGCACGAACGGGACAGACGGAGACGAGAGATCTCTGAAGCCAAGTCGTGGAACTTGCAGTTTATTGCCAAGGGCGTGGGTACAGGGCCCTGCTGGGAGCTGCCAGCTGCAGCTCGGAGCAGGCCTGAGAGAAAACAGAAAGTGAGAGGGTAATAATGTAAAAGGCAAGAGCTAAGAGCACAGAAAAGTGAGAGCAAGAGTAAGAGTAAGGGCGCAAGAGTAAAAGCAAGAGCAAGAGAACAAGAGCAAAAGCAAGAGCATAAGACAGCAAAGTTCCCATTACAATACATCATCTTCTGTGTTGAATATTCTGATTCTCACTAACCAATCTAGTACAACATACAAATCCTATAGCATTTACATACAGCCTATAAGAATCACTACATTACCATATTGTGCTACATTTTAAACCCTAAAAACTACTCTTCAGACCCCTTCTGCCAAGCTGGCAGGGTCTGCTCTGACCCTTGGACCTGCCTGCTTGCAGAGGGTATTGTTTCATCAAAAGGGGATTACCTTCAGCCGGCCACACCATTGTTTTCCTGTTGTTCAGTAACTAAGGGATGTCAAAGCTTGCTTTCATTTCAATCTCGCTTATAGTTTCTATATTCTCAAAATCTTTTGCCAGGCAATCATATTTGTAAGGCTTTCCTGTTTCATCTTCCCCAACACCGTCGTCCACTCTGCTCCTGAATCCACCATAAACTGTAATTCTTCTTTGTAGGGTCCCACTTTTAATTTTATCAAGGGCTCCCTAGATGTTCTGGGACCCAAATTGAAAAGCCCCTGACACCTCTAATCTTCCTGGAACATTGCCTGATCCTTGGCTCTCTTGGGGCAATTTCATTCAATATGCTCCTTTTGTTTGCAGTAGTAACATTCAAACTCATGCTTTTGCTCCCTGGAATCTTTGCCCTGAGCCTGAGATGGACCTGTCTTCTTTGTTGATGCCTTTTTCGCCGCATCTTTTCCCCGTTCCTGTTTCTGAGCCTCTCTCACCGCTGCCACCAGGACTTTAGCCTGTATTTTCTGCCTTTCCTCATCCCGGCGCATGGAAACTTTCTGAGCTTCACGCAACAATTCCTGCAACTCTTGTTCCTGCCAACCATCTATTTTCTCTAACTTCTTCCAAATATCTTCCCAAGATTTTGCCACAAATTGAGTTTTCAACAACACCATCCCCACCAGGGAATCAGGGTCCTCCCCTGAATACATCCTCAAACCCTTCTGGAGTCTCTCCAATCACTCCGTGATTGTTTCATCCTTCCCTTGGCATTCCCTGAGCACTTTGCTCATGTTCTGCCCCTTCGGTACCGCCTTCCTGATCCCTTGAATCACCATATTTCTCAGATTTATCTCACCCCTCTTCTGTCTGGGCTTCCCAAGATGGCTTTTGGTTCGGCCACCGCTCCTCCCTGGACCCCTCGTTTGGGTTCCGCTTTTCCCAATCCCTGATCGCAGCTGACCGGATCATGTCTCTCTCCTCGTTAATAAATAACGACCTGAGGATCGCTTGGAGATGCTCGTAAGTGTAAATGCTTGTTCCCAAAAATTCATCCAACCTCTCTGCTACTCTGAATGGGTCATCTATCAGCTTTCCCATCTCCTTTTTGAACGCCCTTACATCACTGGTGTCAATCGGGGTGTGGACATATCCAATCACCCCTGGGGCCGTCGGTACCTCCCTTAAGGGATAGATACCAAGTTTTTCCTCCTCATCCCCACTTTCCCCCGCGGTCGACCTCCTCGTTCTCCTCCTAGTTCGGCGTGCTGGGGGAGAGTCGTCTCTGGGGACACCCGCCCCCTTCTCCTCGACCTTCGGGGATACTTGTGGCTGCGGCTGCTCTGCAGCTGCGTGGCCATGTGGAGGAGCGGATGCTGCCACTTGTTCTGGTGGTGGTGGTGATGCAATCGCCTGGACTTGCGGCACCTCCACTTCGGGAGGCATTCCTGGCGCCACTTGTGCCAGCACGGGACCTGGCTGCTGTGGAGCCACAAGGTAAGGTGGTGGAATATTTTCCAATGGTTCTCACTTCCTCCCTGCTTTCGCCGCACGCCAGGAGGCTCTCACTGGGTACAGACTCGGGCGAGCATGCTTCCACATGTGTGCATACTCGATTTCCTCCGGGTCCTGCGGACTGCGACCGTTCACGTGGTCAAACAAAGACTCACAGGTCCAACTTTCAAACGTGCCGAATATTGGCCAAACCACGTACTGTCCGATTTCCCTCCCTCCCCATTTCTCCTTAATAAAATGAATCATCTTTTCCTTGGATTTTCTTCACCTTTGTGGATTCTCATCCCAGTGTTCCAGCATCCACCCCAGAGGGCTGTCTCGGGGTATTTCTGGTAACAATCTCCCGGGGACTTGAGGGATTTTCTCCTGAGTTTTCTTTTGTCCCTTGCTTTTTCCCAACCCCACTTTCTCAAAGAAGGTTACAAATTTCCTTACCTTTTGTTGTCTTCCTGGGACTTTCGTCTCGAGTCCCAATCCTTTCTCCAATGTCGGGTTTCCCGGCTCGCGAAAAGTCTCCAGCCTGACCAAGTCGGACAGTTGACCACCCTGTCGACTTGTAGGTAGACTTTCTCACCTGTTTCTCCGGTTTCAGAAGCCGTGTAGGTTTCTGGACCTTTCCAGGCTCGCTTATCCCCTTCCGATCCCAAACGTGACTGGTTTCCCCCTAGAGTCTTCCCAAGCCCCAGGTGTCATGTGTTTCGAACCAGAACCTCTTGCTTCCCCCTTGACTGGCTTCTTCCCTCGCGGGATAGCGGAACCTCAATCGTGGGGCTGCACTCACTCCGTGACAATGTCACGTCTCACACACGAGTCCGATCACGCTCCACCCAACCACGCAATACTTACAGTCTTTTTCCTGCGTGGAATTCTTCGTGCACGTTGATTTTTACGGATGAAAAAAACCTCGGATCTCAGAGATCTCTCTAGATCTTTCTGAGTCGAGAATGGGCCCTTATCTCCCTTGGCTGTGGCTCTGTTAGCACGCGGCTCCAATCATTGCCCGTGGCTCTGGTTTGTGGTTTTTTTTTTTTGTTTTTTTTTTTTTTTTTTTTTTTTGGATCTGGTTGGTTCCAAAATCCAATTCCCGTCCTGGCCGCTAAAACCAGCGGGGCACCCCCCGGGCAGGAAAAGGGGTTCCTGGACCCCAATATCAGATCACATTGGGCCGTCACAAATTTGTTATAAATGATCAAATCAGCAGCCAAATTTATAAAAAAGAATTTTATAAATTTATTAGATCGACAATCAAAAAAAATAAAATATTATAAAATGGCCACAGCCAAGACAGCGTCAACCCCGGACTTTGACGCTGGGTGAACTTAGGTCGAGCCAATGTAGTGTCAGCATCTCCCCAGAGTGTCACACCAACTGCTCCAGGTAGCCAGCTTATATACAGTTTATTCTGCCTGGAGCAGAAGTGACCTAAGATTTCTGTAAGTTCCTACATATGTATAACGGGAACTGTACAGATGCAGTCCCGTACAAAAGTCAGTCCATAGCCTTGGATGGCTGTCTTGGCTCCTCGGAATTGTCTTCCTTTCAGCTGTAGCCAGGACATCGCCGCTTTTCGATGTAATCTCTCCCAGGTGTTTTTCGGTGAATGCTCTGGACATTCTTGGGAAATGGTCGGTGATCACCCAGGAAAGACTCATTCACTCGTTAATGGTCATGATTTTATCTGGGCGAGTCCGGGAAATCTTTTGGAAATGAAAAGCCCTGCTTCTGGCCATGGGGGTCAGATGCATGGTTGGATCTTTATAATTTTCATACAGTTTCCAAAGCATGAATTATCTACATCATATACTACACTGCTGTGCCCAAGGAGATCAGAGAGATCTGTGCAAAGCAAGAGCATTGGCTGTAACTCAGGGGAGGGTGAGGGGAGGTGCTCTGTCCCATCTGTCTCACTCCATCTGTCCCCAGCTGCCCTTTCTGAGATCGAGGGCAATCCCTTTGTTCCCCTGAAAATCAGCCTGACACTGATAGTGGGGCCCTGGAAAAATGTAAGATAAAACTCTGAAATGTTAAGCTTTGCATTTCACCTGCGTAAGTAGTATGATAAATTATATAATTGTTAGATGTGATGATTGTTTAGTAATTAAAATTAATTATTGTATAATCATAAGAAGAACCATGAGAAACTGTATGTTCCTAATCTAAGGAGGCTATGCTTGGCTGAAATCTATGTATACAATAGAGCAATATAAGTTTAATAATTAACATGAAAGTTATATAATGGTAGAATATAAAAACATGTTCATCCCGAACCCATGTCGGAGTCAGATTTGGGTTTGTACTCCTGACACCCAGAGCTCTTCAATAAAAGCACCTGCATATAATCATTTTCCGTGATTATGTGTTCCTGAACGCTAACAACACAGCTGAGAGCAGAGCAAACTGGCTCAGCTTTTCTCAGAGTCTCAGCTGCACATTGGCCAAGGACACTCCTGTCCCCTAGTGTCACCTGGAGGCAGCTCACAGCTTGGATGGCATCCTGAGGACACACCAAGGGTCCTGTCCATGGCACTGCTTGAGGAGAGTTGGCTCATTGCCAGCCTCCCAGCCTGCCCTGCCCAGAGCTCCCCGGGCACAGGGAGCTGGGACACCCCATTGCTGTGCTCAGCCTGCACAGGAGGAGCCCAAGGGCTGGGCCTGACCCTGCTGCTGGAACTGCCATTCCAGAGACCCTCAGCAATGCAAGGAGCACCAGGGCAAGGCAAGGAGAGACAGCCAGGCCTGAGGAAAAGCCTTTCCCTGCCCAGCCCTGCCCAGCCCCTGCCAGGCAGCAGCAGGGCAGGACAGTGGCCCTCAGGCTCTGGTCAGCAGGGAATGGGCACATGGCGGGAGAGATGCTCTTCATCTCTGGAGCTGTTCTGCTGGCCAAGGAGGGACTCGGGGCCCCAAGCCCCCGGGCTGAGGGCTGTGCTGGCTTGGAGGGGACACAAGAGCTGTGCTGCTGAGGGCAGTGTCTGCCCTGCAGGGCAGGCCCGGCAGGTGCCACATCTGCTGTTATGAGTAAAAAAAGAGTTACCCGTTTTTTTAAGAAAAGGGTTGCAGAGTTTAAAGTTAAGCTGGGAACTGATCGCTGGCCAAGAGTTCTTTTGTTGGTTAAATGTTGTAATCACCTGTTGAGTATCGTCATTAACCCTCTATTGTGGAGAATTCTTTTTTTCAGTACCACCCTTGCCTGCTGCCAAGAGGATAACAACCCCCCAGGATGGTGGGAAGGGAGGGGGAATCTCAGGAGACATGCAAATTTATCTCAAAACCCAGACTGCAATGGGACGGGACCCCCACCAAATCCCGGAAAATAACCCAAAAGAGACGAGCCAAAGCAGAATTGAGAGGTCAAGGTGGTGTTTGGACAGCAGGGGCGAGGTCTGAAGCCGGCAGAGACGCTGAAAACCTCAGTCGCCCCTCGCCCCGGTTACAAGAAAAGTCAGTCAGGTCCACGACTCCTGAACCGGCAAACTAAACCGAATCCGGGGTATACCCCCATTGCCCTCGTGAGGACAGGACTCCTGGCTGTACCCCCTAGGGGACAGAGCTGCACATTCCGCCTTTTCCGAGTCACTGCTGGGAGCAGTGGCAGGGAACTGTGGACCTGTCAAACTCCCCCCCCTCCCCCCATCCTGAGCTGATCGCTTAATAAAGGCATTAAAAAGGAGAAAGATCTCCTGCTCTGTCTATTCCATCTGCCCTGCAGCAGGGCTTCCCTCAGCACTGCCTCCCTCCCTCCCTGCCCACCGCTCTGCTGCTGGAGCTGTGCCAGCCCAAGCTGCTCCTGTGGCCCCAGGCTCCTTCCCTGCCAGAGCTGCCAGAGCCCAGCCCAACCCCTGGGCCAGCTCTGCCCTGCAGCTGCTTGGCCCTGAAGGGATTAAAGAACAGCTCCCCCAGCCGGGGCACCATGGAAGGGTGTAGTATATAATATAGATAATTCATGCTATATAGGAGTATAAAATATTATAAAGATCCGACATCTGCTTCTGACCATCATAAGCCAAAGGCAGAGTATTTTTTTATTCAAAACGTTCTCGGACATCATCCAGATAAAATCAGGTTGTCCGCTGCTCTGGCCAGGAGCCAAGTCTATGCAAATATTTCCCGGACATCGTTCAGATAGCATCGAGTCTGTTAACTTGTGAATGGGACCTTCCTGGGCAATCAGCACCAATTTCCCAGGAATGCCAGGCACTCACCAGAGACTGCACCTGGACAGATTGCATCGAAATCGGTGACATCCCTGTTACATGTTGAAGAAAGTTACCCCGGGAAGCTTAGATGAGCCATTTGGATTTCTGGACTTTTGTATAAGTTTGAATCTGTATAGTCCCAGTTATACATATGAAGGGACATGCAGTAGTCTGTTGTCATTTCTGCCTCAGGCAGAATAAATGGTATATATGCCAGCTGCGGGAAACAATCGGGGTGAACCACCACGGAGATGCTGACACTCTGTCAGACGATTCCAGGGTTCACCCAGCTCCGAGACCCGGGGTTGACGCTGTCTTAGCTGTGGGGTTTTTTTTTTCACAATTCTATTTTTGTTGTCGATCTAATAAATTTTTATGAATTTTTTTTTATCCATTTGGCTACCGATCTGATCATTTACAACATTGGCATTGCCACAGCTTTGGTGTCACAGAGAGGGGAACACTGGGGCTGCCACTACTGTGGTGTCACAGACGGGGGAATGTTGGGGTTGCCACAGCTGCAGTGTCACAGAGAGGGGAATGTTGGGGCTGCTACTACTGTGTCTTCATAGACAGGGGAATGTTGGCTGTGCCACCAATGTGGGAGATTTGAACATTGGGTAGCCACCACTGTTTTCTCATAAAGAGGGGATTCTCTTGTCTGCCAGTGTGTTGGTGTCACACAGAGGGGAATGTTTGGGGTGCCACCTCTGTGGCGTCACAGAGAGGGGGAATAGGGGTGTCACAGCTGTGTTCTCACAGAGACGGGAACACTGGGGCTGTAACTGCTTTGGTGTCATAGAGAGGAGAACGTTGTGGCTTCCACTATTGTGGTGTCACAGAGAAGGGATTTAGGGCTGCCACAACTGTGATCTCACAAAGAGTGGAAGATCAGGATTGTCACCGATGTCATGTCACAGAGAGGAGAACCCTGGGGATGCCATTGCCATTGTGTCATAGAGAGGGGGACACTGGGGCGGCCGCATCTGTGCAGTCACAGAGTGGAGAACGTTGGAATTGCCACCTTCATGGTGTCACAGAGGCAAGAACGTTGGAATTGCTGTGGTACCTGGGTGAACTGTGTGTTGGGCTTGATTGAATATCTGAGGGTAGCCCAGGGGTAAAGGAAGGCTTGTTTTCAGTGTGCTTAATATGGAAAAAAAAAAGTGTAATGATCATGATATTGTTTGTCACTTTCCTAAATGCAGGGAAAGAGAGAAATGGCTCCAGGCAGGGAATGGATATATGAGGAATGCAGCAGGGACTTCAAGATGAAAATTGGTTTGGAACAACACAAAAGATTGGCACATGCATTAGTTAGAAATCAGGAAGGGGTTGCTTTTTCCCACGCAAAAAAGACTTCCAACTGTTGACCCCACAAAAGATGCTGGACTAAAAAGGAGGAAGAACTACTGATAAGATTGGAGGCTCAGTTTGAGTGGAACAAAAGCATCAATAAACTCATTGCAGGACACACATCAGAAGCAAGACAGATAAACAAATCAGGGACAAAAGGAGATTGCTGCCCAAGAAACCAGCTGAGGATGCAGATGAGGAACCTGGGATGAGTCATGAAACCAGGAGAGCAGCTGTGGGCCTGAGAACGGACTTGGACAAAGATCTTGGGAGGAGTCAGATGCCTGGCAGACCAGCTGCTGGAAGGAAAACAGATGCCAAGATGAGTCACCACCCTGATAAGGATAACAAACAGCTGGGAAACAGCAACTGCCAGAGGGAGGGGCAGCTGCAGGCCCATTATCTCAGAACCCTCAGGGCATGGCTATCAGCTGGGACAATCAACACCTTCCCTTGGGCATTCAAGCACTTCCTAGATGGCCAGGAGATGCAACAACAATCAATCAGCACATGAATGCTTCTGATGCCTTGAATCAATCAGCCAGGTAAGAACAGCAAGGAGAGATAAAAGAAAAATGGGGACCTAGGAAAAAGGATCAACAAGACCTTTTAAAAAGTGGAGGAAAAGAAGAGCAGTTAAGAAGAAAAGTCATTATTTTCACTTCCAGGACCTGTTCCATCTAGATAGGGGAAAGCTTGCTAAAATTATCCTGAATGACATAGAGTATTTGTCCTGTGAAATCCCTCTCAGTGAACTTTATTCAGTTTTTAAAGCCAGATGGGAAACACCTGGAATATCTGATAACCTTGGGAACTTCCAAATTAATGAGAAAGTCGACCATAGTGTTTTCAGAGACTTAATTACAGCAAAAGGAATGGAGAAAAATATGCAGGAGATGAGCAAAAACTCAGCTCCCAGTCCGGGATAACTTTAAGAGACATTAAGAAGATGGATCCAGAGTACTCCCGGAGCAGGGAGATCTTCAGATTATGGTTCCCATCAGGAAAAATCCCGGACATGCTGAGGGATTGCAGGACTGTTTTGATTCCTTAGTCGACCAAACCAGAGCGCCTAAAGGACATTAACAACTGGAGAACCATCCCGATCAGTTCCATCTTGCTAAGACTGTTCTCCAGGATTTTAACAGCCAAACTGACCAAGGCTTGCCCCTCAACCCAAGGCAAAGAGGGTTGAGGGGCAAGAGCATAAGAGCGATGGGATGCTCTGAAAACCTGAAACTCCTGTAAACCATAATTCGATCAGCAAAAGGAGAACAGAAACCCCTGGGTGTTGTATTTGTGGACATCGCCAAGGCTTTTGCCACCGTAAGCCAGCAGCACATTCTACATGCCCTACAGGAAAGGGAAGTAGATTCCCACATCAGCAATTTGGTGAGCAATATTGTGAAAAATGTTTTTGTGATTTGTGTCAATCAGCAATGGAATCAGCAAATGCTTGTATCTGCTGAGTCGAAAATGGATGCATTCCTTGGGATAGACACAAAGAAGGGTTTTGAAACTTTCTATAGCCAAATAAAGCTTGGAAATAGGGGAAGGATGGTAAAGCAAAGAGATGAGGTAGCAAGATGACTGATGCTTAGAATAAAATAGAGGAAGTTGTGGTAAAGCTTAGGGGACTGCAATGTGACTAAATGCTTCTGTATAATACAAAGCTTAACAAAATCATGTAGCAGATGCCAGTAAAGGGGCCTCCCTCCAGACGAGCACAAGAAGGACAGGAAAGCAACAACCACCTGGAAAGATTATGAAATTGCTGATTCCAGCTAATTGATATTTACTAATTTGTACTAACCAAGCACATTGGAAAATGCTTTGTAGGCTTAAAAACAGTCTATATACTTTACTGAATTTGTAAGTGGTGTGTGCTGTGAGTGAGCAGTGACTCCCAGGCCATCCAGCACTGCTTGTTCGCCTTCTTCAAATAAAAGGTATAGAAATAAAATTTGCATTGACTACTGAAATTTTATGTATCAGTATGATCCTTGTCACATGCCTGCACTCCCAGTATGGTCCCAGCATAATCCCAGTTACTTTCAATTACTCCCCGTATGGTCCCAGTTGCCTCCAGCTACATCAAGCCAGTCAGTGCCACTATGATGCCGTTTGCTCCCAGCGTGCTCCCAGAGTGGGCCCAGTTTCTCCCAGTCACCCTCAGTCTAGGGATGATGTGCATGGTGTGTTCCCAGTCACTCTCAGACACTGCCAGTGTTAATCCAGTCACTCCCAGTATGATCCAGAGATGATCCTAGTGTTGTAAATGATCAAATCGGCAGCCAAATTTATAATAAATTTTAACAAGGATTTCTAAGATTGTTAACAAAAATAGAATTTTGAAAAACACCACATCTAAGGCAGTGTCAACCCCAGGTGTCGTCGCTGGGTGAACTGAGATCCGACCGACAAAGTGTCAGCGTCTCTCCAGTGGTTCACCCCGACTGCTTCATGCAGCTAGCTTATATACAGTTTATTCTGCCTCAAGGCAGAAATGACCGAATGTTCCTTTGTGTCCCTTCACATCTAGAGCTGGGGCTATACATGTGCAGAAATATACAAAAGTCAGTCCAGATGTCTGGATGGTTGTCTGAATTCTTTGGAAGAGCCTGCATTCACATGTAGCAGAGTGGCGCCGACCAATCTTCCCAGGTGCAGGTCCTCGTGAGTGCCTTAGACATTCCAGGGAAGTCAGCAATCATGGCCCGGGAAGGTTTCATTCATACGTTAATAGACTTGATATTATCTTAACGTTGTCCAGGAACTAATTGAATAGAAATAAGACTCTGCTCCCGCCAGGGTGGTCAAAGCCATAACTTGGATTTTACAGTATTTTATACACATATATAGCATGAATTATCTCTACCATATGCTATACTAGTGTGGTCCCAGTTGCTGCCAGTATGAACCAGTTGTGCCCCACATGGTTCCACTTGCTCCCTTTCACCCTGACTTTTGTTCCAGTCTCTCCCAGTCTTTCCCAGTGTATCCCAGTTCCTTCCAGCATATTCCCAGTCACTTCCAGCATGATTCCATTTCATCCCAGTAGAAGCCCAGTTGCTTCCAATGACCCCCAGTGTGTACCCAGTCACTCCCAGTTTCTCCCACTTGCTCCTGGCATGATCCCAGTTGCTCACAGCTACTCCTGGTCACACGGAGCATGATCCCACTTGCATCCAGTATATCCCATTTGCCTCCAACAAGGTCTCAATTGCACTCCACAGGCTCCTACTCAGTCCCAGGATGAACCCACTCTGATCTTGGTATGATCCCAGTATGATCTGATTAACCTCATTGTGATCACAGTCTCCCCTGGCCTGGGTCCAGCTGCTCCCAGGATGATCCCAGTATGATGTCAGTACAATCCCAGTCACTGCCCATATGATCCCAGTAGGATCCCAGTACAGCCCAATCCCTCCCGGTGATGCCACTCCTGGGATCACCCAGCCCTCCCGGAATTTGGCCCTCCTGGATGTCCTGAATAGAGCCCCAAGGGCTGGAAGTCCCCAGCCAGGGTCCCCAGCAAGCCCCAGTTTGGATGTGCAGCCCCCAGTTTCCCCAGTTTGCCTCTCCTTTTCCCCAGGTCGGGTTCCCCCTGCCCCCAGCGGGTGGGAACAGACGAGAGCCCTGCTCCAACCTGTCCCAGCTCCATCCCCAGTCCTCCCGCGGGCTGCGAGGGCTTTGGAACAGGGCACGGAGGGTGTCACTGCTCCTGGGGGAGGAGGAGGAGGAAAGAAGAAGGAAAGCCAGAAGGGATGAAAATAGGAGAAGGAGGTGGGCTTAGGGAGGATGTGGAGAAGGGATGGAAGAGGAGGAGCGGGCCGAAGAGGAAGAAGAGAGACCAACAAGGATCAGAGAAAGCAGAAAGAACCACAAGGTCAAGCACTTCCTGAATTCGCAGCCCCCACCCATGGGATCATCAAGCCCCCATCCCGCAGGTGACCGGGGAGGGGGAGCTTGGCCCAGGTATCCTGGGGGGTGCCTGGGTTGGATTGCTTTGGGGGGGATGCTTGGAAAATATAGAACTCCAAAGCTGAGTGGAAAACACTGGGGGATCCAGGAGGTGGCTGCCAGCAGAGGCAGCCTGGAGGAGCAGAGCTCTGGGTCCCCAGGAGCCCAAAGTGGGGACCCAGAGAGGGGGCAACAGCCTGGAGAGGGGCAGGGGGGACTCCTTGGATCCCCTGCACCCCAAAGCAGAGAATAAGGAGAGAAGGTACCCTAGGATCCCAAAACCCCCCCAGCATCCCTTAGTGGGGAAATGGAAAAGGGGGAACTTTTCGATTCTTGGGACTGGCAGTAGCCTGGGGAGGGCAGGGACCAAGTAGAAAGGGGTGTCACGATCCGTCCCTACGGGTGGGTTTCGTGATGGTTCGTAAGGGATTTCAGGGTGCAAAAACCAACACGGTACAAGGGGGTTTGCAATTATGATCAAAACAAATGCACCTTTATTGAATGACCACAGCAAAATGCGCTAGAGGGATTAAGAGAGAGAAAAAGATAGAGAAAGAGAGAGAGAGAGAGAAAGAGGAGAATATAGCTACCAAACGTAGAGACGAAGTCGTTGGGTCCAGTCCAGTCGAGGATCTGCCTGTTACACTGGGGAGATCTCAGAGATGCAGTCCATCTTGGCTCCAATTATTCACTTGTCAGTGGGGGGAAGGGGGATTATTTAGAAACTGAATGTATTGTAAAAAGAATGGTATTTGGAAAAGGGTACACACAGTCCATATCTCAGTGGGCAAGGGCCATTGTTTTCATGGTCCAATGCCCGCACCTGCAACATCCACCTTGCTTTGGTCAGTTCGCCTACCCCCATGCAGCTCCCCCGGGCTGGGGTCTTCAGTCTCAGTCTTTGGGGAGTGCCAGGGAGGCCTTTTCACATGGGGATTTCATGTCTCAGGTTTTTTCTCAGGTGGAGAGGCTTCTGTCATCTCAGTTTGTCTGTCACGGTGGTTGCCACCAAGCAAGAGGGGTCTTCTGTGGGGGACCAGCCAAAACTCAGGAGAAGTCAAGACAGGCCAAGACGTGGGACAGCTTCCGAGGCTATTGTTGCAAAAAAAGGGCACAGTGCCCCCTTCTTCTCATTGGGCTCAGTATAGCATGCAGAAAACACACCTGTGAAAACAATAACTTAGCAATGCACTCAGGCCTCAGAGCCTTGGTGTAACTTTCTCCTACAAATCCAAAGATTTTAGACAGGGGGGGTCTTCTCAGTGGTCTCTCAATGACAGCTGTGAGGCAAATTGAAGGATATTTCAGCCAGACTCTCACAAGGGGACCCCCAATACAAGCGTGACCCGCAGCAGCTGGGACAGGGGGCAACTCTTGAACACCAGAGGGCAGAGACCAGAGACAGGGAACGCCTGGGAGGTATTTTCAGGGCTGAATCTTGGTGTTTGGGAGGTTTTATGGAGCCCAGATGGCTGGTGACTTCTAGAGATGGACTTGGGCAGAGGGACCTTCAATCTCAGTGTACTCAGCCCTTGTTCTCCTCAAACCAGGATTTTCCATTCCCAGTTGTTGGTGGCATCGAGGAGAAGGCTGTGAAGAAGACAAAGATTCCTGGTTGTGGGATGTAGCTGGGGGTGTGTCATCAATTCCCATCTGTTAGAAGTGGGGCAGGTATCATCTGTTAATTGAGCAGTGTTCTTTATCTCTTCTACAACCAATCCTCCCTCTGGGAAAGATCTTCTCTTAATGGCCCATTGAATGTCAGGGCATGACTGATAAAAATTCCATCATCCCATTGTGAGATGCTCCATCCAGGGGGAGGAGCCAAGCTATCCTACCTGGATATAAGCTCAGTCTTGGCACACCACAGCCAGCTTTTTCCAACTAGATTCTCAAAGAAGCAGATTTCTTCTCCACAGACTTCCCAGAGAAACACGAGGCCAAACACCACCACCACTGGACCTTCAGAGGAAAACTCCACCCTTCTAGGGGATCCCAACTGTGGGAGGAGACCCTAGGGACAGTGGGGTGGAGATGCCTTGGGAGGGCACGCCCCTGTAGGTGTCTGTCAACTATGGCTCCCTCCCAAAGATCCAGAAAGTTCTGTGGTTCCCCCTTCCCCATTGGACTGTATGTTAGTGCCACCCTCTTCCCCTCATTTCATTTGTACATCCCCAATCACTTCAATCCTGCTCCTCCCCTTGTCCCCTATCCCATTGGTTCCTTGTACCCTAGCCCCTCCTATTCGCTACAGTGTTATAAACCCTGTTCCCGCCCAGCTTCTGGCTCTTTGCCACGTGCTTCCCTTCAGCTTGGTTGTGTCCCTGCTTCTCTCCTACCCACCCTGCCTGTGATCCTTCACTGCTCCTTCAATAAACCCAGTTGGAACCCTCAGCAGAGTGTGCAGAGTCCTCCTTCCTCATCTGGTTGGACCTGTTTAAGCTACCTGGGATTGTATACGCGTGAGGAGAATCGAGGAGACAGCTCTCCTGGGAGTTGGACCACCTGCCCAGGATTCCCTCAAGTAGGAGAAGCTGTGGAGGGCCTTCTCATCCTCTCCACACCAGCGACGACAATCCTACACCCAACAGAACCACATCTGTCACTGCAGGAGCTCTGAAGCCACGATTGAATAGGACTGCTACCAGCACCCTGACCCACAGGGTGGCACAACATATTCTGACGTGGTGAGTGGGGTTTTTTTGTACAACTGCATTTTTATTTTTAACATTTTTTCTAGTCAATAACTGTTCTTCCTTTTCCGTATTTTTTGCCTGGGAAACCCTTAAGTTCAAAATTATAATAATTTGGAGGGGGAAGGTTTGCATTTTCCATTTCAAGGGAGGCTCTTGCCTTCCTTAGCAGACACCTGTTGTTTCAAACCAAGACAATGCTCCAGGACAACAAGGCCAGTGAGGAGGAAGTCTGTGCCCCTTTCCCCCTCTCCCCTGCTCCATCTCCCAACCCAGCATGGCCCCCAGATGCTGGACAACCCCTCTGCCAACGCTGTCCTGATGGGGATGCATTGGGGGGATGTCCTTCCCCTTCCCTGTGGCACAGAGGGAAATCCCATTTTGTCCTTGTACTTCCTCCTCCAGAAAAGAAGCTGAGGATGGAGACCAGAGAGGACAAATCCCCAACACAGAACCTCATGGAAGAGGCCATTCTGAGCAGCTCTACTGTGCAGGAATCCATTGGGGAGGAAAAGCCCCAGAGGTCCCGCAGGAGGAGGGGCTCCAAACCCAGCCCAGGATGCTCTGAGGAGCAAAGACCCACCCCATGCCAGGAAGGTGGACAGAGACATAGCATCAGCCAGTGCTCAGAGGTGGTGGACCATGAACAGCTTCACGATGGGGAGAAGACCTGCAAGTGCTTGGAGTGTGGGAAGAGCTTCAGCCGGAGAAATCACCTGATGCGCCACCAGATGATCCACTCTGGGGAATGGCCCTACAAGTGTGGGGAGTGTGGGAAGGGCTTTAGCTGCAGCTCTGACCTCAGTGTCCACCAGAGGATCCACACCGGAGAACGGCCCTATGAGTGTCCTGAGTGTCAGAAGACATTTCGGATCAGCTCTCATCTCATCCTGCACCAGCGGATTCACACAGAGGAGAGGCCCTTCCGCTGCCCCGACTGTGGGAAGGGCTTTAAGCAAAACTCACACCTTGTCATCCACCAGCGCATCCATGCCAGGGAGAGGCCCTACGAGTGTTTTGAGTGTGGGAAGAGGTTTCAGACCAGCTCCCATCTCCTCCTGCATGAGCGGGTTCACACTGAGGAGAGGCCCTTCCGCTGCCCCGACTGTGGGAAAGGCTTCAAGCAAAACTCCCACCTCGTCACCCACCGGCGCATCCACACTGGGGAGAGGCCCTACGAGTGCTGCACGTGTGGAAAGAGCTTCACCCGGAGCTCTCATTTGACCGAACACCAACGGAGGCACCAGTAAGGGAAGCCCTGCAAATGCCCTGACTGCAGGAAGAGCTTTGTGCACTGCTCCAGTTTCATTCCCCATTGGAGGAGCCACATTGGGAAGAATCCTGGTGACCCATGTTCTTTGTCATCCATGCTGGGAAGACACATGTCCCTTTTCCTGCCCTCGTCAATGACATGATGTGGGTCCAAAATATGATGGTCTGGCCATGGCTGTGTCATTACATTCAGTTCCACCCCAGGTCATTGCCAGGTGCAGGAAAGGGACTCTCTCTCTCCCCAGAGGAGAAGGCTGTCCTTTCCAGGCAGGGAGGATGTGGCTGGGAAGAGACAGTCTGTGGTGTTGTAGTTTTCCCAGCAAATAGTTTTTTTATCCCTTCTGTTATCAGTGTTATTGCTGTTCTTGTTTGTTCCTTATCTGGTTGCTGTTCCCAGTAAATTGTTCTTATCTCAGCCCAGTATCTTTGTCTTTTGTGCTTTAAATGGGAGTCAAGAGGGCAGCGAGCAACAGCTCGGTTTTAGTGGGAACAGGAAATTGGGGAATCCCATTCCTAAACCCCAGCCCATGGAGACCGAGCATCCCAGCTGGTCCCAGCCCTGGTGGCCATGGCAATAGCCTTTGGAGTGAGCCCCTGGCAGGGGCTGTGGGAACCTCTTCCCTCTGGTGCCCAGAGACAGGACTGGAGGGAACGGCTGCAGCTGAGTCAGGGCAGCCTTAGGTTGGATCTCAGAAAAAAGGTTTTTCCCCAGATGTTGCTCGGGCACTGCCCAGGCTCCCCAGGGAAGGGTCCCAGCTGGAGGGCTTTTTGAGCTCCAGCAGCATTTGGACAGTGCTGCCAGGCCCAGGCTGGGATTGTTGGGGTGTCCTGTGCAGGGCCAGCAGTTGGACTCGAGGATCCTGATGGGTCCCAACTCAGCCAGGTCTGTGGGATCCCATTACCCTGGGAATGGTACTGCAAATGGCTGCCATGGCAATGGACTGGGGCTCCAAGCCTGAGCTGGTGTCCATGGCAACCACCCCTGCCATGGGGTCTCCATGAAGCTGCCAGGGGACTGACCATAACAACGGAGAGGCTGGTGATGGTTGCCATGGAAACTGACCATTGCAGTGGAGCCTGGTGATGGCTGCCTTCTAAGGAACCAAGTTGCCACAGGCAGTCAGAGGAGTTCCATGGGGACATTCCAAGAATCTCCAGGCTGTTCAAGAGCTGGAATGTCATACACAGAGACAGGGGCTCCATGGAGACTTCCCAGGGCTTTCTGGGGATGGTAAAGAGCCCTGTGGTCAGATGCAGTCACAGCCATTCCATGGTGACATCCCAGGGATCTTGGGCTGCAAAGGCGCTGATCTGTCACAGGCACTCACAGGAGCTCCATGGTGACATGCCAGGAGACCCCAGGCTGCCAAAGAGCTGGAATGTCCCAGACACTCCCAGGGGTTCCTGTCATGAGCAGAGTGGGAGCTTCAGGCAAAAGCTTTTGTTTCTTCACTGCAGAAACTCCTGCTGAGTCATGAGGTGAAGAAATGACACCCAGCAGCCACCCAGAACCCCAGTAACCTGCAGAACCCCTAGACTTCTAAAATTCATTCTAGTAAACAAGAGACTGGGAGTGGCTGGATCCAATCCCTGCCCCTGACTTTGTCAAACGTGTAAAAGATTGGACAGGTGGAAATGAACTTTAATGCAACTTGTCCCTCAGGATTAATGATGGAATACCAGACAGATTTCTAGAAATACAGCTCTGATTGATTCTGATTATGATTAGACAGAAAGATCTTGCTCAGAGTTCTTTCCTCCACAGCATAGGAGCTCTAACATTTAGAATATTCTGCTCTAGGAAGCAATTTTGAAGTCACCAGGGCCTTGCTGGAGTTGTTGTAGCCCATTGCAGGCAGAGCCCCCAGCTCCAGCAGGAACTGCCTTTCCTGTGCCATGAGCAGGGCAGGTCCTGCTGCAGGAAAAGCCCCAGGCCAGCCCCAATACAGGGAAGGCCTCGGGCACAAGTGCAGAGTGCCGTGCTGGGGGCTGTGCCAGGGAGAGCCTGAGGCACCAAAGGCACCTTGGCAGCAGCAGCTGCTTGCAGGGCATGGCCAGAAGCCACCCTTGGCAACCCAGCCCGGTGGCCACTGCAGAGCTGCTGCTTCAGGGCTCCTTTCTGCCTGGGCTCTGAAAAGCCACTTGTGCTCCAGGAGCCTGACTGGGAAGAAATTGGCCCCAGCACCTTGAGGACAAGATATCAATGGCAAAACTCTTCATGCCAGGAGAGACAAGGCAGGGGCAGAGGAAAGGGGAGAACAAGGCCCAGGGAACAGGGCTGCCATGGTGATGGCTGTGAGGTCACTGTCACTGCAGCAGCCTGGCTGCCCTCAGCAGACATTCTGGCCAGAAGCCTTGTGAGGTCATCCAGCACAGAAGAGAACCCACACAACAGGAATTCCATCCTTGGAAGGGGATGGGGTTTCCCTATGTCAGGTTGCACAAAGCTCCTGCTCTTGGAATATTCCTGGGATGGGGCATCCACTTCTGTGGAAAAACAGTTGCAGTTTTGTTCTACTCTCATCATTGTAAAATATTTCCTCCTTCTAACAAATGTAAATCCAGCCTAGTTCACTTTAGAGATATTGACCCTTCTTCTGCCACTGTAAGATTGGGGTGAAAATACCTCAGGTCACTATTTTTTCAGTTACACAGACCTTGGAGAGTACCCAAGAACTCCCCAAGATGGGATTTAGAGGCCTCATGACATAACCAGCAGGTAGAGACTGTGGGCTCTGGGCTCAGTGTGGTGGAGACTGAGGACAGCACAGGAGTAGCCTGGGAGGGGCTGAAGGGTGGTTTCAGAGAGGCTGGAGCTTTTCTTCATAGAGGATATAGGCATGAGAAGGAAATAATGGCAGCAAGGGCAGCTGGGGAGGCCCAGACTGGGCACCAGCAGAAAGGAATTTCCCTCCCAGGGCAGGGCTGTGGTGCAAGATGCTCCCCAGCAGAAGCCTGGAGCAGCCCAAGGCTTTGTGTGGCCAGGCGGAGGCAGGCAGGAGGCAGAGCTGTCAGCAGAGGAAGGGGCCAGCCAGGTGGGACAGAGGGGGATGACGACAGCCTGCAGGGACAGAGGTGTAGGTTTGCTCAGCATCAGAGACACCCTTCTCTTCGTTGTCTGTAGGAGTGGCGGGGGATAGGACGGTCAGGACGGATGGATACAAGAGATGTCTGAAGCCAGGTCGTGGAACTTGCGGTTCATTGCAACAGGCGTGGGTGCAGGGGCCCTGCTTGGAGCTGCCAGCTGCAGCTCGGAGCAGGCCTGAGAGAAGTAAAGAGAGTAGTAAAGAGAGAGAAGGCAGGATCATGGTAAAGAGGATGAGAGAGCGAGGTTCCCATTATAATACAATAAATCTTCTGTGTTGAATATTCTAATCCTCACTAACCAATCGAATACAAGATACAAATATTAAAATGTTTGCATACAGCCTATAAGAATAATTACCATACTCTGTTACATTTTAAACCCTAAAAACTACTCTTTGGGCCCCTTCTGCTAAACTAGCAGGGTCTGCTCTGACCCTTGCACCTGTCTGCAATCAGAGGGTATTGTTTCATCAAAAGAGGATTACCTTCAGCTGGCCACACCATTGTTTTCCAGTTGTTCAGTAATGAAGGTATCTCAAAGCTTGCTTTCATTTCAATCTCGCTTATAGTTTCTACATTCTCAGAATCTTTTGCCAGACAGTCATATTTATAAGGCTTTCCTGTTTCATCTTCCCCAACAGATGTCCCCACCTCTCATCACTGCCACCAGTGTTCCGCCCTACCTGCAACCTGGGGACACTTTCTCAGTGCTGTCCTTCAATCGGACCCATGAACCCTTTAAAAAAACTTCTGTGTTTTAATCTGACTTTTAGTTTTTGAGAAGGTTTTGAGCACACTCTTTGGGACTGATGAGTCAGATGCAAACAGCATAAAAAGCCCCAGAGGGTCATTCAAGTCCTTGTGCTGTGTCTGTGCTGCTGAGCTGGGTCAGGCTTCTGGCACAGAGGCAGCTCCTGGCAAGGGCAGCGCTGCAGAGAGACAGCTCTGGCCAGGAGCAGCTCCTGTGCACAGCCCAGCAGGGCTGGGGCACGACCAGGGCACCTCAGGGACACCAGCAGGGCACAGACAGAGCTCACAGGGGCTCAGCACTGCCAGGGGCTGTGGGATGTCCCCGAGGGGGCTGTGTCACAGCGGCACCTCTGTGGCTGTGTCATAGAGGCACAGAGCAGCTGTGATGTCATCAAGGGTCTGTGTGACAGCACAGAGTTTGTTGTGTGAGGTCACAGATTGGGCTATGACATCACAGAGTTTATTGTGTGAGGTCATTGAGCAGCAAGAGCATCATAGAGGGGTCTCTGTGACATCACAGAGCAAGCTGTGACATCATGGCATGGCTGTATGACTTCAGAGAGCAGGCTGGGAGATCAAAGTGTGTGCAGTGACATTACAGAGTAACAGTATGACATCACAGAGAGGGTTGTGTGACATCACTGAGGGGGTTGTGACATCACAGAGGTGGTTATGACATCATAGTGTTTGAGGACATACTGCAGACTCTACCATCATGGAGGGTGGCTCTGTGACATCAGAGAGTGGGTTGTGGCATCACTGCGTGTCTGAGTAAAATCACAGAACAGGCTGTGACATCACAGAACAGACAGTGACATCACAGGGTGACTTTGTGACATCACAAAGTATCCTCTGCATACATCACAGTGCAGCTGAATGACATCACAGAGTGATATCCCAGTGTAAAATAAAATGAAGCCACAGGGGCTAGCTTCTTAGCTGGATAGCTGGTCCCTCGTAGGGAAAGTGCCCCAGGCAAGCAGTCTCAAGGCCGGATACCTCAGCCCTCTGGAGGCTGGGGTGCCCTAGGCCAAACTGCAGCTCAGCCGTGGCCCCTAGCAAGCTTAGTGATTGTCAGCTCTTAGTGAAAATCAGCTCTTTTATGATTTCAGCTCTTAGCTTGCTCGTAGGGGCTGTGGCTGGCTGGGGCTTCTGGAAGGCAGACGAAAAGAGAGAGGAGAAGGCAGCCAAGAGTTCCACGATGGTTTATTCTGAGGGTCTCGCGAAGGGTCTTGAAGCTGCTCTTCCAAAGAAATGGGCCAAGACAGCCTCTTTTATAGGGTTAGGGAGGATTGAAAATTGACCAATTGTAAGGGTTAGGGAAACTAGCCTATGGGGTCACAGAGAGATAAGCAGGCCTGGAGGACCAGAGTGAGGACTCCTGGTTCAATTCCTATGACTCAGCAAATACCTATCTCTAAACATCCCTCCACGGAGCCATAGCCGGCCCTGCGCCTGCTACATCCCAGCATTGGCTCTGCGACAACACAAGGGGGATTTGTGGCCTCCCAGAGTGGGCTGTGAAATCACAGGAGGCTGTGTGACATCGAAGGTGGCTGTGTGACATGACAGGGGACTGTGTGATATCACGAGAGGACTTTGTGACATCCCAGTGTGGGCTGTGACATCGCAGGAGGCTGTGTGACATCACAGGGGCTGTGTGACATTAGAGGGGCTGTGTGAGGTCATTGGGGAGGTGACTCTGCCCTGGCCCCCATCACAGTTCCCCCCAGAGCAGTCCTACGCTGCTTATGGTCAGCAGGGTCTCCTGTCCCCCCGGGTCTCCCCGCCCCCTGCACCTCAGCCACCCCCAGAGGATGTTCCACAAGATTGATCCCAGAGCCTGACATGGGGACAGGGGGCCAAGGCCATAGGGGGTGGGACATGGGGACAGGGATTCCCCAGCAATGTCCCCGTGTCCCCCAAGGGTCAGAGCCTGGGCCAGGGTTCCTTCACCCTGTTACGAATGAGGGGCTGAGAGCGCTTAAAAAATCTCCAGCAAGGGATCTGCAAAAAACAGATTTAATATTAAGCAACAGCACCATAGAGTTCCTTGGCAAGAGTCACTCTGCTCCTGACTGGACACTTCAGGCACACCAAGGACAAAGCAACCACAAAACCCAAAAAAATCCAGGCAATGAAGCCAGAAATGAACCAAGAACTATCTGTGTTTGTGTGCCTGTGTGTGTTCTGAAAGGACAGTGAGGGCGAGGATAAAAGGAATATGGCCCCAAAAGGTAAACTGTGCTCAAACTTAACAGGACTTGACTGATACCTTAGACTTCAGCATTTAGCAAAAGAACAGCACTTAACAGTATTTAACCTTACTTATAACCAAGGACTTAATGATTTCACAGTGGAAGAACACTTCACAATATTCAATTTAGCTTATATTAAACTTCACAGCTTAGAACAATTCTTTGCAGCATTTAACTTAGCTTACAACTTGTGACTCACCCTTACTTACAGGCCTGACTGACTCAACTATCCAAGGCACTCAAACCCCTCAGAGAACAGCATTTCTGCCACATTTCCCTGAGCACAGGCACTCCTGTGTGCACACAGACACCAAGAGTCAGTGCAAGGCACCTGTTAGAAATTCCCCTGAGGGCAGGGAAAGGCCCCCTGAAGATGATTTGGCATCTCCCCAGCAGACAAAGGGCTGAGGCTGGAGGAGTAGGGGGGATCAGCCCAGGCTCTGTCGTTGTTTGGGGATCCCCCGAGTGCAGCAAACAGGAGAGTTCCCGGCTGGGAGAGGCCCCACTCAGAGGGAGGTGGCTGGCCCAGGAGAGCTCCAAGGGGCTCCTTTTGGAGCGCTGTTTGTAGGGCCCCAAGAGAGGGGCTTCAGTCACAGCAATGGTTCATCCTGGCCGCACTTGGCATCAGCAGCTTTCTTTGGCAGTGTGAGAACAGGGATGTTGTGCCACGGAGGGAACAGAAACAGCTCCCAGGGCTGCTCCTAAAGAAACCAGGAGCTGGTTGGGCAGCAGCAGTGCCTGAAGCAGATTGTGTTTGTGATGAGCTGCAGAGGAGCTGAGCCCAGGGGCTGTTGGCCAAGGCCCACGGAGCATTTCTCAGCTGGCAGGGCGGCCTGAGAAGGGGAGGCGGGAATGCACCAGCACAGGGCCCATGGAATGTAGGGACCATTGTGACACTGTGGGGCCTTGTGACACCAAGGGAGCATTGTGACACTGTGGGGACACATGGAATCATAGAGACCACTGCGAAATTGCTGGGCCTCGTGGAACCAAGGGGACTGTACTGATGCTGTGTGACTCCATGGAATGTAGGGATCACTGTGACACTGAGAGGCTCCATCAAACCAAGGGTCTGTTGTGATACTGTGGGGCTTCATGAAACAGTGGAGACCATTATGGCACTTAGGGGTGTCATGGAACCAATGGGCCATTGTGACACTGTGAGACTCCATGGAACTAAAGGTCCATTGTGACATTGCAAGGCCTCATGGAACCTAGGAACCATGGAAAGACCATAAAGACACTTCACAGCCCCATGGAACTAGGCAGGTGGGTTGACACTGAGGGGACTCATGCAATCATGGAGACCACTGTGACACTACGAGGCCCCAAGGAATAAGCAAAGCATTGTGACACTGTGGGCCACCATGGAACCAAGGAGACCATTGTGACACTGTGGGGCCTCGAGAAACCAAGAGGCCTTTGTGACACTGCAGGGCTGCATGGAACCAAGGGGCCATTGTGACACCTCAGGGCCGTCTGTCATCTGTGGTCCATTGTGACACTAAGGAACCAAGGGGGACCATTGTGACACTGCAGGGCTTCATGGAACCAATGCTCCAGGGTGACACAGAGAGGCTGCCTGTAATCAATGGCCCATTGTGACACTGTGGAGCCAAAGGAGACCACTGTGACACCACAAACCCCCATGGTCCAAATGGTCCATTGTGACATTGCAGGGCTCACAAACAGAGGAATCACGTTACATTGTGGGACCTGTGGAACCACTGAGACCATTGTGACACTGCAAGATGTCATGGAATCATTGGGAACATTATGACACTGCAGAATCTTAAGGAACCTGGGGGCCATTGTGACACTGTGGGATCCCATGGAACCAAGGCACTCTTGTGACACCTCAGGGCCCCATAAAACCAAGGGAACACGAAACAGGTCTGGCTGGTTTGGCCTCCTGTGGGCCACCTGACTGGTCCAGCTGACCTTGGCATGTTGAGGGTCTCTTCCCATCTGCTGCTAAAACACTGGGGCTCTGTGCTTTCCTTCCTATGGAAAAGAACTGTCCTTCTCCTCCAGGCACCCATGAACAGAACTGGGATTCCACCACCAAATTTCCTTATATCCAAGGATTGTTCCCATAGCAATAGTGCCAGGACAAGTCTTTCTGGCAGTGGTTTCACAAGGGTCACCTCTCATTTGTCCCCAAAATCCTGCAGAAGGCTCCGTGCTTTACTTCCTATGGAAAGGAACTGTCCTCCTTGGCCAGGTGCCCATGGCCAAATTTGAGTTCCCTCTCCAACATTGCCTGTTGTGACAGACTGGAGGAGATTGTCGTCTTGAAATATTTCACGTGTGTGGGGAGGAAGGGGCAGGTCCAGCCTTGCCCTGCCCTGTGACCCCAGCACTGCTCTGCCCCTGAACCCCAATCCCCCCAGAGCCTCCATCTCAGCCCAGCAGTGTCTGCCAGTCCCTGGCACACCCCAGGCAAGGCCTCACACCCACTTCTGGAGCCCCCAGCCCAGCTCCTGAGTGGCCAAACGACCCCAAGTCCCAGCCAGGGGAAGGGCCCCGGAAGACCAAGTGTGACCACAAGGCTGACCACAGGGCAAGCACATATCTTGACCCTACCTCCTCTTGGAATTTCCATCTGAACAACAATGGAATCCAGGGGTGGGTGCTCCTCTGTATCTTATTTGTCTTTCTCTCTTTCTGTGTCTTCTTCTATTTCTGTCTCCTTGCAAATTTCAACTAATACATTGAATAGGCTTCGAGTTACTGAAGTTGACTGGGCCAAGTTAATGCTTTGAGAAGTGTTTTTTGTTGATTGACTGTCATATTAAACCTTTTCCCAAAGTTTTTCTGATTTTCCAAAGTTGCCAGTAAAGGCTGTCTGGTTGTTTTGAGCTCCTGAGAATCTCTTGTTGTTATTTCTGCAGTACATCCAACTCAGAGGACACAAATAATTGAAATTCTTTATAAATGTCTTGTTGAGAGAATTGTCTGGGGGATGGGAGTCAGGGCTTCTCTGTCCTGCTTGGCACAGCCCAGGCAGGTCTTTCACAACCACATTCCACTCTCCATTTCCCACCTGGAGCTGCTAGTGTCTCTGAGTTCTGCTTGCCCAGCCCCAGGGATGCTCTCCTTGTCTGCCCATTCCGCCACAGTCTCTGGGCAGGGATGGCCTCAGTGGGGGCTGCTGACATCCTCTGCAACTTGGAGGCTGCAGCTGAATTTTCCTTCTCCAAAGGCTGGAAGTGTATTCATTCTGAATTGATCATATTTAAAATGAGAGTGAGAAAACATTTTTAGGCCCTGCTTAGGTTTTTCTTTCTATTAATACATGGATATGTGCAATCTCCAACTGACACTGAATCCAAGTATCTCCTCATGCCGTTTGAATATGAAAATCAAGACCCTGCATGGCTGACAATCATTCAGACTCTGTCCCAAACCTCTCCCTTCAATCTCCCCCATCCAAACCCTGGCACCCAGAGCAGCCTTTGTGCAAATCTGAGCTCCCTCCACCCAGGCTGGACCTGTATGTTTCAGCTCCTTGGCTCCAACTCCCACCTGCTTACCCTGCAGAAGGAGCTGCCTGAGACACAGAGGGATGTTCATTTATTGTCAGCCAACAAAGCCTAGGGAAGGAACAGCTCCATCAAATGCAAAAGTATTCTTCTCCCTGGCTCTGCCCCGCCCCTGATCCCACAGCCTGTCCTGTTTCCTTCATCCCTCCAGTGCCAGGGACTTTCTGGGACAAGGCAGCTCTGCTCTGGCTTTGGAGAGAGGTCCAAGTGCAGCCACTGGAGTGGGAACCACAACTCATCAGGTTTGTGTCTTTTGAGGGACCAGGAACTGCTGAGACTCAGAGGCACAGAAAAGTTTATCTTGTTGGCCAACATAAGAAATGTGAAAATGATAAAATTTAATAGACATCAAAACCCTACCCATAGCTCCTTTGACATCCCAGCAGCATCTGACATGTCCACCATCCCCATGGGATTGCCATTCAAGAGGGATTTAGACAAAGGCATAAGACAAGTTGATTTAAACGATAAAAATGCACCTAAGATGCTGAGGAAGGAGATATTTAAATTCTGAAAGCTCAAAGCATGAAGCAATTCAAGAGAGATGCATTGGAATGACCAGTGAACTGCTGCAGGAGAAAATCTGGGAGCAACGGGAAGGACATGGACACAGTTGTTGTAAATGAAGTGATGTCCTTGGACATGGCCATTTAACCAGGGGAGCTGAAAACACCTGAAGGAAGAAGGGAATGAAATATTACACTGAATGTTGGTGGCAAAGGTAGAGGGGAAGATCAATATTTCCTCTTCTGCCATCAGTAGAAGAAAACAGTAGATCCAGGAAATTTCTGTTCCTGGTGGGAAAACTTTGCCGTTTCTTCAAAGTACTCAAGTGGCCCAGATAATAAAGATTTGGTTTTAGATGATGAAACTAAGAGGTATTAAAAGCTGTGCCCCTTTGCAGGCAGACATCACTTGTGTGCCCGTGAAAAAGCAGTTCTCCTTGTAGGGCCCCAGAACCCTCAGGCGCCAGGCTGAGACTGGATCTCTCGGAGAGGAGCTGAGTGAGAGCAGAGCATCTTGCAAGCTGATGTGTCTGCTGGAATTCCATCCCCTCCATTTTCCACAACAGCCCTGAATTTCCCTCCTCCAGCCTTGGTCTCCAGCACAGCCATGGAGTCTCTTGGGGCTCTGGACTGTTCCTGCAGCCCCCAAGGGTAGCTGAGATCTGCCTTTGGCACACTCAGCCCTGCCCAGTGCAGGCCATGCTCAGCAATTGTTTGTGTGTGCCTGGCCTTGCTGTCAGCCCTGGCAGCAGCTGTGGTGCCCCTTTGTGGCCCTGTGCTGGCCCAGCCATGGTGGCACAGCTCCTGTGCAGGCCTAGCCCAGGCCAGGAGCTTTGATGCTGGGAATGGGCCCTGTGCTGTGGTGGCCACAGCAGCCTTGGGGCTCTGTGCCCCATGGCCTCCCTGCTGGGCAGCCTCTGCCAGCTCCTGCAGAGCCCGTGGCACCTGTGGGCCTGCACAGACAGCCCTGCCCTGGGCTCCACTGTCGGAATCAACGGGAGTATCGTTTACCTTTCAAGATACTTACAGTGGGACCCGACCAATGTGAGGGCCCTGATCGCCAGGATGGTAGAGAGAACTCCAAAAATCCACCCTGCGAGGCAAAACATCCCCTATAGAGGCTTGGAGCGGGGGCCTCATAGATATGTCACTTAAAGCCATCATGATCCCCCCTTGAAAGGGTGTGGCTGCGGCCTCAAAAACACCCTAAAATGGGGAGGAAAAAACACTCTTGAAGTGATGGGATCCCCCCCCAAAAAAACCCTAAAGAGAGAAAACCTCCACTTCAATGGGGCCTGGAGACCCTTAAAGGGCCTCGAGGAGGGACAAGATCCCATCCTCTGCCTGGGCCTCTCTGAGCCGAGGGAACTCTCCTGTTTGCTGCCCTCAGGGCAGCCCTGAGTCTGTCTAAACATGGGAACTTCGCTGTGTTGAGCCCAGATCCAGAGTCCTGACTCCTGCACAGGGGCAGGGAAATCCCCTCGCTCGCTGCTGTGCATTATCCCCGCTGAGGCTCAGACACTGGCAGGGCACATTTCCCTGCCTGCAGGATTCCTGCCTGACCCAAGCGCTGCACTAATGGCTCCAACATTGCTTTCCCACAAAACCAGGACAAGGCAAACAAGCTCATGGTATTTTAGAGTGTCTAAAACTCGCTAAGTCATTGATCTGAGAGGTGAGATGCATTTGGAATTCATGGCATGGAGAAGTAATGCAACATAGAAAAGGGGAGCATAGAAATAAATAGAGGAAAACATCTCAGATTGTTCCTTTCCATTTTCATGTCACTTCTGGAAGGCTGTTTCACTTTTCCAGGAATCTTCTCCACAGTGCTGTCTGCCCTTTTCAAGAACCTTTCCTGGAGAACGAGCTGCAGCTTCTCTCACAAGATGTGTCCCCAACTGCAGCTTCTCTTGGCTTTCCACACCATGAGTGCAGCAGGACTTCTGCAGCAAAGCAAGACAAATGTTTGGATTACTTGACAACTTGTCCTTTCTTTTCCTTGTGGCCTGGGGAGTTGTGCCATGGCTGAGGTTTTCATTGTGCCCGTTCTAACCGAAGAAAACAGGAGGTTTTGTTGGGGACTTGCTGGGGAATGCAAGCCTGACTGAACGCAGAGAAAGAATCTCCAGGACTCTCTGGGAGCTCCCTGGGCTGGGCTCATGTTCTTTCAAGACTCAAAACATCCCTCTGGATGTCCAGAAAGGCCAGAAACCTTGCCGGGGGTCTCAGAAACCCTGGCGCAGAGCCCAGAACACCTGTGGGCTTGATTATGACCCGTGGACCAAATTACCAGCCTTGTATGGAGACCAGCAAGCCACAGCAGTTTAAGTAGCATAATAGTGAAATTATCACAGGGTGAAAAAATAGGTTTTGGGGGTTTTTGGAGTTGGGGTTTTGGGGGCAAGATGGAGGGATCTGGGCATGCCCAGCCTTTCTCCTTCTTCTTTTTTGCCTCCATTTTCTGCTCTGATGTTGACACTTTTAGATTGGTTTAGAGTAGAAGCTCACTGTCTAATATAGGTGATAGGTATTGAAAAGTAATTGTAAACATTGTATATGTAGTTTTTAGTATAAAGAGATAACACCACCTTGGGGGCAGGCAGTGTGCCTGGAACTGTCCTGCTGGATGGACCTCAGCAGGGCAGGAGAAACATTTTTATAGATAAGACGCAATAAAGAACCTTGAGTCCGAGAACTGAAGAACTCCGACTCATTCTTCAAGTACTGGAAAATAGACTTTTCACACATCTCGGGGTCTCGGCGACCTGGACCCTCGAGACCATGGGACCCCTGGGTGCCACAAAGTGCCTTGGATCCTTCCGCCCTGCAGTGTCACAATGGTGCCTTGGTCCCCCAAGGCCCTGCAGTGTTGCAGTATATCCTTGGTTTCAGGAGCTCTCACAGTGCAATGATGCTCTCCTTGGTTCCACAGTGTCACAATGGCCTCTTGGTCCTAAGGGGCACCCCATGATCAAAATTGTTTCCTTCATTCAACAAGTACCTGCACTGTCCCAATGGCCTCTTGGTTATACAAAGTGCCCCCATGTCACAGTGGTCTTTGTTGTTCCACGAGGCCCCAGAGAGTAACACTTGCCTCTTGGTTCTGTGCAGTGGCACTTGGTCTTGTTAAACCTCACCTGGCTGGATTTGGCCCCTGGATCCAGCCTGTCCAGGTGCCTGTGCAGAGCCCTCCTACCCTCCAGCAGATCCTACTCGCACCCAGTTTGGTGTCATCTGCAAATTTGATGATGGTGGACTCAATCCTCTCATCCCAGATCATCAATGCAAACATTGATATCCATGCTGGCTGGCTCTGATCCCTCGGCCATCCTGCAGGTGCCCTGTGATGGCACTCAAGGTGATCTGTTCCATCACCCTGCCAGGCACCGAGGTCAGGCTGACAGGCCTGGACTTCCTCAGCTCCTTCCTCCAGCTCCTCTTGGGGATGGGGTCACATTGGCACCTCCAGTCCCCTGGGACCTTCCCACTGAGCCAGGACTGATGATAAATGATGGAGCGCAGCTTGGGGAGCTCATCCACCAGCTCCCTCATGCTCCTAGGTTGGATCCCATACACCCGTGAGCATTGGAGTGGCTCTGCAGGTCACCAAGTCCTTCCTCCTGGATCACAGGGGGCTGTTCTGTTCCCTGTGCCCATCTACTAGCTCAGGAGAACACTTGTCCTGAGGACAAGCTGTCTTCTTGTTAAAAATTAAGACAAACAAGGTGTAAAGTAGGTTTGCCTTTTCTTTATCTTTAGTTACTTTAGTTCTCTGCATAGGAGCTGAGCTTGGGACCCCTTTATTTTAGTTATATTCTCCACTGCATCCAATAAAGAATAGAGATTCTCCTTCTCCCTTCTCTTGCTAGAAATTTTTTTCTAAAAAATGTTTGGATTTTTTTTTTTTCAGAAGTCGCAGGCTAAGTTCCAATTGAGCTTTCATCTCTCTCATTTTCTTTCTGCATAGCCTAATGACATCCTTAAACACTTCATGAGTTGCCAGGCCTTTTTTCCTCTGAGTCCCCACAAAAGAGTTGCATGGGCAGCCAGGACAGTAATTTTCCTCACCCAGCCCATCTTTTGGCCCACTGGGATAGGCCGCTCCTTCCTCCTTAAGATTACTTTCTTGAAATGGGTTCATCCTTCCTGGACCTCTTCCATTTGAAGGGCTGTTTCCCTTAAAAAAAAAAAAAAATCAGTACCTGATTTTGGTACTCCCCAAATCGGAATCCCAGCTAGGCCAAAGTCTGCCCTTCCTAATTCCAGTGTAGAAGATTTGTTAGAGCCCTCCAGCACAGCCACACTGCCACCCAGCTTGGTGTCGCCTGGGAACTGACTGAGGCTGCCCTCTATCCCCTTGTCCAGATCAGAGATTTAAAGAGATTTAAATGACCAGGCCCCAATCCTGAGCTCTGGGGACAGCCCTGGATGTGATTCCATTCCTCAACTGCTCTGACTGCCAGGACTTGGATGAAGGAAATGGTTGGGTGGGGGTAGGGACAAAGTCTGATTGATTGTCAGTCATGAAGGGTCTTGATTTTCATATCAATTCAGGCTGCATTCAGAGGTGCTGGGGGTCAATATCAATTGGACATTGCTGATCTCAATCTATGGACAGGGAAAGACAACTGAATAGGACACAACAATTCTCTCTTCATTGTTTTCAATACAGTAGATTCACATTGAATACACTTGTGAAATCTGTGTGATTAACCACAGAAAGCTTGAAAACTTGAATTATTCCCAAGGGCTTGTCTTGTTTGAGTGCTTTGAACAAATGTTAATGAGCTTTTTTCACTGCATTTCTGAACTGAAGAGCCCAAGGAAGAGGAGGCCTGTGGAGTAGTAAAATTCATCAGCAACCTCCAAGTGGCTGAGGATTCATCCCCATCAGAGCAGCAATGAACAGAAATGGGCACAACTTTGTGGCTGCCCCAGCTTTGGGATGGGCCCTGGGCCTGGAGCAGGAGCAGCTCTTGAGAGCCCCAAGGCCGAGGCTCTTGAACCACCCTGGGCAGATGGGATGGCTGGAGGGGCTGCAGAGCTCCCAGCACCTCAGCCAGAGGGGAGCAGGGCACCCAGGGAGCCTCCTTTTGCCTTGGCCAAGCACCTTCCGCATGGCTGGGGCTGAGTCCCTTGGGAGCTACAGCTGCTGCTGTGCCCTTGCCAGGGGCTGAGGCCGTGGGGCCAATGCCCAGAGCAGCCTGCCCTGAGCAGAGCTGTGGGGCCAGAGCAGGCTGGGCTGGGGAGGAGGCTGCTCTGTGCCCTGGATGGCACGGACAGAGCAGGGACAGACGCCCAGGACATTTGTCACTGCCAGTCTCTGTCCCTAGCCCTTGGCAGCCCTGGGCAGCTGCTGAGGCCAGCTTTGCCCTGGGCTGAGTTTTGCTGTGGCCCAGCTCCATACTCCTGCCAGGCACAGGGCCTGTTCCTGGCCATGGCCAGCCCTGGCTGGCCTCTCTCCTGGCCCAGAGGCTGTCAGAGCCCAGGGCAGGGCTGTCTGTGCAGGCCCACAGGTGCCACGGGCTCTGCAAGAGCTGGCAGAGGCTGCCCAGCAGGGAGGCCATGGGGCACAGAGCCCCAAGGCTGCTGTGGCCACCACAGCACAGGGGCCATTCCCAGCTTCAATGCTCCTGGCCTGGGCTAGGCCTGCACAGGAGCTGTGCCACCATGGCTGGGCCAGCACAGGGCCACAAAGGGGCACCACAGCTGCTGCCAGGGCTGACAGCAAGGCCAGGCACACACAAACAATTGCTGAGCATGGCCTGCACTGGGCAGGGCTGAGTGTGCCAAAGGCAGAGCTCAGCTACCCTTGGGGGCTGCAGGAACAGTCCAGAGCCCCAAGAGCCTCCATGGCTGTGCTGGAGACCAAGGCTGGAGGAGGGAAATGCAGGGCTACTGTGGAATAGGAGGGGATGGAATTCCAGCAGACACATCAGCTTGCAAGATGCCAGTCTCAGCCTGGCGCCTGAGGGTTCTGGGGCCCTACAAGGAGAACTGTCTGTTCATGGGCACACAAGTGATGTCTGCCTGCAAAGGGGCACAGCTTTTAATACCTCTTAGTTTCATCATCTAAAACCAAATCTTTATTATCTGGGCCACTTGAGTACTTTGAAGAAACGGCAAAGTTTTCCCACCAGGAACAGAAATTTCCTGGATCTACTGTTTTCTTCTGCTGATGGCAGGAGAAGAAATCTTAATCTTCCCCTCTACCTTTGCCACCAACATTCAGTGTAATATTTCATTCCCTTCTTCCTTCAGGTGTTTTCAGCTCCCCTGGTTAAATGGCCATGTCCAAGGACATCTCTTCATTTACAACAGCTGCGTCCATGTCCTTCCCGTTGCTCCCAGATTTTCTCCTGCAGCAGTTCACTGGTCATTCCAATGCATCTCTCTTGAATTGCTTCATGCTTTGAGCTTTCAGAAGTTGAAATGTTTTCTTCCTCAGCATCTTAGGTGTATTTTTATCTTTTATACCACCCCGTCTTATGCCTTTGTCTAAAATCCCTCCTGAATGGCAATCCCATGGGGATGGTGGACATGTCAGATGCTGCTGGGATGTCAAAGTGTTAGCGTTCAGGAACACATAATCATGAGAAATGATTATATGCAGGTGCTTTTATTGATGAGCTCTGGGTGTCAGGGGTACAAACCCAGATCTTACTCCGACATAAGTTTGGGATGAACATGTTTTTATAGTCTACTCTTATATAACTTTCATGTTGATTAATAAACTTACATTGTTTTATAGTATACATAGATTTCAGCCAAGCATAGCCACCTTAGATTACGCACATACAGTTTCTCGTTGTTCTTCTTATGATTATACAATAATTATTTTAATTACTAAACAATCATCACATCTAGTAATTATACTACTTACACAGGTAAAACACAAGGCTTAACATTTCAGAGTTTTATCTCAACATTTTTCCAAGGCCCTACTATCATTATCCCCCCTTTGAAAGCATTTTCACTTCACTATAGGTGTAGATGTTTTCACTTGATGCAGTCCTTTACTTCTCAATTTATGCTTGATGTTCTTCAAATCCAGGGTTGATGTAAAAGTTGTCGTGGATGCTATCACGGGCTGGAGAGCCAGAAGATAGTGGGCGTGGATCTTGTGTCAGTGCCTTTATTATTTTCTGATTCCAGGACATTTTCTTCTGTATTTCTCTCCTTAAGATGCTGTAAACTAACCAAATTACTAAGAATACAATTAGTAAGATTATCACACTCTCAATGATAGATTTAATCCATGAACTCACATTCCACCCTAACCCTTTAAAGATTTTTCCTAACCAGCTTGTAGTCAAATCCTTTTGCTCTTCTTGTGCTTTATGCTCTGTTTGTTTTAAATGATTGATGTCATACTCTACATCTGCAGTTACATTTGGGATGTGAACGCAGCAATGATCAACTTGTCCCTTTAAAAATCCACATACTCCATGCTCCTTCAGGAATAACAAATCTAAGGCTAATCGATTTTGCAAAGTCATTTTTGTGGTGGCTTGTAATTGTACATTTAATTCTCTAAATCTTTCCCGGGTGACTCTTGCTAATCTATCTACTTGACCTGTAAGTTTGTACAGCATCTCTCTACTCGGATAGTTTGCTATAGGACCAAACAAAGACTCTAGGGCCCACCCAAGTTTCACTCTACTAGAGGGTTCTTGCCAAGTGTCATCTGGATTTTCATTGTCTAGAACTTCTCGTCTTGCTCTTATCTGCAGAAGTTCATGTTTTCCATTAAATGGGAACTTTTTCAAAATTGGTCATAAGGTTGGGAGGCCCAAAGTAATTTCTTTTACTTTCTCATCTACAGGCAGATGTGTTGTCCAGGTACCATCGCTTGTTGCCCATACAAATTGTCCTGGACTTTTAATTGTACTCCTGGTACATCTTATAATCACTTTATGATGCATTTTTCCTTGTTTATGTTTGATCCCTCTGCAAGCACAACTAATCTGTAGGGCTATTGCCAGGGGTGGCATCTGTTTTATCTCTGCATCATCAGAAATGCAGTCATAAGTTTTATTGCACGCCCACCAACTTACTTTGTTTGCCCACGTTCTGCTACTAGTGTCAGTGTATGTTACTGCTGGATCTGTTTCATTCTCGGGGCCTTCCCACTTAATACACCAAGGGGTATTTGCCATATATTGGAATTTTTGAAGTGTACTCACAGACCACACACTGTCTCAAGGCTCTAGCTGATCTTTCTGATCCTCGGCCTCACAGAGTGGTTTCTGTAAAATTTTCTATGATCTTTTTATAGTGTGGCAAATAGCATTGCCATTGTGTGATGCCTCCCAACTGTCCCATAGGGGTTTCTAGTATGCCATCACTTAGAATACAGTCTTTCTGGCTCATAGGTCTTATCCATGTTCCTATTTTCTATCAAGTTTCCTTGACCACCTGTCTTGACTCGGGTACCTGTTTGCATGTAATTGTTTTGTTCTTTTGTATTTCAAGTAATTTTGATGTTATGATTCCCCAATTTACTGGGTCTCCTGCTGCCTTTGGTATTGGCAGACAGGCAGTTCTTCTACTGGTGTTTTGTATTTTGGCATAATCTTTGACTTACCCAATCATTACATTCTCAGCTCGAACTGCATTAGGAATTTTTATCACCTGTGTTTCTGCCTCTCTCTTCATTCTAGAATGAAGAGCAGTTAGTTGATCTTTTTGCATCCCACATCCCAAAAACATTAATGACCATAACATTAGCACAATTACTAATAGCATTCTCAAAGTAATTAAACACATCTTATCTGCAGTCTTGGTTCCACAGTTTACACAGTCTGTGATCCAGGATGGAATTTCTTCACTCGGGTATAGTGAATCCAGGGGTCCCCGCCAGCTACTTTGACTGATGTAAAGATAGTCAGCAGTACCTGATAGGGTCCATTCCACTTTTCTTTCAGCGGTTCTTCGTTCCAGTTTTTAATGTACACCTGGTCTCCTGGATGTATGTTATGAACTGGGTTCTCCAGAGTTATTGGTCTATTTCACACGAGGATGCTCCGGAGCCGAGCTAAAGTTTTCCCAAGAGACAGAACATAATTATACACTTCCTGCTTTCCTGTGACATGTACATTAGGGTTAGGCTCAGGAGATTCATATGGTTTCCCATACAATATCTCATAAGGACTGACTGACATCTCTCTCCTAGGTTTTATCCTAATCTTCTCTACCTGTCCATTTGACTAGGGTCTCTGTGGAGAGTTTTGTGGAGACGTGGCTTGAAGAGAAGGGACATGATAAAATACAGCTGGTAAAGCAATAGGCCTTGAGCAAAAGGCCTTGGGCAAGGCCACAGTATCCTTGAGCGAGAAGTTATACGATAACAAGATGCAGAAGCAGGAACTAGCTAGGGGGGGAGAAAACACAGGCATCCTGAGTATGTGGCAACAAAGGTGGAGCTGACCTTTTGTAGTGAACCAATAATGAGCTTTATTTTTGCAATATGTATGAGCCTTATTATCATTGTTATAAGAGCACGCATGTTAAATCAATAAACTGAGACTTGTTGATCATCATCGGATGTGCTTGTCTCCCGTCGACTCCATCAGGTCTCCACGGTGTGTGGAGGTCCCACATTATCATCAGCAATCTACTTGCCTCTTTTACTACTGTAGCTTTGAAATGGGGCCCCCTATCTGATGATACCCCTAGGGGTACCCCAAACTTGGGAATAACTTCCTGTAGTAACCACTTAACTGTTTCTTTTGCTTGGTTTGTGTGACAGGGAAGGGCTTCTGGCCATCCAGAAAATGTGTCAACTCCTACTAACAGGTATTTGTATCCTCGAGTTCTTGGCAATTCTACAAAATCTACCTGCCAAAAGTCTCCTGGCTCTATTATCTGAATTCTTCTTAGCTGTGCCTGTCGCCTAGCCACTGGGTTGTTTTCAATCAGATAATTCATTCTGACATGACTGATTTTGCCATTGTTAACAACCGTACCAAAATAAACGCTGCTTTAGCAATTTTACCAATGCCACTGCACCCCAATGACATTCGTTATGTTTAATTTGTAGAACTTCTCTCATTATCAAGGGGGGTACCACTATTTGTCCTTGCACAGTCAAATACCATCCTTCTGAGTTTTTGTGCATTTAGTAAACGTGCCAGTCTCTCATCTTCTACTGAATATCTTGGTTTTGGAGGAAGATTAAATTGGGATATATTGAGCTTTGAAGGTATCAATGCCATTGTTGTTTGCACCTCTCAAGCAACCTGTCGGGCTGCCCAGTCTGCCTTTTGATTTCCTTCACAGATTTTGGAGTTTCCTGATTGGAGTGCTTTACAGTGTATAATTGCCACTTGCTCAGGTTTTTGTACTGCTTTTATCAATTGTAGGACTGCATCTTGGTATTTAATGTGCGTACCTTGAGAAGACAATAATCCCCTTTCTTTCCACGGTGCTCCGTGTACATGCACCACCCCAAAAGCATATTTTGAGTCAGTCCATATATTTACTTTTTTCCCTTCACTTAATTCTAGTGCTCTGGTTAGAGCAACCGGTTCTGCCTTCTGGGCAGATATATTTGATGGTAATGTTTTTGCCTCTACTACTGTGCTGACTGTTGTTACCGCAAATCCAGCGTATCTGGTTCCGTTTTCCACGAAGCTGCTCCCATCTGTAAATAGCTCCCACTCTGGCTGCTCTAGCGGGATGTCTTTCAAGTCTTCTCTTGCTGAATAGGTGTACTCTATTACCTCTACACAGCCGTGTTCCAATGGGCCTTCTTCAGTTGTGGCACCTAGGAACAAAACTGGATTCTAGGGTGACTGTTATCCCCATTTGTGTGTGTGTAGTTTATGCTGGGTGTTGTGTTCTGTGCCTTTAAGACTGGCAGAGTGAAGGTTTTGTTTTGGGCCTCTTATCAGCCACTTGGCGGGACATCCAGATAGCACCAGTGCATGTTGCTGCTTTTTTGCTTTTTGCCCTGCTTTTTGCCTTTTCTCTTGCTTCTGCTTCGCTTCTGCTTTGCTTGCTCTTGTTTTTTTCCCCCTCTTCTCATTAGTTAATTTAGTTAAACAGTCCAAATTCCTTCCTGGACTGTCCCGTCCCCCCCCAACCCCCCCACCCCATCTGGACCTGCCGAACCTGCTCCGGACTGGGATTTGGAACACCGAGAGAGAGTTTACACCTTGTGGCTGCAGCAGCTGCCTCAGCGCTGGAGGGACTGATAACAGCGACCACCCCCAAGAGAGACTTTCTGAATTTGTCATCTTTTTCAGAGTGGTGAAAGAGTGGTGTCATCCGGTATTGTTCATTTTGTGTGCTGGGGGGTGCTGTGCTTTGTCAAATAGGTTCTTTCCACTTCTTTCCGAGGAAATCTTCCCGAACCGGTTGGGGGAGGGGTCGTGTGGGTTTGTTTTTTGGAGAAGCCCTTTTTGGGGATTCTCTCCCAAATTTGCTCTAAACCAGGACAAAAAGTTAGTTGTTTTTAATGTGACATCATCCTGCTCAGTCAGGACTACCTGGAATTTTATCATCCTGCTTGGAGATAGCCAATGGCCTCTCTTCTGTTCTAAGACAGTGGTTACCATGTGTGGTACATAAACATCTATGTGTCTTCCCATAGTAAGCTTCCTGGCTTCTTGTATCAGCATCACAGTGGAAAAGTAGCCCACCGGCCTTTTCCAGCTTCCCAGACGTTGGCTCAGGACTCCTAGTGCTAGGCATAGTCTTTCATGTACAAACAGCTGAAAATCTTTAGACAGATCAGGTAACCCTAATGCTGGAGCAGTTGTCAGTGCTTATTTTTAGTTTTTAGGAAGGCTTATTTCTGTGGCTTGCCCCAGGTGAATGGCTGCGTCTTCTGAGCTTCATACAGGGGTTTTGCAATCAGTCCATAGTCCATGATCTACAAGCGACACCATCCTGCCATCTCGAGGAAGACTTGCAGCTCATGTAAGTTCTGGGGCTCTGGAATAGCACAAATAGCTTGGCTACGGTTAGTACCTAGTTTTCGTTGCCCTTGTGAAATTTCACATCCCAGCTAGATCACAGTCTGTTGGTCAATTTGTGCCTTTTCTCTGCATACTTTGTAACCTCCCATTCCCAGTGAATTTAAAATCTCAATGGTTATTTTTGTACAGGTTGCTTTTTCTTCTGTAGCTATTAGTATATCATTAACATACTGCAACAATAGGTATTGGTCTCTTGGAACTTGCCCATTTTCGTTCTAAATCTCCAGCTCTTTTGCCGGTTGGTTTCTGAATAGGGTGGGGGAGTTCCTGTCCCTTGTCATGTCCAGGTGAGTTGGGTCTTTCTTCCGTTCCCTGGGTTTTCCCACTCAAAGGCAAACTGTTTCTTACTTTCTTTGTCAAGGGGAATGCAAAAAAAGGCATCTTTTAAGTCAATTACAGTAAACCATTTATATATCTCTTTTTACGGATGTTAGCAATGTGTAGGGATTTGTTATCACTGGATAAATGTCCTTTGTTATTTTATTTATTGCTCTCAAATCCTGCACTAATCTATATTCACTATCTGGTTCCTTTACTGAAATATTATGTCCTAACCTATTTTACAAATTCTATGTCTAGTCAGCTGCTATATTCTCCCAACACCATTGCCTTGGTGACATTTTCCTGCCGTAACTGATTGCCCTGGTTAAATCTGTCTGGGCACTCTCGTTTCCAATGCCCTTCCCGCTTGGAATAAGCACATTGATTTAGGCTTAACCCTTGCATAACTGGTCCTCTACCACGACTACCTCTGCCAGGTCCCCCAAAACTTGGGTTCACTTTTCCTTGTACCACTGCCAAAGATTTTGCTGCTGTCCCCCACCACCTTCTCTTTCGCGATTATTATACACCCTCCAGGCCACCCCCAGGATTCTGAGTTTTCATAACTGTTCTTACTACTTTTGACACCTTACCAGGACCTTCTCTACAAGTTCCAGCTGACCGCCTCTAAATAATCAAATCTGCAGGAAAAAAAAAAGGCACTTCTACAAACACTGGCCCCTCCACTCCCTCACCTTGTCACAAGGGAGCAATCACAGTCTGTTCTTGTCTGCCTATGTCTTTTCCCTCCACAACCAGGGCAAACCCGGACCGGCTTCGGGTGGTTCTGCGGGCCACTGAGGTCGCTGATTCATTACCACCACCATCTTTTTCACCTGCATCCCTCTCCCTCCTTTCTATCACAGCCAGGCTTTGCCCAACTTCGGAGGAAGAGGAATCAAGTGTCGATGGGAGAGGAGGACAAAGAGAGAAAGGTGTACTAGATGAGACAGGTTCAAGATCAGGTGAGGAAGGGGCAGGCAGTGGGATAGGGACAGATGAAGCAGGTGGGATGGGGTTAGGTTCTCTTAGTCTTATTGGAGCTACCTGTAAATCAATATCTGTATAATTTTCCCTAATCAACACCAAATGTTCTAGACAAAACTCCACACTAAACACTTGCAGATGCTCTAACCACCATTAATCTACATTCATCCCGCCATTCTGGCTTTCCCCGTAAATAGAAAAACAAATCAACATACGAAACCTCATCCATTGTTGGGTTTTTTGTTTTTTTCTTTTTCTTTTTTCTTCTTTTTTTTTTTTTTTTTTCTTACGAAACGACATTAACTGTGAAATACTTTTATATTGCAAAGTGCTGTATTTTGGCTAATTTTCACCATTCTCCAAGACATATTCTGGCCACCATGTATTACAATAATTAATCAACTTAGCTTTACATAATTCTTCCCCAAAATTATCCTGTTTCCAATGTGCTAATAAGCACCCCGAAGGAGAAGTTTGTGGAATAGAAGCATTGCTGCCCAAAATTCCTTTGACCTTCTCCATCCAAAAAAACCAAATGCCGGACCAGCAACGCTTTCGCGATTGTCTTACGGAATGGCACCCAGGCAAGACCACCAGGAATTCCTTAGCCCAACCAAGCATAGCTTTTGCTGCGTCTTATTGGCAGGCACCCAAACCAAAATCAAAGCACCTTACCTCTCTCTCGGGGACGTTGTGAGTGGCAGAGGCGGTCGCAGCCGATGGGCTCCCTGAGAATCCCTCGGTGCCAGCTGGAGCGTGATCGAGTCGCGAACTCGCTCAGCAGCACTCCCAGGGTCCCATCTGGGTCGCCAAAATGTTAGCGTTCAGGAACACATAATCACGAGAAATGATGATATGCAGGTGCTTTTATTGAAGAGCTCTGGGTGTCAGGGGTACAAACCCAAATCTGACTCTGACATAAGTTTTTGATGAACATGTTTTTATAGTCTACTCTTACATAACTTTCATGTTAATTATTAAACTTACATTGTTCTATAGTATACATAGATTTCAGCCAAGCATAGCCACCTTAGACTAGGAACATACAGTTTCTCGTTGTTCTTCTTATGATTATACAATAATTTATTTTAATTACTAAACAATCATCACATCTAGTAATTATACTACTTACACAGGTAAAACACAAGGTTTAACATTTCAGAGTTTTATCTCAACATTTTTCCAAGGCCCTACCATCAAAAGGAGCTGTGGATAGGGTTTGGATGTCTATTACATTTTATCATTTTCACATTTCTTTTGTTGGCCAAGAAGAAAAACTTTTCTGTGCCTCTGAGTCTCAGCAGTTCCTGGTCCCTCAAAAGACACAAACCTGATGAGTTGTGGTTCCCACTCCAGTGGCTGCACTTGGACCTCTCTCCAAAGCCAGAGCAGAGCTGCCTTGTCCCAGAAAGTCCCTGGCACTGGAGGGATGAAGGAAACAGGACAGACTGTGGGGATCATGGGCAGGGCAGAGCCAGGGAGAAGAATGACTTTTGCATTTGATGGAGCTGTTCCTTCCCTAGGCTTTGTTGGCTGACAATAAATGAACATCCCTCTGTGTCTCAGGCAGCTCCTTCTGCAGGGTAAGCAGGTGGGAGTTGGAGCTAAGGAGCTGAAACCTGCAGGTCCAGCCTGGGTGGAGGGAGCTCAGATTTGCACAAGGCTGCTCTGGGTGTCAGGGCTTGGATGGGGGAAATGGTGAGCTGGGGGCTGGGACAGAGTCTGACTGTCAGCCATGAAGGGTCTTGATTTTCATATCCATTCCAATGGCATGAGGAGGTACTTGGATTCAGTGTCAGTTGGAGATTGTACATACCCATGTATTAACAGGAAGAACAACCTAAGCAGGGACTAAAAAAAACAAGTTTTCTCACTGTCATTTTAAATATGATCTATTCAGTTTGAATATGCTTCAAGCCTCTAGAGCCGTTAAATTCAGCTGCAGCCCCCAAGATGCAGAGGATGTCAGCAGCCCAAATTGAGGCCATCCCTGCCCAGACACCGTGGCGGAATGGGCAGACAAGGACAGCGTCCCTGGAGCTGGGCAAGCAGAACTCAGAGGCACCAGTGGGAAATGGAGTGTGGAATGTGGCTTGGGAAAGCCCTGCCTGGACTGTGCCAAGCAGGACAGAGAAGCCCTGACTCCCATCCCCCAGACAATTCTCTCAACAAGACTTTTATAAGGAATTACAATTATTTGTGTCCTCTGAGTTGGATGGACTGCAGAAATACCTACAAGAGATTCTCAGGACCTCACAACAACCAGACAGCCTTTACTGCAAATATTAGAAAATCAGAGAAACTTTGGGAAAAGGTTTAATATGACAGTCAATCAACAAAAAACACTTCTCAAAGATTTACCTTGGCCCAGTCAACTTCAGTAACTCGAAGCCCATTCAATGATTTAGTTAAAATTTGCAAGGAAACAGAAAAAGAACAAGAAGACACAGAAAGAGAGAAAGACAAATAAGATACAGAGAAGCACCTACCCCTGGATTCCAGTGTTGTTCAGGTGGAAATTCCCAGAGGAAGATGGGTCAAGATATGTGCTTGCCTTGTGGTCAGCCTTAAAACCCCTTGGTCTTCTGGGGCCCTTCCCCCAGCCGGGACTTGGGGTCATTTGGCCACTCAGGAGCTGGGCTGGGGGCTCCAGAAGTGGGTGTGAGGCATTGCCTGGGGTGTGCCAGGGACTGACAGACACTGCTGGGCTGGCATGGAGGTTCTGGGGGATTGGAGTTCCAGGGCAGGGCTGTGCTGGGGTCACAGGGCAGGGCAAGGCTGGACCTGCCCCTTACTCCCCACACACGTGAAATATTTCAAGAAAACAATCTCTTACACTCTGTCACAACAGGCAATGTTGGAGAGGGAATTCAAATTTGGCCATGGGCACCCGGCCAAGGAGGACAGTTCTTTTCCATTGGAAGTAAAGCACAGAGGCCTCCCCAGGGTTTTGGGGACAGATGAGAGGTTACCCTTGTGAAACCACTGCCGGAAAGACTTGTCCTGGCACTATTGCTATGGGAACAATCCTTGGATATAAGGAAATTTGGTGGTGGAATCCCAGTTCTGTTCATGGGTACCTGGAGGAGAAGGACAGTTCTTTTCCATAGGAAGGAAAGCACAGAGCCCCAGTGTTTCAACAGCAGATGAGAAGAGACCCTCAACATGCCAAGGTCAGCTGGACCAGTCAGGTGGCCCACGGGAGGCCAAACCAGCCAGACCTGTTCCGTGTTCCCTTGGTTTTATGGGGGCCTAAGGTGTCACAAGGGTGCCTTGGTTCCATGGGATCACACAGTGTCACAATGGCCCTCAGGTTCCTTAAGATTCTGCAGTGTCACATTGGACCATTTGGACCATGGGGGTTTGGTGGTGTCACAGTGGTCTCCTTTGGCTCCACAGTGTCACAATGGGCCATTGATTACAGGCAGCCTCTCTGTGTCACCCTGGAGTTTTGGTTCCATGAAGACCTGCAGTGTCACAATAGTCCCCCTTGGTTCCTTAGTGTCACAATGGACCACAGATGACAGAAGGCCTCACAATTTCACAATGGCCCCTTGTTTCCATGCAGCCCTGCAGTGTCACAAAGGCCTCTTGCTTTCATGAGGACTCACAGTGTCACAATGGTCTCCTTGGTTCCATTGTGGCCTACAGTGTCACAATGCTTTGCTTATTCCTTAGGGCCTCGTAGTGTCACAGCGGTCTCCATGATTGCATGAGTCCCCTCAGTGTCACAATGGCTCCCTGGTTCCATGAGGCTGTGAAATGTTTTAATGGTCTTTCTATGGTTCCATGGTCCCATGAGGCCTTGCAGCGTCACAATGGACCTTTAGTTCTGTGGGGTCTCACAGTGTTGCAATGGCTGCTTTGTTCCATGACACCCTAAAGTGCCATAATGGTCTCCACAGTTCCATGAAGCCCCACAGTGTCACAATGGACACTCGGTTTGATGGAGCCTCTCAGTGTCACAATGATCCCTACATTCTATGGAGTCACACAGCATCAGTACAGTCCCCTTGGTTCCACGAGACCCAGCAATGTCACAGTGATCTCTATGATTTCATGAGGCCCCACAGTGTCACAATGGTCCCTTGGTGTCACAAGGTCCCACAGTGTCACAATTGTCCCTTTGGTTCCATGGACCATGTGCTGGTGCATTCTCCCCTCTCCTTCTCAGGCCGCCCTGCCAGCTGAGAAATGCTCCTTGGGCCTTGGCCTTGGCTAACAGCCCTTGGGCTGAGCTCCTCTTGAGCTCCTCACAAACACTGTCTGCCCTAGGCGCTGCTGCTGCCCAACCAGCTCCTGGTTTCTTTAGGAGCAGCCCTGAGAGCTGTTTCTGTTCCCTCCATTAGAGCCAGATAGCTGGCTTCATGCAGGGTTCGTTTGCCCCCAGGCAGGCAGGCTAGAAAGGGCCAGACTGCTCAGTCCTTGGAGTCTGTCCGAATACCCAAGTCACTCTTAGCTGCAGGCAATCTTAGCAAGCCCAAGTGATATCAGCTCTTAGTGATCTCTGCTCTTTTTCTGGTTTCATCTCTTTTGCTTGCTAAGGCGCCCTGGCTGGCTGTGGCTTCCTGGTCAAGCAGACACAAGAGAGGAGAAGGCAGCCTGGAGTTCCACAGCAATGGTTTTATTGGGAGGTCTGTGAAGCAGACCTCCCATTTATTGGGAGCCGTCCAGCAACAGCTTTTCTAGCCAGAATGGGCTAAAACAGCCCCTTATAAAGGGCTAGAAGGGATCGGAAATTGTCCAATAGCAGGGGTTAAGGAGAAGTAACCTATGGGGTCACAGAGAGATAAGCTTGGGTCTGGAAGGTGGAAGAGAGGGGCTTCTGGCCTTTTCACTATGACTTGGCATTTTCTTATCTTTAGGTCTCTGCTCTCCACAGGGCCCTCGCAGGCCCTGTGCCTGCGACAATTCCACTTTCTTTTTTTAGAAAAAAGACATTCCCTATAGTTCTTTTGAAACAGTGAACAAGGCACAAGAACATAGCTAGTACAATAACAGCTACAAGGAGAATCCACAACATTCCCTTAACCAAAGATGCAACCCATCCTGTTAATCCCCATTGACTGAAAAGTTCATTGACCCAGTCTGGGTTTTTTTCTGCTTTCTAGTCCTTCGTGAGTTCTTTCAGTTTCTGGATGCTTGCGTGGATGAATTCCGAGCAAGAAGGGAGATTGAAGCGGCACATCCCTTTGAAGTCTTCACAACCGCGTGTGTGGGCAAGCAGCAGGAAGTCAATCGCAGCTCAGTTCTGGAGTGAAGCATGTCTTGTGGGTTCTTCTTCCTTTAAGTGATTGTTCAGGGCAGCAGATGTAGTGTTAGCTTGTTTACTGAGCCGGCCCCCAAGGTGATTTATTTCACCAAGAGCTTTAGCTGCAGCTACCCATGGTAAGAATAGGGAGACAGCAATCTTTTTTGGTTTGTTCCAATTGTATAATTTGGGATCACAATTTTCATCAAATTCATTGTAGGACCTTTTGTGGCATTTTAATTCACTTTCTTTTTTCCAATTATGTAACAGGGTGATATTTGGAGTGAGGGTAGAAAGTTCTCCAAGGGTACAGGGACCGCCCTGGAGTTGGGAGATGATCACAGCCCATACTCTGTCACCACAGATGAGAAACGTTCCCTTGGGTAATACTTTGGGGTGGAGAGAGGACAGAGAGATCATACGAGCCGTGTAATTACACTAGTCGGGATAGTTATAGGCTTTGTTAATGGGTGATATGTCTTTTCGGTATGTGTTTTTTGTCTGGTCAATTTCTGACTAATTATTTTTCAGACATCTAAAGTAAAATTTGACACAGTATGTGGCCTTGGAGGACCCCAACAGGCCCAATTCTTGAGGTCCCTCTAGAGCACTGGGCAGCACTTTTGTCCACTAGTCCCAAGTATCTACCAGGTTGGGTCTCTTACCTGTGGTGTGGAGGAGCTCTGAGTTATAGACAGGCCAATCATCTGCTACAAAGGGAATTCCTACTAGGCATGTGGAAAGTGGGTTATCAATGCTTCCCATGGATAGGCACATGTTATCCTGTTTTAATGTCTTTGCAAAGGTTACCCAAACATTATGGCTAGGCTGTGGGCCAATCCAGCTGAAGGCATGTGGTATGGTGAAGAACATCCAGGCAGCAGTGAGGATAGGACCAACAGAGATATTTTCCATCTTTGGACAGGAATAGGGCTCCTGATAGGGAATATAAGCACAATTTGTTATCTTTATGGTGGGAGGAGAGGGTTTACTCCCTTGTTCTTTTCTCTGTTCCTTCCCCTCCTCCCCCTTTTTCTTTTTATTTTTAATTTTCTAAGCTGAGGGAGAGGGATAAGGGCTCAAACCGTGACATAGGGTTAAGGGGTTTTGAAAAATAGTTAGGAAAAGGGAATAAAAGGGTTTTTTGAGGTAGAAAAGGGGTAACAACATAGAATTCAGAGAACACTCTTGTGTTCAGCTATCTATGGTTTGATGCAGCAGAACATTATTCAGCTTTCTATTTTGTTATCTGTCACGTGATGGGGCGGTCTGTTCTTCTGTTTGTGGGTATTTGGCTGTGTCTTTGTCTCCAGGCAGAACTGGTTTGGTTTTGAGGAGGTCTTGTGTTTGACTCAGGAGAATTTTTGTCACCATTTGTAGTGTTTGCTCTGCCTAGCTATGGTTTTATGTTTTTTCCTGGGTACCATCTTGGACCAGAGGGTAGTAGTATGCACACGTATCCTCTGCCCCAGGCAATCAACTGGAAAGGCCCAGAAATTCAGTGTGTTTCAGGGTCCTTCACAGGCACAGGTCGTTTCTCAGTGAGCTTTGCTTGGGTGGTATTTGCAAAGTGGTGAAATATTGGTGGGTCAGGCTCGGATGCTGTACAGTTCAGGAAGTTGATGACATAGAGAGCCTTGCAAAGTCTTTGCACTGGAGATTTGATACTCATGTCTAAGTTCTGTTGGTTGAGGACCCTTTTGAGGGTTTGATGTGCCCTTTCCACGATGGATTGTCCTATGGGGTTTACAGGTATGCCTGTCTTGCGTGCTATTCCCCGTTCACTGAAGAACTCCTTTAACATACAGGAGGTATAGGCAGGTCCATTATCTGTTTTGATCCCTTTTGGTACTCCTAGGGTGGCAAAGGCGAGGAGGAAGTGTTTTATTGTGTGCGGTGTAGTTTCTCCTGGATGTGATGCTGCAAATACTGCTCCTGAAAACATGTTGACCGATACATGCACATATTTTGACCTTCCAAAAGGTGTGTAGTTGGTCACATCTGTCTGCCACAGCTGGCAGCTGTTCAGACCTCGAGGACTGACTCCCGTCCCCATAGATGGTATCTGATAGCTTTGACAGTTCGGACATGTAGCGACAATAGCTTTTGCTTGATCTTTTGAAAGTTTGAACATTCTGATAAGGGCAGATCTATTTTGATGAAAAAATGCGTGTGACAGCTTTGCCTGGGCAAAGATGTAAGGAACATTAGCAGTTTCTACTGCCATGGCTAATGCATCCACTTTCCTCTTCCCATCTGCAATGCATTGAGGATTTTTTGCAGATAGCGGAGTTTTTGCAGGACAATGGCCATATTCAGCCAATGCACAATCCAGCCTGCTTGGGATAATGGACAATGGACACGATCACAAACAAGAATGGACATCTTCAGAAATTGGGTTGGTATATCCTTGAAAAAGATACAAGAAGAAGAGTCATCTGGACTCAGCAAGTTTGTCAGTGCGCTTGGGAAAGTAAGAAAACAAGACAGTTCATGGGTGAGGCAGAAAACCACAGCCAGACGTGTGAAAAATTAGATGATCCAATCAGCATCCTATTTTAGACACGTGAACAGTTAGGTCTAACCAATCATGTATTAGCTAGAGACGCGTGGACAGTAGAGAATTATTATAAATATAGACATTTTAGGGATAATAAATTCGGCTTCACTGGATCAAATGGGTTATGGTGTGATGTCCCTGAACCTCCGCATCCTGCACTGTTTTCCCCCCACATTTCTGGTGGAGACCGTGGGCAACCCTGAGAGGCACTCGAGGATGGCAATTTGGCTGCTGTGCAGAGGGTCGGAGACGGCCCTCAAGGAGCAGAGAAGCCGGTCGAAAGTATCCTCACTGCTCTGGTGAGAGGGAAAGGTTTCTGGAGCCCCAGTCATAGATGTCCTGAATCTCGCCCTGATTAAGGTGAGCGGCCGGGGAGGAGATTGTGTCTGAACATGAAAGGGAAAGTGTTCAGAAACTCCTCCAACATATCCTCTCTAAGAGAGAAGATAAGTATGATGCTTCCGATTTGAAGGGACGATTACACTGGGCTTGGGAACATAATCTAGTAGCAGGAGCACAGGGTGCTTTTGAGATTTTGACATGGGAAGATGTGGGGCGAAAGTTGTGGGACTTCATTGCATCCAGAGGGAATGAGGCAAAAGAGGGGTCTAAGTATGTTACTTTGTGGAAAATCATCATGGAATTTTTACAGGCCTTAAAGGCAGAGAGGAAAGCTGCTGCTGCAGCTTGTGCTGCCCTTGCCTCTGAGTCAGAGAAGCCACAGGCGTTCCCAGGAACTTCAGTTCAGCCACTGTTTTCTACAACCTTAGATATTCCCCTGCGCAGCCCACAACCCCTCAGCTAAGAATCCATCATTACACCAACTGCTCCTCCAGCTCCTAGTGAGAATGAGGAAGCTGCTGCCTCTTTGGTAGAGTTAGTCTGCAGACCAAAGGACACTTGAAATCGGAGTGAAAAAACCTCTTCCGTCTTGTTAGTCTGCAGAACAAAAGACAGTTGTACTCAGAGTGAGAAAACTGCTGATAACAGTAACTTAGAGACTAAACATGCTGTAAAGGATAAGGAAAGAGATGTTGTTATGAATAATACTTCCATTGAAGAGAATTTACGATCTTTAGTGGATAATTTGCAAAAATTGGTAATTCAACCAAAGGATTTGGTTGTCCCCAAGAGAGACTATTCTTTTCATAAAATGGATCTACCAATGATTGTGGGTTTGGGCAGACAATCAGGAAAGCACTTACCACCCTCTCATTTTGCCAGCATCTGAGCCGCTTAAATGAAATCCTCCCTCTCATGCCGTAAAGAATGTGGAATTGGAATTGGAATGGGACCCTGAAATAGAAGCAGCGCAGAAACGCAAGTGGCAGGGGGTTATTACAGAAGCAATTGTAGAAGGGACTTTTCCCACAAATGATATACAGGCTTTTCCTGTAGTAACTAATGCTGCAGGTAGAGTTTGGGAACCTTTCGAGTGGAAGATTTTAGAGAGGATAAGAAATGCAATCTCACAATTTGGTTTAAAATCCCAGCTAGCAACAGTCACTGCTGCAGTCTATTTTTACCTCTAACACATTTATTCCAGCTGATGTGTATACCCTAATAAGGCTTTTAATGTCGCCCCACTAGCAGGTGATGTTCCATCAAAGCTGGGAGGAAAATTGTGCCCAGGAAGCAGCAAAACCTCAGGTGCAGGCTGATCCTCTGGATGGTTTAAGAGCACAACAGTTGCTTGCCAAAAGGCCCTGGGCTACTGCCACTGCCCAGGCTAGGAGCATTGATGAAGTTTTACAGATGAGCCAAAAATTAGCCCATCATTCTATCCCTGCACTTCCAGATGGGTTACACACTTGTACACAAATTCGACAAGGAGGGAATGAGGACTTGGATAAATTTGTGGACAGATTGCATGAAGCTATTTACGCTCATCCTGATTTTGATTCAGACACAAATATGCAATTGTTTAATATGCTGGCTTTTGACAATGCTAACGATAAAACTCGGCAGATTTTGGGTACGCTAAAGAAGGGAGCTGATGTTACAGAAATGCTGGAACTGATGGCTAGGACTGCAGAAAGGCAAAAAGAAGTCTATGTAGCAGCTGCAGTAAAGGATGTGGTAAAACCACTGCTTTCTATACTGCAAAAGAAAGCAGAGGGAAAGAGCATGAAGTGCTTTGGATGTGGTAAAATCGGACATGTTAGGAGTCAGTGTCGCTTTGCAACTATGAAAACATTTTGTTCTATCTGCCAAAAAGATAGCCACAATACTAAAGAATGTCAGTTCCAGGCAAATGGCCTTGGCAATGTGCCCTCTCCGCACGTGCAGAAAGAAGTACGGAGAGCTGCCTGGAGAGCTCAGCCTCCCATGGTGCAGGAGGAGAAGGACTTCACTCTCTTAGATCGTCACCTTCTGGAAGTCCAGGACTGGATGTGGTAACCACAGTAGATGTCACCATGACGGACTCTGCTGTACAACTGAGAGACACTAATGCAAAAGGACCCTTTGGGGATGGGCTTAGTGCTTTTCTGTTAGGGAGATCATCTGCCAGTAAAAAGGGATTGGATATAATCCCTGGGGGTATTGATGCAGATTATCAAGGGATTGTTAAAATTATGATTAGAAGATTTTTCCCTCCTGTATCCATTCCCAAAGGTTCACAAATTGCTCAGCTTGTTCCTTTTAAGTCTTATGTTCCCCTACAGGCAGCAAGGAGTGGGGAACAGGAAGCTTTGGTTCCACAGGTAACCCAGATGTATGATGGGCCATGGATATCACAAGAGGTAAACCAGACAAACAGGTAACCCTGACACATCCTAATGGTGATTCTATTACTAAGAAACTCATCATTGACACTGGAGCAGATGTAACCATCATTGCAAACACAATACAGCCAAAAGATTGGGCATTGGTCAATCTTACTTTAGGCTTTGCAGGTATTGGAGGGACTCAGGCAACTTAAATGAGCAGAGATGTAATTACCTTTACTTTCCCAGATGGAGTGAATGCATCTACAAGGCCTTATGTCATGCAAACTCCTGGTACTTTACTAGGTTTGCTTGGCAGGGATCTGTTAAGACAGTTAAAAACTACCGTTGTTACAGAGTCTTTTTAGCAGCGGCCACTGGGGGGCAGCCAATCCTCAAAATTACCCGGACCATTGGTGGTGTGGATTGATCAGTGTGGATTGATCAGTGGCCGCTGCCAAAGGAAAAGCTGCCCACAGTTCAACAATTAGTGCAAGAAGAGCTTGAGGAAGGGCACATAAAACCACCCACTAGCCCTTAGAAGTACACTCCGATTTTTGCCATCCCGAAAAAGAGTGGGAAATGGAGGTTGCTACATGACTTACGTGCTCTTAATACAGTAATGCTAAGTATGGGTGCCTTGCAACATGGCCTTCCATCTCCTACTATGATACCTGAATCATGGAATCTATTGATCATTGATCTCAAAGATTGTTTGTTCACCATTCCCTTATATCCAGAAGACACAGATAATTTTGCTTTTTCTGTTCCATCTATCAATAAGGCAGAATCCTACAAAAGGGATGAATGGATTTCTTTGCCCCAAGGCATGTGAGACTCCCCTATGAATTGCCAAATTTATGTCACTTGGGCATTAGAACCTGTTTGGCAGCAATTCCCTGAATATATCATCTATCACTACATGGATGGTATATTAGTGGCTGGAAAACAATTGGACTCTGTAACTATTCTAAAAACCATGACAGTTTAGAAGACGGGGGGTTAAAAATTGCTCCTGATGAGGTGCAGCATTCTGCTCCTTGGAATTATCTTGGGTGGCAGACTGATCAGTCTGTAGTGAAACCACAGAAACTCACCATTACCACTAAAATTAAAACTGTACATAATGTTCAGAAGTTAGTTGGAGATATTCAACGGATTAGAACCATTTGTGGGATAACTAATGCAGAATGGAACCATTTACTAGGTAACCTAGTACCAGTTACTAGGTACTTCATCTCGGGCAGATGAATGCCGGACCCTGGATAAGAGACAACAGCGGGCCTTGGATCACATTGCCACAAAGGTTGCTACATCACATGCACATTGTCTGATTGAGGATGTCCCAGTTCAACTGATCGTCATAAATCAGGGCAAGGAGGATGACTACTTTGCCAAGCATCCTTTCACCTTCATTTGTCAATGGGTTAAAACTCAGGCTAATCCTTTAGTTCTTTTGGAATGGGTGTTTTTACCTGTAAAACAGTCTAGAACTATTACCACTGGATTGGAAATTTTTGCTCATTTGATTATCAAGGTTTGAGGGAGCATTTTGGAAACATGGGGACATGAATGGCATGCAATTGTAGTACCACTGGCTAACTGGTATCTTGAATGGGGAATTAGACATTCTGTTTCTTTTCGGATAGCTTTGGCTGGGTATGACGACAAAGTTCACAACACTTACCCACGACTTTGGGTGTTATCTTTATTGGAACATCAGCGTCTGGAGGACAGACCCTGGAGATCTGACTGTCCGCTATCTGGGCAGACAGTGTTTACAGATGCAGGTAAAAGGTCAAAAAGGGCTGCCTGCACTTGGCAGCAAGACAAAGGGTGAAAAAAGCATGTCATTTTTGGAGAGGCAAAAGATACATTGCAGACATTAGAATTTAAAGCTGTCAATTGGGCTTTTGAAAATTGGTATAATGAGGCCATTAACATTATTTCTGATTTGCTTTATGTAGTTGGCTGTGTCCAACACCTTGAAAGAGCAGCACTTAAAGAGGTGAGTAATAAGCATTTGTATTCCCTTTTAAGCCGATTGCTTAAAACCCTAAATCAACGACGGCAGGAATACTTTATTCTTCATATTAGAAGTCATCAAGCTCTCCCTGGTCTGTCTGAAGGTAACGCTCGAGCTGATCGGTTGGTAGCCGCTGTCTGGCCAATGCCAAGCCCTGAGAATTTTCAGCAGGCTAAAACTTCCATGCCTTTCTTCCTCAATCTGCTAAAATGTTAGTTAAACAATTTGGTGTTCCCTTTACTGATGCTCATGGTATTGTGCAATCCTGTGCTGATTGTCAGCAAGATGGCATTGGTTTAGGCACTGGTGTTAACTCTAGGGGTACCCAACCCTTGCAATTATGGCAAATGGATGTAACTCATGCAGCAGAATTTGGTTGGAAAAAATTGGTATATTCTTGCATTGATACCTATTCTTGTGTTATATGGGCTACTCTCTTTGCAGGTGAGGCAGCACGTCATGTTGAGAAACATTTGTACAATTGTTTTGCCATGTTAGGTGTCCCCTCAGCCATTAAGACTGACAATGGTGCTGCTTACTGTTCCTTAAGATTCAAGCGTTTCTGTAATTTATGGGGTATTCAACATGACACTGGTATTCCTCACAATCCTACTGGTCAGGCAATATTGAGCGTGCTCCTCAGACATTCAAGGGCATGCTGCAGAAACAAAAAGGGGGAACTACAGGGTTATCCCCTGAGGAAAAAACAGCTAAAGGCGTCTTTGTGCTTATTTACCTTAGAAAAACAGGAGATAGGGAAGATCCACCTATTCTTGTGCATCATGCCCTCACATGTAATCCAAGTGAAGAATTGCCTGGTGGTATTAAGGTCATGTTCAAAAGCCCAGAAACAGGGATGTGGGAAGGACCGGCTACAGTAAAACTAATAGGCAGTGGTTATATGTGCTTACCTACAGATAAAGGCATTCATTGGATCCCAGCCAAGTGGGTAAAGCCCTATCTGAAACCACTGTCATCAACCCATGCTGTGTCCAGAGGCACAGGAGAATTGGTGAAAACACTGACTCCAGATAGCCCTGAATCCACTTCTTCAACACCTGACAGCTGAACACCGATCAGAATCTCTACCAAGTTTGCTGGAGTAGGCTGGGGAAGTACTAGCAACTCCACATAGGCTTAACATACACAGGTTAGATGTAAACAGGCTCCATTTACTTTCACTTCCATCACAAGTTGAAATCAGATAGAAGAGGCTTGCTATCTGCATGGTTGTGCATGCAAGCTGTGGCTTAAGGTTCATTATATAAAGTGTAACTTAAAAATTTGGTGACAAGGTCATCAAGAACATAATTTAGCCTTGGTTCGAGAGAAAGAGCAAAAATTTAGGCCTATTTATCGCCAGCCGGGGGCTATGTACAAAGCACAAACGTGACGGGACTGCTGTGGAACGTGCCTTGAGCTGTTTTACTTTTCAGCATCAGTCTCATGACATGGTTCTGACAATGGGAAGATGCCAGCAGCTCACATCCCAGGCAGCAGAAAAAGAACTTAATGTTACAACTTACTTTATAACTTATTTGACCTATCACACAAAGCAGAAGCATATTGACAGTAGTTCTATCCAACCGCTATAAGCACACGGACCTTTGGTTAAAACAATGCTGGCTTATTTCGAATACAATGCTTGTTTGTAAGCCTTAAAACACAATGCTCAGAGCTCCATTATTAAACTTCAAACTTCCTAATATCTTGCTAGATAAACTTTTCTGCAGCTTAGGAAGTTATCCTAGACACGCGTTAATACACAGACCATTGTTCTATTTGTCCTTGCTTTTCTACTTTTTCAATAATTTTTCTGCTGACCTATCTCATGGCTATTGCTTAGCTGTAATCACAGTTCTGCTGTCTCCGAGGCCTGCCTTTTGCAGCTTTCCCAAAACCCTCTGATTTTATGTATTCGCACACTATTAACCTAATATGCAATAGATGCTCTAACTACCTTAACACCATTACCCCAAGAATAGCATTAGCTAAATTCTTAGGGAATAACTGGGAGAGATATCAGAGTTTTCTCCAGGATGTATCTTTGATAGAAACACATGAGCAGAGATTGTTACTGTGGGTGCAGTTTAGACTTGCTTTCATTGCTCTAGTAAACCAACTTGTACTAGGGAGCAAAATAACAGCTACTGAATGTGGAGTGGGAATAGCAATACCGCAAATACATCACGTTAGTGAGTGGGAGTGGGAGCAGGCCAAAGCGTTTTGGGCAAAGCGCAGGCACGATCGCTGACAACAGCATCAATGGCAATAGTCTGGCAGATATTAACAATGTTGCTTAGTGCAGTGATTAAAGAAATGCAGGAAGTATTCAGTATAGAGAAGCAAGATACCATGTGGGTTCCATGGGCTAACAGAACAGGGCAAGAATCTTTTTGCTTATCACTAGCTACCCCTTCGGATCCATTTCGTACCTGTTTCATTGGAGTTCCCTTCGACTCAATGGAAGAATTCAGAAAATGGACCAGAGCTCAAATTTATGGTAACTTAAGTAAGGCCTGGTCAAATTGGTGTTCTAATCAAAATGGAATAATCACAGAAAATTGGTGTGCAAACCAAAAAATCCCTAGAAATCCTTTAGGAGCTCAGGCATGTACAATCACTCAAAATGTAAATACTACAGGCCAGGAACACAGGTGCTGGATATTCTGGGATCATTCCCAGGAAATTCTTGTTTTTTCTTTGAGTACTTCAAGGGCAAAGAGCCGATTAGGGAAAGGCCAGGTAAACCCAGAGATGATAGCACTTGGATATCTCCTGCTTCTTTGTGGTATTACAATACCACGGCATACTGTGCCAACTGGACACGGTCTGTGCCCCTGAAACAAAAATCAGCAAGGATGTTGCCTCCTGGAGTTTTTCTCATTTGTGGAGATAGAGCTTGGCCTGCAGTTCCTCAGAAAGCATTAGGAGGACCATGCTATTTTGGGAAACCGACCCTGTGTGCCTCTAGCATTCAACAGATGCTTAACATCAGGCACAAATTCCAAGGTCCAAAATGTAGTGTGCATTCATTAGGCTCAGGCTGTAAGGGTAATGTAGAATTGTGGATTAGGCCTTCGGTTATACTGGCCTCACTTTTTACACCAAGAGTAGCCTCATCACAGGCCCTTACACAATTAAAACCATTAGCTTGTTGGACAGGAAAACAAATTAACATTACATCTGCAATACTGAGTGAGCTTACCACTGATGTATGTAGCATATGCCACGCTGTGCTACAAGACAGGGCTGCTATAGATTGTTTGTTGTTAGCACAAGGACATGGAGGTGAGGATTTTGAAGGGATGTGTTGCATGAAGCTCTCTGACCACTCTGAATCTATTCACAAGAAACTGTCACTGCTTAGGGGGAAACCTGAAAAAGCTCACAGCTGTTGAGAATTCCTTTGACGAGTGGCTAAAATCCTGGGGAATACCAGGCTGGCTCAAGGACGTAGTATGCTTTGGCATTATGATACTTTGTCATCTTTTTCAATTCTGCTTATAGTGCCTTGCTTACTACGATGTGTGCAGAAACTAATTGACCGTGATTACAAACCAGTCTGGCCTGAGCAAAAACAAAGCCGGGGAAATGTCATGGATTTTTTGCAGATAGAGGAGTTTTTGCAGGACAATGGCCATATTCAGCCAATGCACAATCCAGCCTGCTTGGGATAATGGACAATTGACACGATCACAAACAAGAATGGACATCTTCAGAAATTGGGTTGGTATATCCTTGAAAAAGATACAAGAAGAAGAGTCATCTGGACTCAGCAAGTTTGTCAGTGAGCTTGGGAAAGTAAGAAAACAAGACAGTTCATGGGTGAGGCAGAAAACCACAGCCAGACGTGTGAAAAATTAGATGATCCAATCAGCATCCTATTTTAGACGCGTGAACAGTTAGGTCTAACCAATCATGTATTAGCTAGAGACGCGTGGACAGTAGAGAATTATTATAAATATAGTCATTTTAGGGATAATAAATTCGACTTCACTGGATCATATTGGTTATGGTGTGATGTCCCTGAACCTCCGCATGTCGCATTTTTCCCCCCACAGAGCCCCAGTGTTTCAGCAGCAGATGAGAAGAGACCCTCAACATGCCAAGGTCAGCTGGAGCAGTCAGGTGGCCCACGGGAGGCCAAACCAGCCAGACCTGTTCTGTGTTTCCTTGGTTTTATGGGGCCCTGAGGTATCAAAGGAGTGCCTTGGTTCCATGGGCTCCCACAGTCTCACAACGGACCCCAGGTTCCTTAAGATTCTGCAGTGTCACAATGGCCCCAACATTTCCATGAGGCCTTGCGGTGTTACAAGGATCTCTGTGGTCCCAAACGCCCCACAATGTAACCAGACTCCTCTTTTCTATGAGCCCTACAGTGTCACATTGGACCTTTGGACTATGGGGATTTGTGGTGTCACAATGGTCTCCTTTGGCTCCACAGTGTCACAATGGACCATTGATTACAGGCAGCCTCTCTGTGTCACCCTGGAGTTTTGGTTCCATGAAGACCTGCAGTGTCACAATAGTCCCCCTTGGTTCCTTAGTGTCACAGTGGACCACAGATGACAGAAGGCCTCACAATTTCACAATGGCCCCTTGTTTCCATACAGCCTTGCAGTGTCACAAAGGCCTCTTGCTTTCATGAGGACTCACAGTGTCACAATGGTCTCCTTGGTTCCATTGTGGCCTACAGCGTCTCAATGCTTTCCTTATTCCTTGGGGCATCGTAGTGTCACAGCAGTCTCCATGATTGCATGTGTCCCCTCAGTGTCACAATGGCTCCCTGGTTCCATGAGGCTGTGAAATGTTTTAATGGTCTTTCTATGGTTCCATGGTCCCATGAGGCCTTGCAGCGTCACAATGGACCTTTAGTTCTGTGGGGTCTCACAGTGTTGCAATGGCCGCTTTGTTCCATGACACCCTAAAGTGCCATAATGGTCTCCACAGTTCCATGAAGACCCACAGTATCACAATGGACCCTCGGTTTGATGGAGCCTCTCAGTGTCACAATGATCCCTACATTCTATGGAGTCACACAGCATCAGTACAGTCCCCTTGGTTCCACGAGACCCAGCAATGTCACAGTGATCTCTATGATTTCATGAGGCCCCACAGTGTCACAATGGTCCCTTGGTGTCACAAGGTCCCACAGTGTCACAACTGTCCCTTTGGTTCCATGGACCACGTGCTGGTGCATTCTCCCCTCTCCTTCTCAGGCCGCCCTGCCAGCTGAGAAATGCTCCTTGGGCCTTGGCCTTGGCTAACAGCCCTTGGGCTGAGCTCCTCTTGAGCTCCTCACAAACACTGTCTGCCCTAGGCGCTGCTGCTGCCCAACCAGCTCCTGGTTTCTTTAGGAGCAGCCCTGGGAGCTGTTTCTCTTCCCTCCATTAGAGCCAGATAGCTGGCTTCATGCAGGGTTCGTTTGCCCCCAGGCAGGCAGGCTAGAAAGGGCCAGACTGCTCAGTCCTTGGAGTCTCTCCGAATACCCAAGTCACTCTTAGCTGCAGGCAATCTTAGCAAGCCCAAGTGATATCAGCTCTTAGTGATCTCTGCTCTTTTTCTGGTTTCAGCACTTTTGCTTGCTAAGGCGCCCTGGCTGGCTGTGGCTTCCTGGTCAAGCAGACACAAGAGAGGAGAAGGCAGCCTGGAGTTCCACAGCAATGGTTTTATTGGGAGGTCTGTGAAGCAGACCTCCCATTTATTGGGAGCCGTCCAGCAACAGCTTTTCTAGCCAGAATGGGCTAAACCAGCCCCTTATAAAGGGCTAGAAGGGATCAGAAATTGTCCAATAGCAGGGGTTAAGAAGAAGTAACCTATGGGGTCACAGAGAGATAAGCTTGGGTCTGGAAGGTGGAAGAGAGGGGCTTCTGGCCTTTTCACTATGACTTGGCATTTTCTTATCTTTAGGCCTCTGCTCTCCACAGGGCCCTCGCAGGCCCTGTGCCTGCGACAATTCCACTTTCTTTTTTTAGAAAAAAGACATTCCCTATAGTTCTTTTGAAACAGTGAACAAGGCACAAGAACATAGCTAGTACAATAACAGCTACAAGGAGAATCCACAACATTCCCTTAACCAAAGATGCAACCCATCCTGTTAATCCCCATTGACTGAAAAGTTCATTGACCCAGTCTGGGTTTTTTTCTGCTTTCTAGTCCTTCGTGAGTTCTTTCAGTTTCTGGATGCTTGCGTGGATGAATTCCGAGCAAGAAGGGAGATTGAAGCGGCACATCCCTTTGAAGTCTTCACAACCGCGTGTGTGGGCAAGCAGCAGGAAGTCAATCGCAGCTCAGTTCTGGAGTGAAGCATGTCTTGTGGGTTCTTCTTCCTTTAAGTGATTGTTCAGGGCAGCAGATGTAGTGTTAGCTTGTTTACTGAGCCGGCCCCCAAGGTGATTTATTTCACCAAGAGCTTTAGCTGCAGCTACCCATGGTAAGAATAGGGAGACAGCAATCTTTTTTGGTTTGTTCCAATTGTATAATTTGGGATCACATTTTTCATCAAATTCATTGTAGGACCTTTTGTGGCATTTTAATTCACTTTCTTTTTTCCAATTATGTAACAGGGTGATATTTGGAGTGAGGGTAGAAAGTTCTCCAAGGGTACAGGGACCGCCCTGGAGTTGGGAGATGATCACAGCCCATACTCTGTCACCACAGATGAGAAACGTTCCCTTGGGTAATACTTTGGGGTGGAGAGAGGACAGAGAGATCATACGAGCCGTGTAATTACACTAGTCGGGATAGTTATAGGCTTTGTTAATGGGTGATATGTCTTTTCGGTATGTGTTTTTTGTCTGGTCAATTTCTGACTAATTATTTTTCAGACATCTAAAGTAAAATTTGACACAGTATGTGGCCTTGGAGGACCCCAACAGGTCCAATTCTTGAGGTCCCTCTAGAGCACTGGGCAGCACTTTTGTCCACTAGTCCCAAGTATCTACCAGGTTGGGTCTCTTACCTGTGGTGTGGAGGAGCTCTGAGTTATAGACCGGCCAATCATCTGCTACAAAGGGAATTCCTACTAGGCATGTGGAAAGTGGGTTATCAATGCTTCCCATGGATAGGCACATGTTATCCTGTTTTAATGTCTTTGCTAAGGTTACCCAAACATTATGGCTAGGCTGTGGGCTAATCCAGCTGAAGGCATGTGGTATGGTGAAGAACATCCAGGCAGCAGTGAGGATAGGACCAACAGAGATATTTTCCATCTTTGGACAGGAATAGGGCTCCTGATAGGGAATATAAGCAAAATTTGTTATCTTTATGGTGGGAGGAGAGGGTTTACTCCCTTGTTCTTTTCTCTGTTCCTTCCCCTCCTCCCCCTTTTTCTTTTTATTTTTAATTTTCTAAGCTGAGGGAGAGGGATAAGGGCTCAAACCATGACATAGGGTTAAGGGGTTTTGAAAAATAGTTAGGAAAAGGGAATAAAAGGGTTTTTTGAGGTAGAAAAGGGGTAACAACATAGAATTCAGAGAACACTCTTGTGTTCAGCTATCTATGGTTTGATGCAGCAGAACGTTATTCAGCTTTCTATTCTGTTATCTGTCACGTGATGGGGCGGTCTGTTCTTCTGTTTGTGGGTATTTGGCTGTGTCTTTGTCTCCAGGCAGAACTGGTTTGGTTTTGAGGAGGTCTTGTGTTTGACTCAGGAGAATTTTTGTCACCATTTGTAGTGTTTGCTCTGCCTAGCTATGGTTTTATGCTTTTTCCTGGGTACCATCTTGGACCAGAGGGTAGTAGTATGCACACGTATCCTCTGCCCCAGGCAATCAACTGGAAAGGCCCAGAAATTCAGTGTGTTTCAGGGTCCTTCACAGGCACAGGTCGTTTCTCAGTGAGCTTTGCTTGGGTGGTATTTGCAAAGTGGTGAAATATTGGTGGGTCAGGCTCGGATGCTGTACAGTTCAGGAAGTTGATGACGTTGAGAGCCTTGCAAAGTGTTTGCACTGGAGATTTGATACTCATGTCTAAGTTCTGTTGGTTGAGGAGCCTTTTGAGGGTTTGATGTGTCCTTTCCACGATGGATTGTCCTATGGGGTTTACAGGTATGCCTGTCTTGTGTGCTATTCCCCATTCACTGAAGAACTCCTTTAACTTACAGGAGGTATAGGCAGGTCCATTATCTGTTTTGATCCCTTTTGGTACTCCTAGGGTGGCAAAGGCGAGGAGGAAGTGTTTTATTGTGTGCGGTGTAGTTTCTCCTGGATGTGATGCTGCAAATACTGCTCCTGAAAACATGTTGACCGATACATGCACGTATTTTGACCTTCCAAAAGGTGTGTAGTTGGTCACATCTGTCTGCCACAGCTGGCAGCTGTTCAGACCTCGAGGACTGACTCCCGTCCCCATAGGTGGTATCTGAAAGCTTTGACAGTTCGGACATGTAGCGACAATAGCTTTTGCTTGATCTTTTGAAAGTTTGAACATTCTGATAAGGGCAGATCTATTTTGATGAAAAAATGCGTGTGACAGCTTTGCCTGGGCAAAGATGTAAGGAACATTAGCAGTTTCTACTGCCATGGCTAATGCATCCACTTTCCTCTTCCCATCTGCAATGCATTGAGGATTTTTTGCAGATAGAGGAGTTTTTGCAGGACAATGGCCATATTCAGCCAATGCACAATCCAGCCTGCTTGGGATAATGGACAATGGACACGATCACAAACAAGAATGGACATCTTCAGAAATTGGGTCAGTATATTCTTGAAAAAGATACAAGAAGAAGAGTCATCTGGACTCAGCAAGTTTGTCAGTGAGCTTGGGAAAGTAAGAAAACAAGACAGTTCATGGGTGAGGCAGAAAACCACAGCCAGACGCGTGAAAAATTAGATGATCCAATCAGCATCCTATTTCAGACGCGTGAACAGTTAGGTCTAACCAATCATGTATTAGCTGGAGACGCGTGGACAGTAGAGAATTATTATAAATATAGTCATTTTAGGGATAATAAATTTGGCTTCACTGGATTAAATGGGTTATAGTGTGATGTCCCTGAACCTCCGCATCCTGCACTGTTTTCCCCCCACATTTCTGGTGGAGACCGTGGGCAACCCTGAGAGGCACTCGAGGATGGCAATTTGGCTGCTGTGCAGAGGGTCAGAGACAGCCCTCAAGGAGCAGAGAAGCCTGTCGAAAGTATCCTCACTGCTCTGGTGAGAGGGAAAGGTTTCTGGAGCCCCAGTCATAGATGTCCTGAATCTCGCCCTGATTAAGGTGAGCGGCCGGGGAGGAGATTGTGTCTGAACATGAAAGGGAAAGTGTTCAGAAACTCCTCCAACATATCCTCTCTAAGAGAGAAGATAAGTATGATGCTTCCAATTTGAAGGGATGATTACACTGGGCTTGGGAACATAATCTCATAGCAGGAGCACAGGGTGCTTTTGAGATTTTGACATGGGAAGATGTGGGGCGAAAGTTGTGGGACTTCATTGCATCCAGAGGGAATGAGGCAAAAGAGGTGTCTGTTCCTTTGTGGAAAATCATCATGGAATTTTTACAGGCCTTAAAGGCAGAGAGGAAAGCTGCTGCTGCAGCTTGTGCTGCCCTTGCCTCTGAGTCAGAGAAGCCACAGGCGTTCCCAGGAACTTCAGTTCAGCCACTGTTTTCTACAACCTTAGATATTCCCCTGCGCAGCCCACAACCCCTCAGCTAAGAATCCATCATTACACCAACTGCTCCTCCAGCTCCTAGTGAGAATGAGGAAGCTGCTGCCTCTTTGGTAGAGTTAGTCTGCAGACCAAAGGACACTTGAAATCGGAGTGAAAAAACCTCTTCCGTCTTGTTAGTCTGCAGAACAAAAGACAGTTGTACTCAGAGTGAGAAAACTGCTGATAACAGTAACTTAGAGACTAAACATGCTGTAAAGGATAAGGAAAGAGATGTTGTTATGAATAATACTTCCATTGAAGAGAATTTACGATCTTTAGTGGATAATTTGCAAAAATTGATAATTCAACCAAAGGATTTGGTTGTCCCCAAAAGAGACTATTCTTTTCATAAAATGGATCTACCAATGATTGTGGGTTTGGGCAGACAATCAGGAAAGCACTTACCACCCTCTCATTTTGCCAGCATCTGAGCCGCTTAAATGAAATCCTCCCTCTCATGCCGTAAAGAATGTGGAATTGGAATTGGAATGGGACCCTGAAATAGAAGCAGCGCAGAAACGCAAGTGGCAGGGGGTTATTACAGAAGCAATTGTAGAAGGGACTTTTCCCACAAATGATATACAGGCTTTTCCTGTAGTAACTAATGCTGCAGGTAGAGTTTGGGAACCTTTCGAGTGGAAGATTTTAGAGAGGGTAAGAAATGCAATCTCACAATTTGGTTTAAAATCCCAGCTAGCAACAGTCACTGCTGCAGTATATTTTTACCTCTAACACATTTATTCCAGCTGATGTGTATACCCTAATAAGGCTTTTAATGTCGCCCCACTAGCAGGTGATGTTCCATAAAAGCTGGGAGGAAAATTGTGCCCAGGAAGCAGCAAAACCTCAGGTGCAGGCTGATCCTCTGGATGGTTTAAGAGCACAACAGTTGCTTGGCAAAAGGCCCTGGGCTACTGCCACTGCCCAGGCTAGGAGCATTGATGAAGTTTTACAGATGAGCCAAAAATTAGCCCATCATGCTATCCTTGCACTTCCAGATGGGTTACACACTTGTACACAAATTCGACAAGGAGGGAATGAGGACTTGGATAAATTTGTGGACAGATTGCATGAAGCTATTTACGCTCATCCTGATTTTGATTCAGACACAAATATGCAATTGTTTAATATGCTGGCTTTTGACAATGCTAACGATAAAACTCGGCAGATTTTGGGTACGCTAAAGAAGGGAGCTGATGTTACAGAAATGCTGGAACTGATGGCTAGGACTGCAGAAAGGCAAAAAGAAGTCTATGTAGCAGCTGCAGTAAAGGATGTGGTAAAACCACTGCTTTCTATACTGCAAAAGAAAGCAGAGGGAAAGAGCATGAAGTGCTTTGGATGTGGTAAAATCGGACATGTTAGGAGTCAGTGTCGCTTTGCAACTATGAAAACATTTTGTTCTATCTGCCAAAAAGATAGCCACAATACTAAAGAATGTCAGTTCCAGGCAAATGGCCTTGGCAATGTGCCCTCTCCGCACGTGCAGAAAGAAGTACGGAGAGCTGCCTGGAGAGCTCAGCCTCCCATGGTGCAGGAGGAGAAGGACTTCACTCTCTTAGATCGTCACCTTCTAGAAGTCCAGGACTGGATGTGGTAACCACAGTAGATGTCACCATGACGGACTCTGCTGTACAACTGAGAGACACTAATGCAAAAGGACCCTTTGGGGATGGGCTTAGTGCTTTTCTGTTAGGGAGATCATCTGCCAGTAAAAAGGGATTGGATATAATCCCTGGGGTTATTGATGCAGATTATCAAGGGATTGTTAAAATTATGATTAGAACATTTTTCCCTCCCGTATCCATTCCCAAAGGTTCACAAATTGCTCAGCTTGTTCCTTTTAAGTCTTATGTTCCCCGTACAGGCAGCAAGGAGTGGGGAACAGGAAGCTTTGGTTCCACAGGTAACCCAGATGTATGATGGGCCATGGATATCACAAGAGGTAAACCAGACAAACAGGTAACCCTGACACATCCTAATGGTGATTCTATTACTAAGAAACCCATAATTGACACTGGAGCAGATGTAACCATCATTGCAAACACAATACAGCCAAAAGATTGGGCATTGGTCAATCTTACTTTAGGCTTTGCAGGTATTGGAGGGACTCAGGCAACTTAAATGAGCAGAGATGTAATTACCTTTACTTTCCCAGATGGAGTGAATGCATCTACAAGGCCTTATGTCATGCAAACTCCTGGTACTTTACTAGGTTTGCTTGGCAGGGATCTGTTAAGACAGTTAAAAACGACCGTTGGTACAGAGTCTTTTTGGCAGCGGCCACTGGGGGGCAGCCAATCCTCAAAATTACCCGGACCATTGGTGGTGTGGATTGATCAGTGTGGATTGATCAGTGGCCGCTGCCAAAGGAAAAGCTGCCCACAGTTCAACAATTAGTGCAAGAACAGCTTGAGGAAGGGCACATAAAACCACCCACTAGCCCTTAGAAGTACACTCCGATTTTTGCCATCCCGAAAAAGAGTGGGAAATGGAGGTTGCTACATGACTTACGTGCTCTTAATACAGTAATGCTAAGTATGGGTGCCTTGCAACATGGTCTTCCATCTCCTACTATGATACCTGAATCATGGAATCTATTGATCATTGATCTCAAAGATTGTTTGTTCACCATTCCCTTATATCCAGAAGACACAGATAATTTTGCTTTTTCTGTTCCATCTATCAAAAAGGCAGAATCCTACAAAAGGTATGAATGGATTTGTTTGCCCCAAGGCATGTGAGACTCCCCTATGAATTGCCAAATTTATGTCACTTGGGCATTAGAACCTGTTTGGCAGCAATTCCCTGAATATATCATCTATCACTACATGGATGGTATATTAGTGGCTGGAAAACAATTGGACTCTGTAACTATTCTAAAAACCATGACAGTTTAGAAGACGGGGGGTTAAAAATTGCTCCTGATGTGGTGCAGCATTCTGCTCCTTGGAATTATCTTGGGTGGCAGACTGATCAGTCTGTAGTGAAACCACAGAAACTCACCATTACCACTAAAATTAAAACTGTACATAATGTTCAGAAGTTAGTTGGAGATATTCAATGGATTAGAACCATTTGTGGGATAACTAATGCAGAATGGAACCATTTACTAGGTAACCTAGTACCAGTTACTAGGTACTTCATCTCGGGCAGATGAATGCCGGACCCTGGATAAGAGACAACAGCGGGCCTTGGATCACATTGCCACAAAGGTTGCTACATCACATGCACATTGTCTGATTGAGGATGTCCCAGTTCAACTGATCGTCATAAATCAGGGCAAGGAGGATGACTACTTTGCCAAGCATCCTTTCACCTTCATTTGTCAATGGGTTAAAATTCGGGCTAATCCTTTAGTTCTTTTGGAATGGGTGTTTTTACCTGTAAAACAGTCTAGAACTATTACCACTGGATTGGAAATTTTTGCTCATTTGATTATCAAGGTTTGAGGGAGCATTTTGGAAATATGGGGACATGAACCGCATGCAATTGTAGTACCACTGGCTAACTGGTATCTTGAATGGGGAATTAGACATTCTGTTTCTTTTCGGATAGCTTTGGCTGGGTATGACGACAAAGTTCACAACACTTACCCACGACTTTGGGTGTTATCTTTATTGGAACATCAGCGTCTGGAGGACAGACCCTGGAGATCTGACTGTCCGCTATCTGGGCAGACAGTGTTTACAGATGCAGGTAAAAGGTCAAAAAGGGCTGCCTGCGCTTGGCAGCAAGACAAAGGGTGAAAAAAGCATGTCATTTTTGGAGAGGCAAAAGATACATTGCAGACATTAGAATTTAAAGCTGTCAATTGGGCTTTTGAAAATTGGTATAATGAGGCCATTAACATTGTTTCTGATTTGCTTTATGTAGTTGGCTGTGTCCAACACCTTGAAAGAGCAGCACATAAAGAGGGGAGTAATAAGCATTTTTATTCCCTTTTAAGCCGATTGCTTAAAACCCTAAATCAACGACGGCAGGAATACTTTATTCTTCATATTAGAAGTCATCAAGCTCTCCCTGGTCTGTCTGAAGGTAACGCTCGAGCTGATCGGTTGGTAGCCGCTGTCTGGCCAATGCCAAGCCCTGAGAATTTTCAGCAGGCTAAAACTTCCATGCCTTTCTTCCTCAATCTGCTAAAATGTTAGTTAAACAATTTGGTGTTCCCTTTACTGATGCTCATGGTATTGTGCAATCCTGTGCTGATTGTCAGCAAGATGGCATTGGTTTAGGCACTGGTGTTAACTCTAGGGGTACCCAACCCTTGCAATTATGGCAAATGGATGTAACTCATGCAGCAGAATTTGGTTGGAAAAAATTGGTATATTCTTGCATTGATACCTATTCTTGTGTTATATGGGCTACTCTCTTTGCAGGTGAGGCAGCACGTCATGTTGAGAAACATTTGTACAATTGTTTTGCCATGTTAGGTGTCCCCTCAGCCATTAAGACTGACAATGGTGCTGCTTACTGTTCCTTAAGATTCAAGCCTTTCTGTAATTTATGGGGTATTCAACATGACACTGGTATTCCTCACAATCCTACTGGTCAGGCAATATTGAGCGTGCTCCTCAGACATTCAAGGGCATGCTGCAGAAACAAAAAGGGGGAACTACAGGGTTATCCCCTGAGGAAAAAACAGCTAAAGGCGTCTTTGTGCTTAATTACCTTAGAAAAACAGGAGATAGGGAAGATCCACCTATTCTTGTGCATCATGCCCTCACATGTAATCCAAGTGAAGAATTGCCTGGTGGTATTAAGGTCATGTTCAAAAGCCCAGAAACAGGGATGTGGGAAGGACCGGCTACAGTAAAACTAATAGGCAGAGGTTATATGTGCTTACCTACAGATAAAGGCATTCATTGGATCCCAGCCAAGTGGGTAAAGCCCTATCTGAAACCACTGTCATCAACCCATGCTGTGTCCAGAGGCACAGGAGAATTGGTGAAAACACTGACTCCAGATAGCCCTGAATCCACTTCTTCAACACCTGACAGCTGAACACCGATCAGAATCTCTACCAAGTTTGCTGGAGTAGGCTGGGGAAGTACTAGCAACTCCACATAGGCTTAACATACACAGGTTAGATGTAAACAGGCTCCATTTACTTTCACTTCCATCACAAGTTGAAATCAGATAGAAGAGGCTTGCTATCTGCATGGTTGTGCATGCAAGCTGTGGCTTAAGGTTCATTATATAAAGTGTAACTTAAAAATTTGGTGACAAGGTCATCAAGAACATAATTTAGCCTTGGTTCGAGAGAAAGAGCAAAAATTTAGGCCTATTTATCACCAGCCGGGGGCTATGTACAAAGCACAAACGTGACGGGACTGCTGTGGAACGTGCCTTGAGCTGTTTTATTTTTCAGCATCAGTCTCATGACATGGTTCTGACAATGGGAAGATGCCAGCAGCTCACATCCCAGGCAGCAGAAAAAGAACTTAATGTTACAACTTACTTTATAACTTATTTGACCTATCACACAAAGCAGAAGCATATTGACAGTAGTTCTATCCAACCGCTATAAGCACACGTACCTTTGGTTAAAACAATGCTGGCTTATTTCGAATACAATGCTTGTTTGTAAGCCTTAAAACACAATGCTCAGAGCTCCATTATTAAACTTCAAACTTCCTAATATCTTGCTAGATAAACTTTTCTGCAGCTTAGGAAGTTATCCTAGACACGCGTTAATACACAGACCATTGTTCTATTTGTCCTTGCTTTTCAACTTTTTCAATAATTTTTCTGCTGACCTATCTCATGGCTATTGCTTAGCTGTAATCACAGTTCTGCTGTCTCCGAGACCTGCCTTTTGCAGCTTTCCCAAAACCCTCTGATTTTATGTATTCGCACACTATTAACCTAATATGCAATAGATGCTCTAACTACCTTAACACCATTACCCCAAGAATAGCATTAGCTAAATTCTTAGGGAATAACTGGGAGAGATATCAGAGTTTTCTCCAGGATGTATCTTTGATAGAAACACATGAGCAGAGATTGTTACTGTGGGTGCAGTTTAGACTTGCTTTCATTGCTCTAGTAAACCAAATTGTACTAGGGAACAAAATAACAGCTACTGAATGTGGAGTGGGAATAGCAATACCGCAAATACATCACGTTAGTGAGTGGGAGTGGGAGCAGGCCAAAGCGTTTTGGGCAAAGCGCAGGCATGATCGCTGACAACAGCATCAATGGCAATAGTCTGGCAGATATTAACAATGTTGCTTAGTGCAGTGATTAAAGAAATGCAGGAAGTATTCAGTATAGAGAAGCAAGATACCATGTGGGTTCCATGGGCTAACAGAACAGGGCAAGAATCTTTTTGCTTATCACTAGCTACCCCTTCGGATCCATTTCGTACCTGTTTCATTGGAGTTCCCTTCGACTCAATGGAAGAATTCAGAAAATGGACCAGAGCTCAAATTTACGGTAACTTAAGTAAGGCCTGGTCAAATTGGTGTTCTAATCAAAATGGAATAATCACAGAAAATTGGTGTGCAAAACAAAAAATCCCTAGAAATCCTTTAGGAGCTCAGGCATGTACAATCACTCAAAATGTAAATACTACAGGCCAGGAACACAGGTGCTGGATATTCTGGGATCATTCCCAGGAAATTCTTGTTTTTTCTTTGAGTACTTCAAGGGCAAAGAGCCGATTAGGGAAAGGCCAGGTAAACCCAGAGATGATAGCACTTGGATATCTCCTGCTTCTTTGTGGTATTACAATACCACGGCATACTGTGCCAACTGGACACGGTCTGTGCCCCTAAAAAAAAATCAGCAAGGATGTTGCCTCCTGGAGTTTTTCTCATTTGTGGAGATAGAGCTTTGCCTGCAATTCCTCAGAAAGCATTAGGAGGACCATGCTATTTTGGGAAACCGACCCTGTTTGCCTCTAGCATTCAACAGATGCTTAACATCAGGCACAAATTCCAAGGTCCAAAATGTAGTGTGCATTCATTAGGCTCAGGCTGTAAGGGTAATGTAGAATTGTGGAATAGGCCTTCGGTTATACTGGCCTCACTTTTTACACCAAGAGTAGCCTCATCACAGGCCCTTACACAATTAAAACCATTAGCTTGTTGGACAGGAAAACAAATTAACATTACATCTGCAATACTGAATGACCTTACCACTGATGTATGTAGCATATGCCACGCTGTGCTACAAGACAGGGCTGCTATAGATTTTTTGTTGTTAGCACAAGGACATGGGTGTGAGGATTTTGAAGGGATGTGTTGCATGAAGCTCTCTGACCACTCTGAATCTATTCACAAGAAACTGTCACTGCTTAGGGGGAAACCTGAAAAAGCTCACAGCTGTTGAGAATTCCTTTGACGAGTGGCTAAAATCCTGGGGAATACCAGGCTGGCTCAAGGACGTAGTATGCTTTGGCATTATGATACTTTGTCATCTTTTTCAATTCTGCTTATAGTGCCTTGCTTACTACGATGTGTGCAGAAACTAATTGACCGTGATTACAAACCAGTCTGGCCTGCGCAAAAACAAAGCCGGGGAAATGTCATGGATTTTTTGCAGATAGAGGAGTTTTTGCAGGACAATGGCCATATTCAGCCAATGCACAATCCAGCCTGCTTGGGATAATGGACAATGGACACGATCACAAACAAGAATGGACATCTTCAGAAATTGGGTCGGTATATCCTTGAAAAAGATACAAGAAGAAGAGTCATCTGGACTCAGCAAGTTTGTCAGTGAGCTTGGGAAAGTAAGAAAACAAGACAGTTCATGGTGAGGCAGAAAACCACAGCCAGACACGTGAAAAATTAGATGATCCAATCAGCATCCTATTTTAGACGCGTGAACAGTTAGGTCTAACCAATCATGTATTAGCTGGAGACGCGTGGACAGTAGAGAATTATTATAAATATAGTCATTTTAGGGATAATAAATTCGGCTTCACTGGATCATATTGGTTATGGCGTGATGTCCCTGAACCTGCGCATCCCGCATTTTTCCCCCCACAGAACCCCATTGTTTCAGCAGCAGATGAGAAGAGACCCTCAACATGCCAAGGTCAGCTGGACCAGTCAGGTGGCCCACGGGAGGCCAAACCAGCCAGACCTGTTCTGTGTTTCCTTGGTTTTATGGGGCCCTGAGGTATCAAAGGAGTGCCTTGGTTCCATGAGCTCCCACAGTCTCACAACGGACCCCAAGTTCCTTAAGATTCCGCAGTGTCACAATGGCCCCAACAATTCCATGAGGCCTTGCGGTGTTACAAGGATCTCTGTGGTCCCACAGGCCCGACAATGTAACCTGACTCCTCTTTTCTATGAGCCCTACAGTGTCACATTGGACCTTTGGACTATGGGGATTTGTGGTGTCACAATGGTCTCCTTTGGCTCCACGGTGTTACAATGGAGCACTGATTACAGGCAGCCTCTCTGTGTCACCCTGGAGTTTTGGTTCCATGAAGACCTGCAGTGTCACAATAGTCCCCCTTGGTTCCTTAGTGTCACAATGGACCACAGATGACAGAAGGCCTCACAATTTCACAATGGCCCCTTGTTTCCATGCAGCCCTGCAGTGTCACAAAGGCCTCTTGCTTTCATGAGGACTCACAGTGTCACAATGGTCTCCTTGGTTCCATTGTGGCCTACAGTGTCACAATGCTTTGCTTATTCCTTGGGGCCTCGTAGTGTCACAGCAGTCTCCATGATTGCATGTGTCCCCTCAAGTCACAATGGCTCCCTGGTTCCATGAGGCTGTGAAATGTTTTAATGGTCTTTCTATGGTTCCATGGTCCCATGAGGCCTTGCAGCGTCACAATGGACCTTTAGTTCTGTGGGGTCTCACAGTGTTGCAATGGCTGCTTTGTTCCATGACACCCTAAAGTGCCATAATGGTCTCCACAGTTCCATGAAGCCCCACAGTATCACAATGGACCCTCGGTTTGATGGAGCCTCTCAGTATCACAATGATCCCTACATTCTATGGAGTCACACACCATCAGTACAGTCCCCTTGGTTCCACAAGACCCAGCAATGCCACAGTGATCTCTATGATTTCATGAGGCCCCACAGGGTCACAAAGGTCCCTTGGTGTCACAAGGTCCCACAGTGTCACAATTGTCCCTTTGGTTCCATGGACCATGTGCTGGTGCATTCTCCCCTCTCCTTCTCAGGCCGTCCTGCCAGCTGAGAAATGCTCCTTGGGCCTTGGCCTTGGCTAACAGCCCTTGGGCTGAGCTCCTCTTGAGCTCCTCACAAACACTGTCTGCCCTAGGCGCTGCTGCTGCCCAACCAGCTCCTGGTTTCTTTAGGAGCAGCCCTGAGAGCTGTTTCTCTTCCCTCCATTAGAGCCAGATAGCTGGCTTCATGCAGGGTTCGTTTGCCCCCAGGCAGGCAGGCTAGAAAGGGCCAGACTGCTCAGTCCTTGGAGTCTGTCCGAATACCCAAGTCACTCTTAGCTGCAGGCAATCTTAGCAAGCCCAAGTGATATCAGCTCTTAGTGATCTCTGCTCTTTTTCTGGTTTCAGCTCTTTTGCTTGCTAAGGCGCCCTGGCTGGCTGTGGCTTCCTGGTCAAGCAGACACAAGAGAGGAGAAGGCAGCCTGGAGTTCCACAGCAATGGTTTTATTGGGAGGTCTGTGAAGCAGACCTCCCATTTATTGGGAGCCGTCCAGCAACAGCTTTTCTAGCCAGAATGGGCTAAACCAGCCCCTTATAAAGGGCTAGAAGGGATCAGAAATTGTCCAATAGCAGGGGTTAAGGAGAAGTAACCTATGGGGTCACAGAGAGATAAGCTTGGGTCTGGAAGGTGGAAGAGAGGGGCTTCTGGCCTTTTCACTATGACTTGGCATTTTCTTATCTTTAGGCCTCTGTTCTCCACAGGGCCCTCGCAGGCCCTGTGCCTGCGACAATTCCACTTTCTTTTTTTAGAAAAAAGACATTCCCGATAGTTCTTTTGAAACAAGGCACAAGAACATAGCTAGTATAATAACAGCTACAAGGAGAATCCACAACATTCCCTTAACCAAAGATGCAGCCCATCCTGTTAATCCCCATTGACTGAAAAGTTCATTGACCCAGTCTGTGTTTTTTTCTGCTTTCTAGTCCTTCATGAGTTCTTTCAGTTTCTGGATGCTTGCGTGGATGAATTCCGAGCAAGAAGGGAGACTGAAGCAGCACATCCCTTTGAAGTCTTCACAACCGCGTGTGTGGGCAAGCAGCAGGAAGTCAATCGCAGCTCAGTTCTGGAGTGAAGCATGTCTTGTGGGTTCTTCTTCCTTTAAGTGATTGTTCAGGGCAGCAGATGTAGTGTTAGCTTGTTTACTGAGCCGGCCCCCAAGGTGATTTATTTCACCAAGAGCTTTAGCTGCAGCTACCCATGGTAAGAATAGGGAGACAGCAATCTTTTTTGGTTTGTTCCAATTGTATAATTTGGGATCACAATTTTCATCAAATTCATTGTAGGACCTTTTGTGGCATTTTAATTCACTTTCTTTTTTCCAATTATGTAACAGGGTGATATTTGGAGTGAGGGTAGAAAGTTCTCCAAGGGTACAGGGACCGCCCTGGAGTTGGGAGATGATCACAGCCCATACTCTGTCACCACAGATGAGAAACGTTCCCTTGGGTAATACTTTGGGGTGGAGAGAGGACAGAGAGATCATACGAGCCGTGTAATTACACTAGTCGGGATAGTTATAGGCTTTGTTAATGGGTGATATGTCTTTTCGGTATGTGTTTTTTGTCTGGTCAATTTCTGACTAATTATTTTTCAGACATCTAAAGTAAAATTTGACACGGTATGTGGCCTTGGAGGACCCCAACAGGTCCATTCTTGAGGTCCCTCTAGAGCATTGGGCAGCACTTTTCTCCACTAGTCCCAAGTATCTACCAGGTTGGGTCTCTTACCTGTGGTGTGGAGGAGCTCTGAGTTATAGACAGGCCAATCATCTGCTACAAAGGGAATTCCTACTAGGCATGTGGAAAGTGGGTTATCAATGCTTCCCATGGATAGGCACATGTTATCCTGTTTTAATGTCTTTGCTAAGGTTACCCAAACATTATGGCTAGGCTGTGAGCTAATCCAGCTGAAGGCATGTGGTATGGTGAAGAACATCCAGGCAGCAGTGAGGATAGGACTAACAGAGATATTTTCCATCTTTGGACGGGCATAGGGCTCCTGATAGGGAATATAAGCACAATTTGTTATCTTTATGGTGGGAGGAGAGGGTTTACTCCCTTGTTCTTTTCTCTGTTCCTTCCCCTCCTCCCCCTTTTTCTTTTTATTTTTAATTTTCTAAACTGAGGGAGAGGGATAAGGGCTCAAACCATGACATAGGGTTAAGGGGTTTTGAAAAATAGTTAGGAAAAGGGAATAAAAGGGTTTTTTGAGGTAGAAAAGGGGTAACAACATAGAATTCAGAGAACACTCTTGTGTTCAGCTATCTATGGTTTGATGCAGCAGAACGTTATTCAGCTTTCTATTCTGTTATCTGTCACGTGATGGGGCGGTCTGTTCTTCTGTTTGTGGGTATTTGGCTGTGTCTTTGTCTCCAGGCAGAACTGGTTTGGTTTTGAGGAGGTCTTGTGTTTGACTCAGGAGAATTTTTGTCACCATTTGTAGTGTTTGCTCTGCCTAGCTATGGTTTTATGTTTTTTCCTGGGTACCATCTTGGACCAGAGGGTAGTAGTATGCACACGTATCCTCTGCCCCAGGCAATCAACTGGAAAGGCCCAGAAATTCAGTGTGTTTCAGGGTCCTTCACAGGCACAGGTCGTTTCTCAGTGAGCTTTGCTTGGGTGGTATTTGCAAAGTGGTGAAATATTGGTGGGTCAGGCTCGGATGCTGTACAGTTCAGGAAGTTGATGACGTAGAGAGCCTTGCAAAGTCTTTGCACTGGAGATTTGATACTCATGTCTAAGTTCTGTTGGTTGAGGAGCCTTTTGAGGGTTTGATGTGTCCTTTCCACGATGGATTGTCCTATGGGGTTTACAGGTATGCCTGTCTTGTGTGCTATTCCCCATTCACTGAAGAACTCCTTTAACTTACAGGAGGTATAGGCAGGTCCATTATCTGTTTTGATCCCTTTTGGTACTCCTAGGGTGGCAAAGGCGAGGAGGAAGTGTTTTATTGTGTGCGGTGTAGTTTCTCCTGGATGTGATGCTGCAAATACTGCTCCTGAAAACATGTTGACCGATACATGCACGTATTTTGACCTTCCAAAAGGTGTGTAGTTGGTCACATCTGTCTGCCACAGCTGGCAGCTGTTCAGACCTCGAGGACTGACTCCCGTCCCCATAGATGGTATCTGATAGCTTTGACAGTTCGGACATGTAGGGACAATAGCTTTTGCTTGATCTTTTGAAAGTTTGAACATTCTGATAAGGGCAGATCTATTTTGATGAAAAAATGCGTGTGACAGCTTTGCCTGGGCAAAGATGTAAGGAACATTAGCAGTTTCTACTGCCATGGCTAATGCATCCACTTTCCTCTTCCCATCTGCAATGCATTGAGGATTTTTTGCAGATAGAGGAGTTTTTGCAGGACAATGGCCATATTCAGCCAATGCACAATCCAGCCTGCTTGGGATAATGGACAATGGACACGATCACAAACAAGAATGGACATCTTCAGAAATTGGGTCGGTATATCCTTGAAAAAGATACAAGAAGAAGAGTCATCTGGACTCAGCAAGTTTGTCAGTGAGCTTGGGAAAGTAAGAAAACAAGACAGTTCATAGGTGAGGCAGAAAACCACAGCCAGACGTGTGAAAACTTAGATGATCCAATCAGCATCCTATTTTAGACACGTGAACAGTTAGGTCTAACCAATCATGTATTAGCTAGAGACGTGTGGACAGTAGAGAATTATTATAAATATAGTCATTTTAGGGATAATAAATTTGGCTTCACTGGATCAAATGGGTTATAGTGTGATGTCCCTGAACCTCCGCATCCTGCACTGTTTTCCCCCCACATTTCTGGTGGAGACCGTGGGCAACCCTGAGAGGCACTCGAGGATGGCAATTTGGCTGCTGTGCAGAGGGTCGGAGACAGCCCTCAAGGAGCAGAGAAGCCGGTCGAAAGTATCCTCACTGCTCTGGTGAGCGGGAAAGGTTTCTGGAGCCCCAGTCATAGATGTCCTGAATCTCGCCCTGATTAAGGTGAGCGGCTGGGGAGGAGATTGTGTCTGAACATGAAAGGGAAAGTGTTCAGAAACTCCTCCAACATATCCTCTCTAAGAGAGAAGATAAGTATGATGCTTCCGATTTGAAGGGACGATTACACTGGGCTTGGGAACATAATCTAGTAGCAGGAGCACAGGGTGCTTTTGAGATTTTGACATGGGAAGATGTGGGGCGAAAGTTGTGGGACTTCATTGCATCCAGAGGGAATGAGGCAAAAGAGGTGTCTAGGTATGTTACTTTGTGGAAAATCATCATGGAATTTTTACAGGCCTTAAAGGCAGAGAGGAAAGCTGCTGCTGCAGCTTGTGCTGCCCTTGCCTCTGAGTCAGAGAAGCCACAGGCGTTCCCAGGAACTTCAGTTCAGCCACTGTTTTCTACAACCTTAGATATTCCCCTGCGCAGCCCACAACCCCTCAGCTCAGGATCCATCATTACACCAACTGCTCCTCCAGCTGCTAGTGAGAATGAGAAAGCTGCTGCCTCTTTGGTAGAGTTAGTCTGCAGACCAAAGGACACTTGAAATCGGAGTGAAAAAACCTCTTCCATCTTGTTAGTCTGCAGAACAAAAGACAGTTGTACTCAGAGTGAGAAAACTGCTGATAACAGTAACTTAGAGACTAAACATGCTGTAAAGGATAAGGAAAGAGATGTTGTTATGAATAATACTTCCATTGAAGAGAATTTACGATCTTTAGTGGATAATTTGCAAAAATTGGTAATTCAACCAAAGGATTTGGTTGTCCCCAAAAGAGACTATTCTTTTCATAAAATGGATCTACCAATGATTGTGGGTTTGGGCAGACAATCAGGAAAGCACTTACCACCCTCTCATTTTGCCAGCATCTGAGCCGCTTAAATGAAATCCTCCCTCTCATGCCGTAAAGAATGTGGAATTGGAATTGGAATGGGACCCTGAAATAGAAGCAGCGCAGAAATGCAAGTGGCAGGGGGTTATTACAGAAGCAATTGTAGAAGGGACTTTTCCCACAAATGATATACAGGCTTTTCCTGTAGTAACTAACACTGCAGGTAGAGTTTGGGAACCTTTCGAGTGGAAGATTTTAGAGAGGGTAAGAAATGCAATCTCACAATTTGGTTTAAAATCCCAGCTAGCAACAGTCACTGCTGCAGTATATTTTTACCTCTAACACATTTATTCCAGCTGATGTGTATACCCTAATAAGGCTTTTAATGTCGCCCCACTAGCAGGTGATGTTCCATAAAAGCTGGGAGGAAAATGGTGCCCAGGAAGCAGCAAAACCTCAGGTGCAGGCTGATCCTCTGGATGGTTTAAGAGCACAACAGTTGCTTGGCAAAAGGCCCTGGGCTACTGCCACTGCCCAGGCTAGGAGCATTGATGAAGTTTTACAGATGAGCCAAAAATTAGCCCATCATGCTATCCTTGAACTTCCAGATGAGTTACACACTTGTACACAAATTCGACAAGGAGGGAATGAGGACTTGGATAAATTTGTGGACAGATTGCATGAAGCTATTTACGCTCATCCTGATTTCGATTCAGACACAAATATGCAATTGTTTAATATGCTGGCTTTTGACAATGCTAACGATAAAACTCGGCAGATTTTGGGTACGCTAAAGAAGGGAGCTGATGTTACAGAAATGCTGGAACTCATGGCTAGGACTGCAGAAAGGCAAAAAGAAGTCTATGTAGCAGCTGCAGTAAAGGATGTGGTAAAACCACTGCTTTCTATACTGCAAAAGAAAGCAGAGGGAAAGAGCATGAAGTGCTTTGGATGTGGCAAAATTGGACATGTTAGGAGTCAGTGTCGCTTTGCAACTATGAAAACATTTTGTTCTATCTGCCAAAAAGATAGCCACAATACTAAAGAATGTCAGTTCCAGGCAAATGGCCTTGGCAATGTGCCCTCTCCGCACGTGCAGAAAGAAGTACGGAGAGCTGCCTGGAGAGCTCAGCCTCCCATGGTGCAGGAGGAGAAGGACTTCACTCTCTTAGATCGTCACCTTCTGGAAGTCCAGGACTGGATGTGGTAACCACAGTAGATGTCACCATCACGGACTCTGCTGTACAACTGAGAGACACTAATGCAAAAGGACCCTTTGGGGATGGGCTTAGTGCTTTTCTGTTAGGGAGATCATCTGCCAGTAAAAAGGGATTGGATATAATCCCTGGGGGTATTGATGCAGATTATCAAGGGATTGTTAAAATTATGATTAGAAGATTTTTCCCTCCTGTATCCATTCCCAAAGGTTCACAAATTGCTCAGCTTGTTCCTTTTAAGTCTTATGTTCCCCGTACAGGCAGCAAGGAGTGGGGAACAGGAAGCTTTGGTTCCACAGGTAACCCAGATGTATGATGGGCCATGGATATCACAAGAGGTAAACCAGACAAACAGGTAACCCTGACACATCCTAATGGTGATTCTGTTACTAAGAAACTCATAATTGACACTGGAGCAGATGTAACCATCATTGCAAACACAATACAGCCAAAAGATTGGGCATTGGTCAATCTTACTTTAGGCTTTGCAGGTATTGGAGGGACTCAGGCAACTTAAATGAGCAGAGATGTAATTACCTTTACTTTCCCAGATGGAGTGAATGCATCTACGAGGCCTTATGTCATGCAAACTCCTGGTACTTTACTAGGTTTGCTTGGCAGGGATCTGTTAAGACAGTTAAAAATTACCGTTGGTACAGAGTCTTTTTAGCAGCGGCCACTGGGGGGCAGCCAATCCTCAAAATTACCCGGACCGTTGGTGGTGTGGATTGATCAGTGTGGATTGATCAGTGGCCGCTGCCAAAGGAAAAGCTGCCCACAGTTCAACAATTAGTGCAAGAAGAGCTTGAGGAAGGGCACATAAAACCACCCACTAGCCCTTAGAAGTACACTCCGATTTTTGCCATCCCAAAAAAGAGTGGGAAATGTAGGTTGCTACATGACTTACGTGCTCTTAATACAGTAATGCTAAGTATGGGTGCCTTGCAACATGGCCTTCCATCTCCTACTATGATACCTGAATCATGGAATCTATTGATCATTGATCTCAAAGATTGTTTGTTCACCATTCCCTTATATCCAGAAGACACAGATAATTTTGCTTTTTCTGTTCCATCTATCAATAAGGCAGAATCCTACAAAAGGTATGAATGGATTTGTTTGCCCCAAGGCATGTGAGACTCCCCTATGAATTGCCAAATTTATGTCACTTGGGCATTAGAACCTGTTTGGCAGCAATTCCCTGAATATATCATCTATCACTACATGGATGGTATATTAGTGGCTGGAAAACAATTGGACTCTGTAACTATTCTAAAAACCATGACAGTTTAGAAGACGGGGGGTTAAAAATTGCTCCTGATGAGGTGCAGCATTCTGCTCCTTGGAATTATCTTGGGTGGCAGACTGATCAGTCTGTAGTGAAACCACAGAAACTCACCATTACCACTAAAATTAAAACTGTACATAATGTTCAGAAGTTAGTTGGAGATATTCAATGGATTAGAACCATTTGTGGGATAACTAATGCAGAATGGAACCATTTACTAGGTAACCTAGTACCAGTTACTAGGTACTTCATCTCGGGCAGATGAATGCCGGACCCTGGATAAGAGACAACAGCGGGCCTTGGATCACATTGCCACAAAGGTTGCTACATCACATGCACATTGTCTGATTGAGGATGTCCCAGTTCAACTGATCGTCATAAATCAGGGCAAGGAGGATGACTACTTTGCCAAGCATCCTTTCACCTTCATTTGTCAATGGGTTAAAATTCGGGCTAATCCTTTAGTTCTTTTGGAATGGGTGTTTTTACCTGTAAAACAGTCTAGAACTATTACCACTGGATTGGAAATTTTTGCTCATTTGATTATCAAGGTTTGAGGGAGCATTTTGGAAATATGGGGACATGAACCGCATGCAATTGTAGTACCACTGGCTAACTGGTATCTTGAATGGGGAATTAAACATTCTATTTCTTTTCGGATAGCTTTGGCTGGGTATGACGACAAAGTTCACAACACTTACCCACGACTTTGGGTGTTATCTTTATTGGAACATCAGCGTCTGGAGGACAGACCCTGGAGATCTGACTGTCCGCTATCTGGGCAGACAGTGTTTACAGATGCAGGTAAAAGGTCAAAAAGGGCTGCCTGCGCTTGGCAGCAAGACAAAGGGTGAAAAAAGCATGTCATTTTTGGAGAGGCAAAAGATACATTGCAGACATTAGAATTTAAAGCTGTCAATTGGGCTTTTGAAAATTGGTATAATGAGGCCATTAACATTGTTTCTGATTTGCTTTATGTAGTTGGCTGTGTCCAACACCTTGAAAGAGCAGCACATAAAGAGGGGAGTAATAAGCATTTTTATTCCCTTTTAAGCCGATTGCTTAAAACCCTAAATCAACGACGGCAGGAATACTTTATTCTTCATATTAGAAGTCATCAAGCTCTCCCTGGTCTGTCTGAAGGTAACGCTCGAGCTGATCGGTTGGTAGCCGCTGTCTGGCCAATGCCAAGCCCTGAGAATTTTCAGCAGGCTAAAACTTCCCTGCCTTTCTTCCTCAATCTGCTAAAATGTTAGTTAAACAATTTGGTGTTCCCTTTACTGATGCTCATGGTATTGTGCAATCCTGTGCTGATTGTCAGCAAGATGGCATTGGTTTAGGCACTGGTGTTAACTCTAGGGGTACCCAACCCTTGCAATTATGGCAAATGGATGTAACTCATGCAGCAGAATTTGGTTGGAAAAAATTGGTATATTCTTGCATTGATACCTATTCTTGTGTTATATGGGCTACTCTCTTTGCAGGTGAGGCAGCACGTCATGTTGAGAAACATTTGTACAATTGTTTTGCCGTGTTAGGTGTCCCCTCAGCCATTAAGACTGACAATGGTGCTGCTTACTGTTCCTTAAGATTCAAGCATTTCTGTAATTTATGGGGTATTCAACATGACACTGGTATTCCTCACAATCCTACTGGTCAGGCAATTATTGAGTGTGCTCATCAGACATTCAAGGGCATGCTGCAGAAACAAAAAGGGGGAACTACAGGGTTATCCCCTGAGGGAAAAACAGCTAAAGCTGTCTTTGTGCTTAATTACCTTAGAAAAACAGGAGATAGGGAAGATCCACCTATTCTTGTGCATCATGCCCTCACATGTAATCCAAGTGAAGAATTGCCTGGTGGTATTAAGGTCATGTTCAAAAGCCCAGAAACAGGGATGTGGGAAGGACCGGCTACAGTAAAACTAATAGGCAGAGGTTATATGTGCTTACCTACAGATAAAGGCATTCATTGGATCCCAGCCAAGTGGGTAAAGCCCTATCTGAAACCACTGTCATCAACCCATGCTGTGTCCAGAGGCACAGGAGAATTGGTGAAAACACTGACTCCAGATAGCCCTGAATCCACTTCTTCAACACCTGACAGCTGAACACCGATCAGAATCTCTACCAACTTTGCTGGAGTTTGCTGAGGGATTACTAGCAACTCCACATAGGCTTAACATACACAGGTTAGATGTAAACAGGTTTCATTTACCTTCACTTCCATCACAAGTTGGAAATCAGATAGAAAAGGCTTGTTACCTGAATGGTTGCGCATGCAAGCTGTGGCGTAAAGTTCATTGTATAACGTGTAACTTTAAAGCTAGGTGACAAGGTCATCAAGTACATAATTTTGCCTTGGTTTGAGAGAAAAAGCAAAAATGTAGGTCTATTAACCTAATATGAAATAAATGCTCTATCCACCTTTACACTCTTACTTAGAATGTAATGCTCTTCACTCTTAGAATAGCATTAGCTAAATTCTTAGGGAATAACTGGGAGAGATATCAGAGTTTTCTCCAGGATGTATCTTTGATAGAAACACATGAGCAGAGATTGTTACTGTGGGTGCAGTTTAGACTTGCTTTCATTGCTCTAGTAAACCAAATTGTACTAGGGAGCAAAATAGCAGCTACTGAATGTGGAGTGGGAATAGCAATACCGCAAATACATCACGTTAGTGAGTGGGAGTGGGAGCAGGCCAAAGCGTTTTGGGCAAAGCGCAGGCACGATCGCTGACAACAGCATCAATGGCAATAGTCTGGCAGATATTAACAATGTTGCTAAGTGCAGTGATTAAAGAAATGCAGGAAGTATTCAGTATAGAGAAGCAAGATACCATGTGGGTTCCATGGGCTAACAGAACAGGGCAAGAATCTTTTTGCTTATCACTAGCTACCCCTTCGGATCCATTTCGTACCTGTTTCATTGGAGTTCCCTTCGACTCAATGGAAGAATTCAGAAAATGGACCAGAGCTCAAATTTATGGTAACTTAAGTAAGGCCTGGTCAAATTGGTGTTCTAATCAAAATGGAATAATCACAGAAAATTGGTGTGCAAACCAAAAAATCCCTAGAAATCCTTTAGGAGCTCAGGCATGTACAATCACTCAAAATGTAAATACTACAGGCCAGGAACACAGGTGCTGGATATTCTGGGATCATTCCCAGGAAATTCTTGTTTTTTCTTTGAGTACTTCAAGGGCAAAGAGCAGATTAGGGAAAGGCCAGGTAAACCCAGAGATGATAGCACTTGGATATCTCCTGCTTCTTTGTGGTATTACAATACCACGGCATACTGTGCCAACTGGACACGGTCTGTGCCCCCAAAAAAAAATCAGCAAGGATGTTGCCTCCTGGAGTTTTTCTCATTTGTGGAGATAGAGCTTGGCCTGCAATTCCTCAGAAAGCATTAGGAGGACCATGCTATTTTGGGAAACCGACCCTGTTTGCCTCTAGCATTCAACAGATGCTTAACATCAGGCACAAATTCCAAGGTCCAAAATGTAGTGTGCATTCATTAGGCTCAGGCTGTAAGGGTAATGTAGAATTGTGGAATAGGCCTTCGGTTATACTGGCCTCACTTTTTACACCAAGAGTAGCCTCATCACAGGCCCTTACACAATTAAAACCATTAGCTTGTTGGACAGGAAAACAAATTAACATTACATCTGCAATACTGAGTGAGCTTACCACTGATGTATGTAGCATATGCCACGCTGTGCTACAAGACAGGGCTGCTATAGATTGTTTGTTGTTAGCACAAGGACATGGAGGTGAGGATTTTGAAGGGATGTGTTGCATGAAGCTCTCTGACCACTCTGAATCTATTCACAAGAAACTGTCACTGCTTAGGGGGAAACCTGAAAAAGCTCACAGCTGTTGAGAATTCCTTTGACGAGTGGCTAAAATCCTGGGGAATACCAGGCTGGCTCAAGGACGTAGTATGCTTTGGCATTATGATACTTTGTCATCTTTTTCAATTCTGCTTATAGTGCCTTGCTTACTACGATGTGTGCAGAAACTAATTGACCGTGATTACAAACCAGTCTGGCCTGAGCAAAAACAAAGCCGGGGAAATGTCATGGATTTTTTGCAGATAGAGGAGTTTTTGCAGGACAATGGCCATATTCAGCCAATGCACAATCCACCCTGCTTGGGATAATGGACAATGGACACGATCACAAACAAGAATGGACATCTTCAGAAATTGGGTCAGTATATCCTTGAAAAAGATACAAGAAGAAGAGTCATCTGGACTCAGCAAGTTTGTCAGTGAGCTTGGGAAAGTAAGAAAACAAGACAGTTCATGGGTGAGGCAGAAAACCACAGCCAGACGCGTGAAAAATTAGATGATCCAATCAGCATCCTATTTTAGACGTGTGAACAGTTAGGTCTAACCAATCATGTATTAGCTGGAGACGCGTGGACAGTAGAGAATTATTATAAATATAGTCATTTTAGGGATAATAAATTCGACTTCACTGGATCATATTGGTTATGGTGTGATGTCCCTGAACCTGCGCATCCCGCATTTTTCCCCCCACAGAACCCCAGTGTTTCAGCAGCAGATGAGAAGAGACCCTCAACATGCCAAGGTCAGCTGGAGCAGTCAGGTGGCCCATGGGAGGCCAAACCAGCCAGACCTGTTCTGTGTTTCCTTGGTTTTATGGGGCCCTGAGGTATCAAAGGAGTGCCTTGGTTCCATGAGCTCCCACAGTCTCACAACGGACCCCAGGTTCCTTAAGATTCCGCAGTGTCACAATGGCCCCAACAATTCCATGAGGCCTTGCGGTGTTACAAGGATCTCTGTGGTCCCACAGGTCCCACAATGTAACCAGACTCCTCTTTTCTATGAGCCCTACAGTGTCACATTGGACCTTTGGACTATGGGGATTTGTGGTGTCACAATGGTCTCCTTTGGCTCCACAGTGTCACAATGGACCATTGATTACAGGCAGCCTCTCTGTGTCACCCTGGAGTTTTGGTTCCATGAAGACCTGCAGTGTCACAATAGTCCCCCTTGGTTCCTTAGTGTCACAATGGACCACAGATGACAGAAGGCCTCACAATTTCACAATGGCCCCTTGTTTCCATGCAGCCCTGCAGTGTCACAAAGGCCTCTTGCTTTCATGAGGACTCACAGTGTCACAATGGTCTCCTTGGTTCCATTGTGGCCTACAGTGTCAAAATGCTTTGCTTATTCCATTGGGCTATGTAGTGTCACAAGGGTCTCCATGATTCCATGTGTCCCCAAAGTGTCACAAGAGTCCCCTGGTTCCATGAGGCTGTGAAGTGTCTTTATGGTAATTCTATGGTTCCAAGGCTCCATAAGGCCTTGCAGCGTCACAATGGACCTTTAGTTCTGTGGGGTCTCACAGTGTTGCAATGGCAGCTTTGTTCCATGACACCCTAAAGTGTCATAATGGTCTCCACAGTTCCATGAAGCCCCACAGTGTCACAATGGACCCTCGGTTTCATGGAGCCTCTCAGTGTCACAATGATCCCTACATTCTATGGAGTCACACACCATCAGTACAGTCCCCTTGGTTCCACAAGACCCAGCAATGTCACCGTGGTCTCCATGATTCCATGAGTCTCCGCAGAAGACCCACAGTGACGCAATGTCCCTTTGGTTCCATGGGCCCTCTGATGGTACATTCTCCCCTCCTCTTCTCAGGCCATCCTGCCAGCTGAGAAATGCTCCTTGGGCCTTGGCCTTGGCCGACAGCCCCTGGGCTCAGCTCCTCTGCAGCTCATAACAAGCATTGTCTGCCCTAGGCGCTGCTGCTGCCCAACCAGCTCCTGGTTTCTTTAGGAGCAGCCCTGGGAGCTGTTTCTGTTCCCTCGGTGGCACAACATCCCTGTTCTCACACTGCCAAAGAAAGCTGCTGATGCCAAGTGCGGCCAGGATGAACCATTGCTGTGACTGAAGCCCCTCTCTTGGGGCCCTACAAACAGCGCTCCAAAAGGAGCCCCTTGGAGCTCTCCTGGGCCAGCCACCTCCCTCTGAGTGGGGCCTCTCCCAGCCGGGAACTCTCCCGTTTGCTGCACTCGGGGGATCCCCAAACAACGACAGAGCCTGGGCTGATCCCCCCCACTCCTCCAGCCTCAGCCCTTTGTCCGCTGGGGAGATGCCAAAGCATCCTCAGGGGGCATTTCCCTGCCCTCAGGGGAATTTCTAACAGGTGCCTTGCACTGATTCTTGGTGTCTGTGTGCACACAGGAGTGCCTGTGCTCAGGGAAATGTGTCAGAAATGCTGTTCTCTGAGGGGTTTGAGTGCCTTGGATAGTTGAGTCAGTCAGGCCTGTAAGTAAGGGTGAGTCACAAGTTGTAAGCTAAGTTAAATGCTGCAAAGAATTGTTCTTTTTCTAAGCTGTGAAGTTTAATATAAGCTAAGTTGAATATTGTGAAGTGTTCTTCCACTGTGAAATCATTAAGTCCTTGGTTATAAGTAAGGTTAATTACTGTTAAGTGCTGTTCTTTTGCTAAATGCTGAAGTCTAAGGTATCAGTCAAGTCCTGTTAAGTTTGAGCACAGTTTACCTTTTGGGGCCATATTCCTTTTATCCTCGCCCTCACTGTCCTTTCAGAACACACACAGGCACACAAACACAGATAGTTCTTGGTTCATTTCTGGCTTGATTGCCTGGATTTTTTTGGGTTTTGTGGTTGCTTTGTCCTTGGTGTGCCTGAAGTGTCCAGTCAGGAGCAGAGTGACTCTTGCCAAGGAACTCTATGGTGCTGTTGCTTAATATTAAATCTGTTTTTTGCAGATCCCTTGCTGGAGATTTTTTAAGCGCTCTCAGCCCCTCATTCGTAACAGGGTGAAGGAACCCTGGCCCAGGCTCTGACCCTTGGGGGACACGGGGACATTGCTGGGGGATCTCTGTCCCCATGTCCCACCCCCTATGGCCTTGGCCCCCTGTCCCCATGTCAGGCTCTGGGATCAATCTTGTGGAACATCCTCTGGGGGTGGCTGCGGCGCTGGGGGCGGGGAGACCCGGGGGGACAGGAGACCCTGCTGACCATAAGCAGCGTAGGACTGCTCTGGGGGGAACTGTGATGGGGGCCAGGGCAGAGTCACCTCCCCAATGACCTCACACAGGCCCTCTAATGTCACACAGCCCCTGTGATGTCACACAGCCTCCTGCGATGTCACAGCCCACACTGGGATGTCACAAAGTCCTCTCGTGATATCACACAGTCCCCTGTCATGTCACACAGCCACCTTCGATGTCACACAGCCTCCTGTGATTTCACAGCCCACTCTGGGAGGCCACAAATCCCCCTTGTGTTGTCACAGAGCCAATGCTGGGATGTAGCAGGCGCAGGGCCGGCTACGGCTCCGTGGAGGGATGTTTAGAGATAGGTATTTGCTGAGTCATAGGAATTGAACCAGGAGTCCTCACTCTGGTCCTCCTGGCCTGCTTATCTCTCTGTGACCCCATAGGCTAGTTTCCCTAACCCTTACAATTGGTCAATTTTCAATCCTCCCTAACCCTATAAAAGAGGCTGTCTTGGCCCATTTCTTTGGAAGAGCAGCTTCAAGACCCTTCGTGAGACCCTCAGAATAAACCATCGTGGAACTCTTGGCTGCCTTCTCCTCTCTCTTTTCGTCTGCCTTCCAGAAGCCCCAGCCAGCCACAGCCCCTACGAGCAAGCTAAGAGCTGAAATCATAAAAGAGCTGATTTTCACTAAGAGCTGACAATCACTAAGCTTGCTAGGGGCCACGGCTGAGCTGCAGTTTGGCCTAGGGCACCCCAGCCTCCAGAGGGCTGAGGTATCCGGCCTTGAGACTGCTTGCCTGGGGCACTTTCCCTACGAGGGACCAGCTATCCGGCTAAGAAGCTAGCCCCTGTGGCTTCATTTTATTTTACACTGGGATATCACTCTGTGATGTCATTCAGCTGCACTGTGATGTATGCAGAGGATACTTTGTGATGTCACAAAGTCACCCCATGATGTCACTGTTCTGTGACGTCACAGCCTGTTCTGTGATTTTACTCAGACACGCAGTGATGCCACAACCCACTCTCTGATGTCACAGAGCCACCCTCCATGATGGTAGAGTCTGCAGTATGTCCTCAAACTCTATGATGTCATAACCACCTCTGTGATGTCACAACCCCCTCAGTGATGTCACACAACCCTCTCTGTGATGTCATACTGCCACTCTGGAATGTCACTGCACACACTTTGATCTCCCAGCCTGCTCTCTGAAGTCATACAGCCATGCCATGATGTCACAGCTTGCTCTGTGATGTCACAGAGACCCCTCTATGATGCTCTTGCTGCTCAATGACCTCACACAATAAACTCTGTGATGTCATAGCCCAATCTGTGACCTCACACAACAAACTCTGTGCTGTCACACAGACCCTTTCTGACATCACAGCTGCTCTGTGCCTCTATGACACAGCCACAGAGGTGCCGCTGTGACACAGCCCCCTCTGGGACATCCCACAGCCCCTGGCAGTGCTGAGCCCCTGTGAGCTCTGTCTGTGCCCTGCTGGTGTCCCTGAGGTGCCCCGGTCGTGCCCCAGCCCTGCTGGGCTGTGCACAGGAGCTGCTCCTGGGCAGAGCTGTCTCTCTGCAGCACTGCCCTTGCCAGGAGCTGCCTCTGGGCCAGAAGCCTGGCCCAGCTCAGCAGCACAGACACAGCACAAGGACTTGAATGACCCTCTGGGGCTTTTTATGCTGTTTGCATCTGACTCATCAGTCCCAAAGAGTGTGCTCAAAACCTTCTCAAAAACTAAAAGTCAGATTAAAACACAGAAGTTTTTTTAAAGGGTTCATGGGTCCGATTGAAGGACAGCACTGAGAAAGTGTCCCCAGGTTGCAGGTAGGGCGGAACACTGGTGGCAGTGATGAGAGGTGGGGACATCTGTTGGGGAAGATGAAACAGGAAAGCCTTATAAATATGACTGTCTGGCAAAAGATTCTGAGAATGTAGAAACTATAAGCGAGATTGAAATGAAAGCAAGCTTTGAGATACCTTCATTACTGAACAACTGGAAAACAATGGTGTGGCCAGCTGAAGGTAATCCCCTTTTGATTAAACAATACCCTCTGCAAGCAGGCAGGTGCAAGGGTCAGAGCAGACCCTGCTAGTTTAGCAGAAGGGGCCCAAAGAGTAGTTTTTAGGGTTTAAAATGTAACAGAGTATGGTAATTATTCTTATAGGCTGTATGGAAATATTATAATATTTGTATCTTGTATTAGATTGGTTAGTGAGGATTAGAATATTCAACACAGAAGATTTATTGTATTATAATGGGAACCTCGCTCTCTCATCCTCTTTACCATGATCCTGCCTTCTCTCTCTTTACTACTCTCTTTACTTCTCTCAGGCCTGCTCCGAGCTGCAGCTGGCAGCTCCAAGCAGGGCCCCTGCACCCACGCCCGTTGCAATGAACCTCAAGTTCCACGACCTGGCTTCAGACATCTCTTGTATCCATCCGTCCTGACCGTCCTATCCCCCACCACTCCTACAGACAACGAAGAGAAGGGTGTCTCTGATGCTGAGCAAACCTACACCTCTGTCCCTGCAGGCTGTCGTCATCCCCCTCTGTCCCACCTGGCTGGCCCCTTCCTCTGCTGACAGCTCTGCCTCCTGCCTGCCTCCGCCTGGCCACACAAAGCCTTGGGCTGTTCCAGGCTTCTGCTGGGGAGCATCTTGCACCACAGCCCTGCCCTGGGAGGGAAATTCCTTTCTGCTGGTACCCAGTCTGGGCCTCCCCAGCTGCCCTTGCTGCCATTATTTCCTTCTCATGCCTATATCCTCTATGAAGAAAAGCTCCAGCCTCTCTGAAACCACCCTTCAGCCCCTCCCAGGCTACTCCTGTGCTGTCCTCAGTCTCCACCACACTGAGCCCAGAGCCCACAGTCTCTACCTGCTGGTAATGTGATAAGGCCTCTAAAGCCCATCTTGGGAGACTTCTGGGTACTCTCCAAGGTCTGTGAAAATGGAAAAATAGTGGTCAAAGGTATTTTCACCCCAATCTTCCAGTGGCAGAACAAGGGTCCATATGTCTAAAGTGAATGAGGCTGGATTTACATTTGTTAGAAGGAGGAAATATTTTACAATGATGAGAGTAGAACAAAACTGCAACTGTTTTTCCAGAGAAGTGGATGCCCCACCCCAGGAATATTCCAAGAGCAGGAGCTTTGTGCAACCTGACATAGCGATACCCCATCCCCTTCCAAGGATGGAATTCCTGTTGTGTGGGTTCTCTGCTGTGCTGGGTGACCTCACAAGGCTTCTGGCCAGAATGTCTGCTGAGGGCAGCCAGGCTGCTGCAGTGGCAGTGACCTCACAGCCATCACCATGGCAGCCCTGTTCCCTGGGCCTCGTTCTCCCCTTTCCTCTGCCCCTGCCTTGTCTCTCCTGGCATGAAGAGTTTTGCCATTAATATCTTGTCCTCAAGGTGCTGGGGCCAATTTCTTCCCAGTCAGGCTCCTGGAGCACAAGTGGCTTTTCAGAGCCCAGGCAGAAAGGAGACCTGAAGAAGCAGCACTGCAGTGGCCACCGGGCTGGGTTGCCAAGGGAGGCTTCTGGCCATGCCCTGCAAGCAGCTGCTGCTGCCAAGGTGCCTTTGGTGCCTCAGGCTCTCCCTGGCACAGCCCCCAGCACGGCACTCTGCACTTGTGCCCGAGGCCTTCCCTGTGTTGGGGCTGGCCTGGGGCTTTTCCTGCAGCAGGACCTGCCCTGCTCATGGCACAGGAAAGGCAGTTCCTGCTGGAGCTGGGGTCTCTGCCTGCAATGGGCTACAACAACTCCAGCAAGGCCCTGGTGACTTCAAAATTGCTTCCTAGAGCAGAATATTCTAAATGTTAGAGCTCCTATGCTGTGGAGGAAAGAACTCTGAGCAAGATCTTTCTGTCTAATCATAATCAGAATCAATCAGAGCTGTATTTCTAGAAATCTGTCTGGTATTCCATCATTAATCCTGAGGGACAAGTTGCATTAAAGTTCATTTCCACCTGTCCAATCTTTTACACGTTTGACAAAGTCAGGGGCAGGGATTGGATCCAGCCACTCCCAGTCTCTTTTCTACTAGAATGAATTTTAGAAGTCTAGGGATTCTGCAGGTTACTGGGGTTCTGGGTGGCTGCTGGGTGTCATTTCTTCACCTCATGACTCAGCAGGAGTTTCTGCAGTGAAGAAACAAAAGCTTTTGCCTGAAGCTCCCACTCTGCTCATGACAGGAACCCCTGGGAGTGTCTGGGACATTCCAGCTCTTTGGCAGCCTGGGGTCTCCTGGCATGTCACCATGGAGCTCCTGTGAGTGCCTGTGACAGATCAGTGCCTTTGCAGCCCAAGATCCCTGGGATGTCACCATGGAATGGCTGTGACTGCGTCTGACCACAGGGCTCTTTACCATCCCCAGAAAGCCCTGGGAAGTCTCCATGGAGCCCCTGTCTCTGTGTATGACATTCCAGCTCTTGAACAGCCTGGAGATTCTTGGAATGTCCCCATGGAACTCCTCTGAGTGCCTGTGGCAACTTGGTTCCTTAGAAGGCAGCCATCACCAGGCTCCACTGCAATGGTCGGTTTCCATGGCAACCATCACCAGCCTCTCCGTTGTTATGGTCAGTCCCCTGGCAGCTTCATGGAGACCCCATGGCAGGGGTGGTTGCCATGGACACCAGCTCAGGCTTGGAGCCCGAGTCCATTGCCATGGCAGCCATTTGCAGTGCCATTCCCAGGGTAATGGGATCCCACAGACCTGGCTGAGTTGGGACCCATCAGGATCCTCGAGTCCAACTGCTGGCCCTGCACAGGACACCCCAACAATCCCAGCCTGGGCCTGGCAGCACTGTCCAAATGCTGCTGGAGCTCAAAAAGCCCTCCAGCTGGGACCCTTCCCTGGGGAGCCTGGGCAGTGCCCGAGCAACGTCCGGGGAAAAACCTTTTTTCTGAGATCCAACCTAAGCCTGCCCCGACTCAGCTGCAGCCGTTCCCTCCAGTCCTGTCTCTGGGCACCAGAGGGAAGAGGTTCCCACAGCCCCTGCCAGGGGCTCACTCCAAAGGCTATTGCCATGGCCACCAGGGCTGGGACCAGCTGGGATGCTTGGTCTCCAAGGGCTGGGGTTTAGGAATGGGATTCCCCAATTTCCTGTTCCCACTAAAACCGAGCTGTTGCTCACTGCCCTCTTGACTCCCATGGAAAGCACAAAAGACAAAGATACTGGGCTGAGATAAGAACAATTTACTGGGAACAGCAACCAGATAGGGAACAAACAGGAACAGCAATAACACTGATAACAGAAGGGATAAAAAAACTATTTGCTGGGAAAACTACAACACCACAGACTGTCTCTTCCCAGCCACATCCTCCCTCCTGCCTGGAAAGGACAGCCTTCTCCTCTGGGGAGAGAGAGAGTCCCTTTCCTGCACCTGGCAATGACCTGGGGTGGAACTGAATGTAATGACACAGCCATGGCCAGACCATCATATTTTGGACCCACATCATGTCATTGACGAGGGCAGGAAAAGGGACATGTGTCTTCCCAGCATGGATGACAAAGAACATGGGTCACCAGGATTCTTCCCAATGTGGCTCCTCCAATGGGGAATGAAACTGGAGCAGTGCACAAAGCTCTTCCTGCAGTCAGGGCATTTGCAGGGCTTCCCTTACTGGTGCCTCCGTTGGTGTTCGGTCAAATGAGAGCTCCGGGTGAAGCTCTTTCCACACTTGCAGCACTCGTAGGGCCTCTCCCCAGTGTGGATGCGCCGGTGGGTGACGAGGTGGGAGTTTTGCTTGAAGCTCTTCCCGCAGTCGGGGCAGCGGAAGGGCCTCTCCTCAGTGTGAATCCGCTCATGCAGGAGGAGATGGGAGCTGGTCTGAAACCTCTTCCCACACTCAAAACACTCGTAGGGCCTCTCCCTGGCATGGATGCGTTGGTGGATGACAAGGTGTGAGTTTTGCTTAAAGCCCTTCCCACAGTCGGGGCAGCGGAAGGGCCTCTCCTCTGTGTGAATCCGCTGGTGCAGGATGAGATGGGAGCTGATCCGAAACCTCTTCTGACACTCAGGACACTCATAGGGCCGTTCTCCGGTGTGGATCCTCTGGTGGACACTGAGGTCAGAGCTGCAGCTAAAGCCCTTCCCACACTCCCCACACTTGTAGGGCCATTCCCCAGAGTGGATCATCTGGTGGCGCATCAGGTGATTTCTCCAGCTGAAGCTCTTCCCACACTCCAAGCACTTGCAGGGCTTCTCCCCATCGTGAAGCTGCTCATGGTCCACCACCTCTGAGCACTGGCTGATGCTCTGTCTCTGTCCACCTTCCTGGCATGGGGTGGGTCTTTGCTCCTCAGAGCATCCTGGGCTGGGTTTGGAGCCCCTCCTCCTGCGGGACCTCTGGGGCTTTTCCTCCCCAATGGATTCCTGCACAGTAGAGCTGCTCAGAATGGCCTCTTCCATGAGGTTCTGTGTTGGGGATTTGTCCTCTCTGGTCTCCATCCTCAGCTTCTTTTCTGGAGAAGGAAGGACAAGGACACGATGGGATTTGCCTCTGTGCCACAGGGAAGGGGAAGGACATCCCCCCAATGCATCCCCATCAGGACAGCGTTAGCAGAGGGGTTGTCCAGCAGCTTGGGGCCATGCTGGGTTGGGAGATGGAGCAGGGGAGAGGGGGAAAGGGGCACAGACTTCCTCCTCACTGGCCTTGGTGTCCTGGAGCATTGTCTTGGTTTGAAACAACAGGTGTCTGCTAAGGAAGGCAAGAGCCTCCCTTGAAATGGAAAATGCAAACCTTCCCCCTCCAAATTATTATAATTTTGAACTTAAGGGTGTCCCAGGCAAAAAATATGGAATAGGAAGAACAGTTATTGACTAGAAAAAATGTTAAAAATAAAAATGCAGTTGTACAAAAAAACCCCACTCACCACGTCAGAATATGTTGTGCCACCCTGTGGGTCAGGGCGCTGGTAGCAGTCCTATTCAATGGTGGCTTCAGAGCTCCTGCAGTGACAGATGTGGTTCTGTTGGGATCCTCTAGAAGGGTGGAGTTTTCCTCTGAAGGTCCAGTGGTGGTGGTGTTTGGCCTCGTGTTTCTCTGGGAAGTCTGTGGAGAAGAAATCTGCTTCTTTGAGAATCTAGTTGGAAAAAGCTGGCTGTGGTGTGCCAAGACTGAGCTTATATCCAGGTAGGATAGCTTGGCTCCTCCCCCTGGATGGAGCATCTCACAATGGGATGATGGAATTTTTATCAGTCATGCCCTGACATTCAATGGGCCATTAAGAGAAGATCTTTCCCAGAGGGAGGATTGGTTGTAGAAGAGATAAAGAACACTGCTCAATTAACAGATGATACCTGCCCCACTTCTAACAGATGGGAATTGATGACACACCCCCAGCTACATCCCACAACCAGGAATCTTTGTCTTCTTCACAGCCATCTCCTCGATGCCACCAACAATTGGGAATGGAAAATCCTGGTTTGAGGAGAACAAGGGCTGAGTACACTGAGATTGAAGGTCCCTCTGCCCAAGTCCATCTCTAGAAGTCACCAGCCATCTGGGCTCCATAAAACCTCCCAAACACCAAGATTCAGCCCTGAAAATACCTCCCAGGCGTTCCCTGTCTCTGGTCTCTGCCCTCTGGTGTTCAAGAGTTGCCCTCTGTCCCAGCTGCTGCGGGTCACGCTTGTATTGGGGGTCCCCTTGTGAGAGTCTGGCTGAAATATCCTTCCATTTGCCTCACAGCTGTCATTGAGAGACCACTGAGAAGACCCCCCCTGTCTAAAATCTTTGGATTTGTAGGAGAAAGTTACACCAAGGCTCTGAGGCCTGAGTGCATTGCTAAGTTATTGTTTTCACAGGTGTCTTTTCTGCATGCTATACTGAGCCCAATGAGAAGGGGGCACTGTGCCCTTTTTTTGCAACAATAGCCTCGGAAGCTGTCCCACGTCTTGGCCTGTCTGGACTTCTCCTGAGTTTTGGCTGGTCCCCCACAGAAGACCCCTCTTGCTTGGTGGCAACCACCGTGACAGACAAACTGAGATGACAGAAGCCTCTCCACCTGAGAAAAAACCTGAGACATGAAATCCCCATGTGAAAAGGCCTCCCTGGCACTCCCCAAAGACTGAGACTGAAGACCCCAGCCCGGGGGAGGTGCATGGGGGTAGGCAAGCTGACCAAAGCAAGATGGATGCTGCAGGTGCGGGCATTGGACCACGAAAACAATGGCCCTTGCCCACTGAGATATGGACTGTGTGTACCCTTTTCCAAATACCATTCTTTTTACAATAGATTCAGTTTCTAAATAATCCCCCTTCCCCCCATTGACAAGTGAATAATTGGAGCCAAGATGGACTGCATCTCTGAGATCTCCCCAGTGTAACAGGCAGATCCTCGACTGGACTGGACCCAACGACTTCGTCTCTACGTTTGGTAGCTATATTCTCCTCTTTCTCTCTCTCTCTCTTTCTCTATCTTTTTCTCTCTCTTAATCCCTCTAGCGCATTTTGCTGTGGTCATTCAATAAAGGTGCATTTGTTTTGATCATAATTGCAAACCCCCTTGTACCGTGTTGGTTTTTGCACCCTGAGATCCCTTACGAACCATCACGAAACCCATCTGTAGGGGCGGATCGTGACACCCCTTTCTACTTGGTCCCTGCCCTCCCCAGGCTACTGCATGTCCCAAGAATCGAAAAGTTCCCCCTTTTCCATTTCCCCATTAAGGGATGCTGGGGGGGTTTTGGGATCCTAGGGTACCTTCTCTCCTTATTATCTGCTTTGGGGTGCAGGGGATCCAAGGAGTCCCCCCTGCCCCTCTCCAGGCTCTTGCCCCCTCTCTGAGTCCCCACTTTGGGCTCCTGGGAACACAGAGCTCTGCTCCTCCAGGCTGCCTCTGCTGGCAGCCACCACCTGGATCCCCCAGTGTTTTCCACTCAGCTTTGGAGTTCTATATTTTCCAAACATCCCCCCCAAAGCAATCCAACCCAGGCACCCCCCAGGATACCTGGGCCAAGCTCCCCCTACCCGGTCACCTGCAGGATGGGGGCTTGATGATCCCATGGGTGGGGGCTGCAAATTCAGGAAGTGCTTGACCTTGTGGTTCTTTCTGCTTTCTCTGATCCTTGTTGGTCTCTCTTCTTCCTCTTCGGCCCGCTCCTCCTCCTCCATCCCTTCTCCACATCCTCCCTAAGCCCACCTCCTTCTCCTATTTTCATCCCTTCTGGCTTTCCTTCTTCTTTCCTCCTCCTCCTCCCCCAGGAGCAGTGACACCCTCCGTGCCCTGTTCCAAAGCCCTCGCAGCCCGCGGGAGGACTGGGGATGGAGCTGGGACAGGTTGGAGCAGGGCTCTCGTCTGTTCCCACCCGCTGGGGGCAGGGGGAACCCGACCTGGGGAAAAGGAGAGGCAAACTGGGGAAACTGGGGGCTGCACATCCAAACTGGGGCTTGCTGGGGACCCTGGCTGGGGACTTCCAGCCCTTGGGGCTCTATTCAGGACATCCAGGAGGGGCAAATTCCGGGAGGGCTGGGTGATCCCAGGAGTGGCATCACCGGGAGGGATTGGGCTGTACTGGGATCCTACTGGGATCATATGGGCAGTGACTGGGATTGTACTGACATCATACTGGAATCATCCTGGGAGCAGCTGGACCCAGGCCAGGGGAGACTGTGATCACAATGAGGTTAATCAGATCATACTGGGATCATACCGAGATCAGAATGGGATCATCCTGGGACTGAGTAGGAGCCTGTGGAGTGCAATTGAGACCTTGTTGGAGGCAAATGGGATATACTGGATGCAAGTGGGATCATGCTCCGTGTGACCAGGAGTAGCTGTGAGCAACTGGGATCATGCCAGGAGCAAGTGGGAGAAACTGGGAGTGACTGGGTACACGCTGGGGGTCATTGGAAGCAACTGGGCTTCTACTGGGATGAAATGGAATCATGCTGGAAGTGACTGGGAATATGCTGGAAGGAACTGGGATACACTGGGAAAGACTGGGAGAGACTGGAACAAAAGTCAGGGTGAAAGGGAGCGAGTGGAACCATGTGGGGCACAACTGGTTCATACTGGCAGCAACTGGGACCACACTAGTATAGCATATGGTAGAGATAATTCATGCTATATATGTGTATAAAATACTGTAAAATCCAAGTTATGGCTTTGACCACCCTGGCGGGAGCAGAGTCTTATTTCTATTCAATTAGTTCCTGGACAACGTTAAGATAATATCAAGTCTATTAACGTATGAATGAAACCTTCCCGGGCCATGATTGCTGACTTCCCTGAAATGTCTAAGGCACTCACGAGGACCTGCACCTGGGAAGATTGGTCGGCGCCACTCTGCTACATGTGAATGCAGGCTCTTCCAAAGAATTCAGACAACCATCCAGACATCTGGACTGACTTTTGTATATTTCTGCACATGTATAGCCCCAGCTCTAGATGTGAAGGGACACAAAGGAACATTCGGTCATTTCTGCCTCAGGCAGAATAAACTGTATATAAGCTAGCTGCATGAAGCAGTCGGGGTGAACCACTGGGGAGACGCTGACACTTTGTCGGTTGGATCTCAGTTCACCCAGCGACGACACCTGGGGTTGACACTGCCTTAGATGTGGTGGTTTTTCAAAATTCTATTTTTGTTAACAATCTAATAAATCCTTGTTAAAATTTATTATAAATTTGGCTGCCGATTTGATCATTTACAACACTAGGATCATCTCTGGATCATACTGGGAGTGACTGGATTAACACTGGCAGTGTCTGAGAGTGACTGGGAACACACCATGCACATCATCCCGAGACTGAGGGTGACTGGGAGCAACTGGGCCCACTCTGGGAGCACGCCGGGAGCAAACGGCATCATAGTGGCACTGACTGGCTTGATGTAGCTGAAGGCAACTGGGACCATACGGGGAGTAATTGAAAGTAACTGGGATTATGCTGGGACCATACTGGGAGTGCAGGCATGTGACAAGGATCATACTGATACATAAAATTTCAGTAGTCAATGCAAATTTTATTTCTATACCTTTTATTTGAAGAAGGCGAACAAGCAGTGCTGGATGGCCTGGGAGTCACTGCTCACTCACAGCACACACCACTTACAAATTCAGTAAAGTATATAGACTGTTTTTAAGCCTACAAAGCATTTTCCAATGTGCTTGGTTAGTACAAATTAGTAAATATCAATTAGCTGGAATCAGCAATTTCATAATCTTTCCAGGTGGTTGTTGCTTTCCTGTCCTTCTTGTGCTCGTCTGGAGGGAGGCCCCTTTACTGGCATCTGCTACATGATTTTGTTAAGCTTTATATTATACAGAAGCATTTAGTCGCATTGCAGTCCCCATAGCTTTACCACAACTTCCTCTATTTTATTCTAAGCATCAGTCATCTTGCTACCTCATCTCTTTGCTTTACCATCCTTCCCCTATTTCCAAGCTTTATTTGGCTATAGAAAGTTTCAAAACCCTTCTTTGTGTCTATCCCAAGGAATGCATCCATTTTCGACTCAGCAGATACAAGCATTTGCTGATTCCATTGCTGATTGACACAAATCACAAAAACATTTTTCACAATATTGTGCACCAAATTGCTGATGTGGGAATCTACTTCCCTTTCCTGTAGGGCATGTAGAATGTGCTGCTGGCTTACAGTGGCAAAAGCCTTGGCGATGTACACAAATACAACACCCAGGTGTTTCTGTTCTCCTTTTGCTGACCGAATTATGGTTTACAGGAGTTTCAGGTTTTCAGAGCATCCCATCGCTCTTATGCTCTTGCCCCTCAACCCTCTTTGCCTTGGGTTGAGGGGCAAGCCTTGGTCAGTTTGGCTGTTAAAATCCTGGAGAACAGTCTTAGCAAGATGGAACTGATCGGGATGGTTCTCCAGTTGTTAATGTCTTTTAGGTGCTCTGGTTTGGTCGACTAAGGAATCAAAACAGTCCTGCAATCCCTCAGCATGTCCGGGATTTTTCCTGATGGGAACCATAAGCTGAAGATCTCCCTGCTCCGGGAGTACTCTGGATCCATCTTCTTAATGTCTCTTAAAGTTATCCCGGACTGGGAGCTGAGTTTTTGCTCATCTCCTGCATATTTTTCTCCATTCCTTTTGCTGTAATTAAGTCTCTGAAAACACTATGGTCGACTTTCTCATTAATTTGGAAGTTCCCAAGGTTATCAGATATTCCAGGTGTTTCCCATCTGGCTTTAAAAACTGAATAAAGTTCACTGAGAGGGATTTCACAGGACAAATACTCTATGTCATTCAGGATAATTTTAGCAAGCTTTCCCCTATCTAGATGAAACAGGTCCTGGAAGTGAAAATAATGACTTTTCTTCTTAACTGCTCTTCTTTTCCTCCACTTTTTAAAAGGTCTTGTTGATCCTTTTTCCTAGGTCCCCATTTTTCTTTTATCTCTCCTTGCTGTTCTTACCTGGCTGATTGATTCAAGGCATCAGAAGCATTCATGTGCTGATTGATTGTTGATTGCATCTCCTGGCCATCTAGGAAGTGCTTGAATGCCCAAGGGAAGGTGTTGATTGTCCCAGCTGATAGCCATGCCCTGAGGGTTCTGAGATAATGGGCCTGCAGCTGCCCCTCCCTCTGGCAGTTGCTGTTTCCCAGCTGTTTGTTATCCTTATCAGGGTGGTGACTCATCTTGGCATCTGTTTTCCTTCCAGAAGCTGGTCCCCCAGGCATCTGACTCCTCCCAAGATCTTTGTCCAAGTCCGTTCTCAGGCCCACAGCTGCTCTCCTGGTTTCATGACTCATCCCAGGTTCCTCATCTGCATCCTCAGCTGGTTTCTTGGGCAGCAATCTCCTTTTGTCCCTGATTTGTTTATCTGTCTTGCTTCTGATCTGTGTCCTGCAATGAGTTGATTGATGCTTTTGTTCCACTCAAACTGAGCCTCCAATCTTATCAGTAGTTCTTCCTCCTTTTTAGTCCAGCATCTTTTGTGGGGTCATCAGTTGGAAGTCTCTTTTGGGTGGGAAAAAGCAACCCTTTCCTGATTTCTAACTAATGCATGTGCCAGTCTTTTGTGTTGTTCCAAACCAATTTTCATCTTGAAGTCCCTGCTGCATTCCTCATATATCCATTCCCTGCCTGGAGCCATTTCTCTCTTTCCCTGCATTTAGGAAAGTGACAAACAATATCATGATCATTACACTTTTTTTTTCCACATTAAGCACACTGAAAACAAGCCTTCCTTTACCCCTGGGCTACCCTCAGATATTCAATCAAGCCCAACACACAGTTCACCTAGGTACCACAGCAATTCCAACGTTCTCCACTCTGTGACTCCACAGATGCGGCCGCCCCAGTGTCCCCCTCTCTATGACACAATGGCAATGGCATCCCCAGGGTTCTCCTCTCTGTGACATGACATCGGTGACAATCCTGATCTTCCACTCTTTGTGAGATCACAGTTGTGGCAGCCCTAAATCCCTTCTCTGTGACACCACAATAGTGGAAGCCACAACGTTCTCCTCTCTATGACACCAAAGCAGTTACAGCCCCAGTGTTCCTGTCTCTGTGAGAACACAGCTGTGACACCCCTATTCCCCCTCTCTGTGACGCCACAGAGGTGGCACCCCAAACATTCCCCTCTGTGTGACACCAACACACTGGCAGACAAGAGAATCCCCTCTTTATGAGAAAACAGTGGTGGCTGCCCAATGTTCAAATCTCTCTGAAACCACATTGGTGGCACAGCCAACATTCCCCTGTCTATGAAGACACAGTAGTAGCAGCCCCAACATTCCCCTCTCTGTGACACTGCAGCTGTGGCAACCCCAACATTCCCCTGTCTGTGACACCACAGTAGTGGCAGCCCCAGTGTTCCCCTCTCTGTGACACCAAAGCTGTGGCAACGCCAATGTTGTAAATGATCAGATCGGTAGCCAAATGGATAAAAAAAATTCATAAAAATTTATTAGATCGACAACAAAAATAGAATTGTGAAAAAAAAAAACCCCACAGCTAAGACAGCGTCAACCCCGGGTCTCGGCGCTGGGTGAACCCTGGAATCGTCTGACAGAGTGTCAGCATCTCCGTGGTGGTTCACCCCGATTGCTTCCCGCAGCTGGCATATATACCATTTATTCTGCCTGAGGCAGAAATGACAACAGACTACTGTATGTCCCTTCATATGTATAACTGGGACTATACAGATTCAAACATATACAAAAGTCCAGAAATCCAAATGGCTCATCTAAGCTTTCCGGGGTAACTTTCTTCAACATGTAACAGGGATGTCACCGATTTCGATGCAATCTGTCCAGGTGCAGTCTCTGGTGAGTGCCTGGCATTCCTGGGAAATTGGTGCTGATTGCCCAGGAAGGTCGCATTCACAAGTTAACAGACTCGATGCTATCTGAACGATGTCCGGGAAATATTTGCATAGACTTGGCTCCTGGCCAGAGCAGCGGGCAACCTGATTTTATCTGGATGATGTCCGGGCAACCTGATTTTATCTGGATGATGTCCGAGAATGTTTTGAATAAAAAAATACTCTGCCTTTGGCTTATGATGGTCAGAAGCAGATGTCGGATCTTTATAATATTTTATGCTCCTATATAGCATGAATTATCTATATTATATACTACACCCTTCCATGGTGCCCCGGCTGGGGGAGCTGTTCTTTAATCCCTTCAGGGCCAAGCAGCTGCAGGGCAGAGCTGGCCCAGGGGTTGGGCTGGGCTCTGGCAGCTCTGGCAGGGAAGGAGCCTGGGGCCACAGGAGCAGCTTGGGCTGGCACAGCTCCAGCAGCAGAGCGGTGGGCAGGGAGGGAGGGAGGCAGTGCTGAGGGAAGCCCTGCTGCAGGGCAGATGGAATAGACAGAGCAGGAGATCTTTCTCCTTTTTAATGCCTTTATTAAGCGATCAGCTCAGGATGGGGGGAGGGTTTGACAGGTCCACAGTTCCCTGCCACTGCTCCCAGCAGTGACTCGGAAAAGGCGGAATGTGCAGCTCTGTCCCCTAGGGGGTACAGCCAGGAGTCCTGTCCTCACGAGGGCAATGGGGGTATTACCCGGGTTTGGTTTAGTTTGCCGGTTCAGGAGTCGTGGACCTGACTGACTTTTCTTTTAACCGGGGCGAGGGGCGACCGAGGTTTTCAGCGTCTCTGCCGGCTTCAGACCTCGCCTCTGCTGTCCAAACACCACCTTGACCTCTCAATTCTGCTTTGGCTCGTCTCTTTTGGGGTATTTTCCGGGATTTGGTGGGGGTCCCGTCCCATTGCAGTCTGGGTTTTGAGATAAATGTGCATGTCTCCTGAGATTCCCCCTCCCTTCCCACCATCCTGGGGGGTTGTTATCCTCTTGGCAGCAGGCAAGGGTGGTACTGAAAAAAAGAATTCTCCACAATAGAGGGTTAATGACAATACTCAACAGGTGATTACAACATTTAACCAACAAAAGAACTCTTGGCCAGCGATCAGTTCCCAGCTTAACTTTAAACTCTGCAACCCTTTTCTTAAAAAAACGGGCAACTCTTTTTTTACTCATAACAGCAGATGTGGCACCTGCCGGGCCTGCCCTGCAGGGCAGACACTGCCCTCAGCAGCACAGCTCTTGTGTCCCCTCCAAGCCAGCACAGCCCTCAGCCCGGGGGCTTGGGGCCCCGAGTCCCTCCTTGGCCAGCAGAACAGCTCCAGAGATGAAGAGCATCTCTCCGGCCATGTGCCCATTCCCTGCTGACCAGAGCCTGAGGGCCACTGTCCTGCCCTGCTGCTGCCTGGCAGGGGCTGGGCAGGGCTGGGCAGGGAAAGGCTTTTCCTCAGGCCTGGCTGTCTCTCCTTGCCTTGCCCAGGTGCTCCTTGCATTGCTGAGGGTCTCTGGAATGGCAGTTCCAGCAGCAGGGTCAGGCCCAGCCCTTGGGCTCCTCCTGTGCAGGCTGAGCACAGCAATGGGGTGTCCCAGCTCCCTGCGCTCAGGGAGCTCTGGGCAGGGCAGGCTGGGAGGCTGGCAATGAGCCAACTCTCCTCAAGCAGTGCCATGGACAGGACCCTTGGTGTGTCCTCAGGATGCCATCCAAGCTGTGAGCTGCCTCCAGGTGACACTGGGGGACAGGAGTGTCCTTGGCCAATGTGCAGCTGAGACTCTGAGAAAAGCTGAGCCAGTTTGCTCTGCTCTCAGCTGTGTTGTTAGCGTTCAGGAACACATAATCACGGAAAATGATTATATGCAGGTGCTTTTATTGAAGAGCTCTGGGTGTCAGGAGTACAAACCCAAATCTGACTCCGACATGGGTTCGGGATGAACATGTTTTTATATTCTACCATTATATAACTTTCATGTTAATTATTAAACTTATATTGCTCTATTGTATACATAGATTTCAGCCAAGCATAGCCTCCTTAGATTAGGAACATACAGTTTCTCATGGTTCTTCTTATGATTATACAATAATTAATTTTAATTACTAAACAATCATCACATCTAACAATTATATAATTTATCATACTACTTACGCAGGTGAAATGCAAAGCTTACCATTTCAGAGTTTTATCTTAACATTTTTCCAGGACCCCACTATCAGTGTCAGGCTGATTTTCAGGGGAACAAAGGGATTGCCCTCGATCTCAGAAAGGGCAGCTGGGGACAGATGGAGTGAGACAGATGGGACAGAGCACCTCCCCTCACCCTCCCCTGAGTTACAGCCAATGCTCTTGCTTTGCACAGATCTCTCTGATCTCCTTGGGCACAGCAGTGTAGTATATGATGTAGATAATTCATGCTTTGGAAATTGTATGAAAATTATAAAGATCCAACCATGCATCAGACCCCCATGGCCAGAAGCAGGGCTTTTCATTTCCAAAAGATTTCCCGGACTCGCCCAGATAAAATCATGACCATTAACGAGTGAATGAGTCTTTCCTGGGTGATCAGCGACCATTTCCCAAGAATGTCCAGAGCATTCACCGAACAACACCTGGGAGAGATTACATCGAAAAGCGGCTACGTCCTGGCTACAGCTGAAAGGAAGACAATTCCGAGGAGCCCAGACAGCCATCCAAGCCTATGGACTGACTTTTGTACGGGACTGCATCTGTACAGTTCCCGTTATACATATGTAGGAACTTACAGAAATCTTAGGTCATTTCTGCTCCAGGCAGAATAAACTGTGTATGAGCTGGCTACCTAGAGCAGTTGGTGTGACACTCTGGGGAGATGCTGACACTACATCGGCTCGACCTAAGTTCACCCACCGTCAAAGTTCGGGGTTGACGCTGTCTTGGCTGTGGCCGTTTTATAATATTCTATTTTTTTTGGTTGTCGATCTAATAAATTTATAAAATTCTTTTTTATAAATTTGGCTGCCGATTTGATCATTTATAACAAATTTGTGATGGCCCAACGTGATCTGATATTGGGGTCCGGGAACCCCTTTTCCTGCCCGGGGGGTGCCCCGCTGGTTTTAGTGGCCTGGACGGGAATTGGATTTTGGAACCAACCAGATCCAAAAAAAAAAAAAAAAAAAAAGCCACAGACCAGAGCCGCAGGCAATGATTGGAGCCGCGTGCTAACAGAGCCACAGCCAAGGGAGATAAGGGCCCATTCTCGACTCAGAAAGATCTAGAGAGATCTCTGAGATCCGAGGTTTTTTTCATCCGTAAAAATCAACGTGCACGAAGAATTCCACGCAGGAAAAAGACTGTAAGTATTGCGTGGTTGGGTGGAGCGTGATCGGACTCGTGTGTGAGACGTGACATTGTCACGGAGTGAGTGCGGCCCCATGATTGAGGTTCCGCTATCCCGCGAGGGAAGAAGCCAGTCAAGGGGGAAGCAAGAGGTTCTGGTTCGAAACACATGACACCTGGGGCTTGGGAAGACTCAGGGGGAAACCGGTCATGTTTGGGATCGGAAGGGGATAAGCGAGCCTGGAAAGGTCCAGAAACTTACATGGCTTCTGAAACCGGAGAAACAGGTGAGAAAGTCTACCTACAAGTCGACAGGGTGGTCAACTGTCCGACTTGGTCAGGCTGGAGACTTTTTGCGAGCCGGTAAACCCGACATTGGAGAAAGGATTGGGACTCAAGACAAAAGTCCCAGGAAGACAACAGAAGGTAAGGAAATTCGTAACCTTCTTTGAGAAAATGGGGTTGGGAAAAAGCAAGGGACAAAAGAAAACTCAGGAGAAAATCCCTCAAGTCCCCGGGAGAGTGTTACCAGAAATACCCCGAGACAGCCCTCTGGGGTGGATGCTGGAACACTGGGATGAGAATCCACAAAGGTGAAGAAAATCCAAGGAAAAGATGATTCATTTTAGTATGGAGAAATGGGGAGGGAGGGAAATCGGACAGTACGTGGTTTGGCCAATATTCGGCACGTTTGAAAGTTGGACCTGTGAGTCTTTGTTTGACCATGTGAACGGTCGCAGTCCGCAGGACCCGGAGGAAATCGAGTATGCAGACATGTGGAAGCATGTTCGCCCGAGTCTGTACCCAGTGAGAGCCTCCTGGCGTGCGGCGAAAGCAGGGAGGAAGTGAGAACCATTGGAAAATATTCCACCACCTTACCTTGTGGCTCCACAGCAGCCAGGTCCCGTGCTGGCACAAGTGGCGCCAGGAATGCCTCCCGAAGTGGAGGTGCCGCAAGTCCAGGCGATTGCATCACCACCACCAGCAGAACAAGTGGCAGCATCTGCTCCCCCACATGGCCACGCAGCTGCAGAGCAGCCGCAGCCACAAGTATCCCCGAAGGTCGAGGAGAAGGGGGCGGGTGTCCCCAGAGACGACTCTCCCCCAGCACGCCGAACTAGGAGGAGAACGAGGAGGTCGACCGCGGGGGAAAGTGGGGATGAGGAGGAAAAACTTGGTATCTCTATCCCTTACGGGAGGTACCGACGGCCCCAGGGGTGATTGGATATGTCCACACCCCGACTGACACCAGTGATGTAAGGGCGTTCAAAAAGGAGATGGGAAAGCTGATAGATGACCCATTCAGAGTAGCAGAGAGGTTGGATGAATTTTTGGGAACAAGCATTTACACTTACGAGCATCTCCAAGCGATCCTCAGGTCGTTATTTATTAACGAGGAGAGAGACATGATCCGGTCAGCTGCGATCAGGGATTGGGAAAAGCGGAACCCAAACGAGGGGTCCAGGGAGGAGCAGTGGCCGAACCAAAAGCCGTCTTGGGAAGCCCAGACAGAAGAGGGGTGAGATAAATCTGAGAAATATGGTGATTCAAGGGATCAGGAAGGCGGTACCGAAGGGGCAGAACATGAGCAAAGTGCTCAGGGAATGCCAAGGGAAGGATGAAACAATCACGGAGTGGTTGGAGAGACTCCGGAAGGGTTTGAGGATGTATTCAGGGGAGGACCCTGATTCCCTGGTGGGGATGGTGTTGTTGAAAACTCAATTTGTGGCAAAATCTTGGGAAGATATTTGGAAGAAGTTAGAGAAAATAGATGGTTGGCAGGAACAAGAGTTGCAGGAATTGTTGCGTGAAGCTCAGAAAGTTTCCATGCGCCGGGATGAGGAAAGGCAGAAAATACAGGCTAAAGTCCTGGTGGCAGCGGTGAGAGAGGCTCAGAAACAGGAACGGGGAAAAGATGCGGTGAAAAAGGCATCGACAAAGAAGACAGGTCCATCTCAGGCTCAGGACAAAGATTCCGGGGAGCAAAAGCATGAGTTTGAATGTTACTACTGCAAACAAAAGGAGCATATTGAATGAAATTGCCCCAAGAGAGCCAAGGATCAGGCAATGTTCCAGGAAGATTAGAGGTGTCAGGGGCTTTTCAGTTTGGGTCCCAGAACATCTAGGGAGCCCTTGATAAAATTAAAAGTGGGACCCTACAAAGAAGAATTACAATTTATGGTGGATTCAGGAGCAGAGTGGACGACGGTGTTGGGGAAGATGAAACAGGAAAGCCTTACAAATATGATTGCCTGGCAAAAGATTTTGAGAATATAGAAACTATAAGCGAGATTGAAATGAAAGCAAGCTTTGACATCCCTTAGTTACTGCACAACAGGAAAACAATGGTGTGGCCGGCTGAAGGTAATCCCCTTTTGATGAAACAATACCCTCTGCAAGCAGGCAGGTCCAAGGGTCAGAGCAGACCCTGCCAGCTTGGCAGAAGGGGTCTGAAGAGTAGTTTTTAGGGTTTAAAATGTAGCACAATATGGTAATGTAGTGATTCTTATAGGCTGTATGTAAATGCTATAGGATTTGTATGTTGTACTAGATTGGTTAGTGAGAATCAGAATATTCAACACAGAAGATGATATATTGTATTGTAATGGGAACTTCGCTGTCTTATGCTCTTGCTTTTGCTCTTGTTCTCTTGCTCTTGCTTTTACTCTTGCGCCCTTGCTCTTACTCTTGCTCTCACTTTTCTGTGCTCTTAGCTCTTGCCTTTTACGTTATTACCCTCTCACTTTCTGTCTTCTCTCAGGCCTGCTCCGAGCTGCAGCTGGCAGCTCCCAGCAGGGCCCTGTACCCACGCCCTTCGCAATAAACTGCAAGTTCCACGACTTGGCTTCAGAGATCTCTCATCTCTGTCTGTCCCCATCGTGCTAACCCCCAGTCCGCCTACACAACGGTGTTAAAAATACTGAAGGGATGCTCTTTAAGCGATGATTCCACGGTGGTGACAGCAGCAAAAGGGGACCCTTTTGAGGTCCCAATCATAAAAAACATTGAAATAAGCTCGGGAAACAGAAGACACATTGGTAACATTTTAGTAGCTAAAGGTGCAGATTTTAACTTGTTGGGGCGGGACATGATGGTTGCTTTGGGGGTTGGGCTAGCGGTGGAGAAAACTCAGCTCAAAGTGAGACTTTACAGCCTCACTGCCCCTGAAGAGGAGAAAATAGACCCGAGGGTGTGGTAAGTCCTGGGAGAAGCTGGGAGGTTGGACATAGAACCGATTTGGGTGGAAATTGAAAGACCCGAAGACCCTGTGAGGGTCAAAAAATACCCCCTCTCCATGGAAGGGAGGAGAGGTTTGAAACCAGTGATTGATGAATTAATAAAGAAAGGAACATTAGAACCTTGCATGTCAAGACACAATACCCCAATGTTGGCAGTGAGAAAACCGGACGGCAGCTTTAGGCTTGTGCAAGATTTACGGGCTCTGAATCAGAGAACTAAGACTTTTTCCCACTGTCGAATCCTTACACTTTGTTAAACAATCTCTCCCCTGAAGATACGTGGTACAGTGTGATTGATTTAAAGGATGCTTTCTGGACGTGTCCTCTGGATGAGGGCAGTCACAATTATTTCACATTCCAATGGGAAGATCCGGAGACGAATAGGAAGCAGCAGCTCAGGTGGACTTTGTTGCCTCAGGGCTTCGTGGATTCTCCAAATTTATTTGGACAGGCACTTGAGCAGGTTTTGAGTGAGTTTGTACCCATGGAAGGAACAAAGCTTCTACAATACGTAGATGACTTGCTGGTTGTAGGGAAAGGGGAGGAGGAGGTAAGGACAAACACAATTGGGCTTTTGAATTTTTGGGGGGGAAAAGGGATTGAAAGTTTCAAAATCGAAATTGCAGTTCACGGAACCGGAGGTCAGATATCTGGGACATTGGTTAACAAAGGGAAAAAAGAAATTGGATCCAGAGAGGGTGTCAGGAATTATTGCCTCACCACCCCCTCAAACAAAAAAGGGAGGTCCGGCAGCTTTTGGGATTGTTGAGGTATTGTTGGCAGTGGATTGAAAGTTATAGTGACAAGGAGAAGTTTCTCTATGAGAAGCTCACCACAGACAGGATCAAATGGACACAAAAGGATGAAGAAGAGTTTAAGGGGATCAAGGAGGCACACATGGCAGCACCAGCGTTGAGCCTCCCTGATGTCAGGAAACCTTTTCAGTTGTTTGTGTGCGCTAGCAACCTCACAGCACATGGGGTGCTGACGCAAGACTGGGCGGGGATCAGGAAGCCTGTAGGGTACTTGTCCCGGCTTTTGGACCCGGTCAGCAGGGGCTGGCCTATGTGTTTGCAGGCTATTGTAGCTGAGGCTTTGCTAGTGGAGGAAGTGAAAAAGGTGACTTTTGGAGCACCCCTGGTGGTATTTGCGCTGCGCAATGCGCGGGGCATACTACAACAGAAAGCGGACAAGTGGCTCACAGATGCAAGGTTGCTGAAGTATGAGGCCACTTTGATTCATTCACAGGATTTGGAATTGAGAACAACGACTGCGCAGAACCCTGCACAGTTTCTGTTTGGGGAAGCGGCGGAGACACTAGTTCGTGACTGCGTGGAAACAGTCGAGCTGCAAACCAAGATCAGGGAGGATTTAGAAGAAGAAGAACTAGATGAAGGGGAAAAATGCTTTGTGGACGGGTCAAGCAGAGTGGTTGAAGGGAAAAGAAAATCAGGATACGCGGTTGTGGATGGGTTGACAGGGAAAGTGATAGAGGCAGGTCCCCTGAATGCAAGCTGGTGGGCACAAGCCTGCGAATTGTATGCAGTTTTGAGGGCATTGAAAAGACTGAAAGGGAAAAAGGGAACAATTTTCACTGATTCGAGGTATGCCTTCGGGGTGGTTCATACATTTGGAAAGATTTGGGAAGAGAGAGGGCTGATCAATACAAGGGGAAATGAACTAATGCATGGGGAATTGATCCGACAAATCCTGGAAGCACTGAGAGGGCCAGAAGAAATTGCGGTGGTCCATGTGAAAGGGCATCAGACAGGAATTCAGTTTCGAACCAGAGGGAACAATCTGGCGGATCAGGAGGCCAAAACTGCGGCACTTAGGGTGGTAAGAACCCCAGAGATTGAAAGAGAAGAAAACCCTGAGGATTCCCCTCAGCCCTCCCCAAAGGAAATTGAATCCTATGAAAAGATTGGAGGTGAATTGAAAGAAGGTAAGTGGAGGCTACCTGATGGGAGGGAATTAGTTTCCAGAGGATTTACTTGGAGGATTGTGCAAAGGTTGTACCAGAAAACATACACTGGGGGGCAAAAGCCCTGGCAGAGCAATTTCCAAAACTTTTCGTGTGCAAGGGAATTTATGAATTGGCGAGACAGGAGGTACAAGGGTGTTTGATTTGTCAAAAGATAAACAAATCAAGAGCCAGGAAGGCTACCCTGGGGAGTCGCCCCATTGCGTACCAACCATTTGAAAGAATTCAAGTTGATTTTACTGAATTGCCAAAAGTGAGAAAGTTCAAATTTGTATTGGTGATTGTAGATAAATTGACTCATTGGGTAGAAGCCTTCCCCAGCTCTCGAGCAACTGCGCAGACGGTGGCCAGAAAATTGTTAGAGGAAATTGTAGCCCAATATGGGGTAGTGAATTACATTGATTCAGATTAGGGGACACATTTTACATCAAAAGTTATAAATCAAATGGCTGATGCTTTGGGCATTCAGTGGGAGTACCACACTCTGTGGCACCCCCAGAATTCAGGACAAGTGGAAAGGATGAATCAGACTTTGAAGGCACAGTTATCAAAATTGATTTTGGAGACAAAGATGTCCTGGTTGAAGTGTCTGCCCTTGGCTTTGCTTAATATCAGAACCATGCCTCATTCAGAGACGGGGCTCTCACCGCTCGAAATGCTGTATAGGATGCCATACAAGCATGGAATGCCGGTGGGACACCACAGATTTGAGAATGGTCAGATCCAACCATACCTGGTTGCGATCAACAGAAACTTAGAGGAATTTCGAAAACAGGGAATAGTGACACAGAGTGCTCTTCTGGGGTTCACTATTCACAAATTTCAGCCTGGGGACAAGGTGTTTGTAAAAGTGTGGAAAGACGCACCGCTCTCTCTTCACTGGGAAGGTCCTTATCTTGTGCTCCTGACAACAGACACGGCCATTCGGACAGAGGAAAAAGGCTGGACACATGCGTCTAGGGTGAAGAAAGCCAAGCAGCAGGAGGAAGCACCTGACTGGAGGGTCACTTCTTCCCCCGGTGACTTGAAGATCCAACTCCAACGTCCTCGTAAATAACCAACAGCGAGCGGATAAGTTGTATACTGTCAGATTGTGTATGCTATCCGTCTGTGCACCTTAAGCGTGAATATTGTCAGGGGGCTTTTGTTGTTCATTGCAGAAGGGGACAGAGGCCAAAGGGACGGTGTACCCAGTGTTTAGAGGAGGAGCTTGAATTGACTGACTGTATCCTGACCTTAGCCACCAATTTGAGTATCATTGAATTAGATTCTCAGGAGTGGTTTCGTATTTTTCAAAATGGGGTGCATGGGAAGCTTAGATCTCAAGCAGAAATCTTAGATGTGGAGCGCTGGAAATCCATCAGGGACCTGTGCAGTTCTGATGCAATCAGGGTGTCACGGTGGGGCGCCTTTAAGAGGAGGTACGCGGCTAAGTCCGAGGGCATCTTCCCTGAAGAGTACTCCTGCTGCCGCAAAGATGGTCTTCCTCGCCTCTGGTGGCACCCCAGGGGGCGGAGGCAAAGGCAGAGGAGTACGCCTCGTGGGAATCCTGATAGGCCTGAGCCTAGTCATGGGCGGGACGCAGAGTCTGCGCACTGAGGTCCCCAAGAAAGGCGGAAGCGAGAGCTCCACAGATGAGTGCGAAAAGTGCACTCAGGTGGTCCCAGTCGCAGGGGACTGGGGACACTCGGCATACCAAGCCCCCGAGGAATGTCTCGGAGGAACTGGCAGGTACTGTTGGAGAAATGGCACTCGGGTGAAATTATGTGAATTGGAAATCAGGACTTGGTGTATCAATCCCGAGGCTGGGTTAAGGAACGGACAGTCAAATGATCACAAGCACCAAATGAGGAAACGAAGCATGGAACTGATGTCAATCCCCATTTGTAACCAGTGTAACCGAACCATGTGGGTCGGGGGGAAGACAGAATCTATTTTCATTGCATATCACCAGGTGAACCCACTGTGTTATGATAACGTAAGGCTGGAAATATGCATGATGAATGAGAAAATGTACTGGATGGCGAAGAATATGAAATTTGACAGTAAGATTGCCCTGAACAAGGACCTGCTCATATTGGACCTGGCACCGGCAAGCGATGACAGGTTGTGCCTACAATATGATAGGGTGGTTTGTTTTGCAAAAAATAAAAATAATGAGGATCCTGAGGGAAGGATGAGAGAGATAACTCAGGAGCTGAAACGAAGGGAGTCAGAATCGAGAAGACAGAGAGTTGAACATGAACGATTGAAAACATTGGGCAAACAGTATAAAATACTGGAAAGACAATATGTTGATGGGGAATTACCTTCCCCAGACAAAAACCTGTTCATTGATTTGATGCAAGAAATCGCAACAGAATTGAGTTTGTCAAATTGTTGAATTTGTGGGAGGCTGAAATCTGCAGAAAAATGGCCTTGGAAAGGGGAAGGTTAGGCTCCAGAACAGCTCTTGAAATGGGACAATCCAAGGGTCTCAAAACTGGCGCAGAGACCCGAGTGGTGGATTTTAGATCAAAGAGTGATTAGCACAATCTGTGTCAGTCAGGAGGGAAGAGAGTACACCGAAATGGTGGGATACACTCTGCGTGCATCTACCCTGACGGTGAACTCAGACACGAAAAGCAGAGCCTGGCACCCAGCCCCTCCTTTGAGGTATTGGAGCCAAAAAAAACAATACAAATTGTGAATAGAACAAAAGAATAGGATTGTGCTGGGTCAAAAATCCAGGAGCCAATCCTTTCCAATCCTTGGAGAGTATAAGGGAATACTGGGGAGACCCAGGGAAAATAAATCTTAAGTGGAAAGCCCCTGATGGAATTTACTGAATATATGAGAAAAAGGCATACAGTGAGTTACCCTCAAGGTGGAAGGGGTCATGCTCTTTAGGCATGATCCCACCAGTTTTCTTTACTGTCCTGAGGACAAAAAGTAATCTGTTAGGGGCTCCGTTTTATGAGACCCTGAGAAGGGAGAAGAGGAGTCTGAAAAAGATAATACTGGTGATAAGTGGTAAACAAGCTTGGGGGGAGGAAGAGTGGCCAGCGGAACGAATAATTGATTATTATGGGCCGGCCACGTGGGCTCAGGATGGAAGTCACGGGTATAGGACTCTGATTTATCTACTGAACCGACTGATTAGGCTGCAAGCAGTTATGGAAATTGTTTCAAATCACACCTCCGAAGCCCTGGATTTACTAAGTTGGCAGCACACCCAGGTATGGGCTTTTGTGTACCAGAATCGAATAGCTCTAGACTATTTGCTGGTTGAGGAAGGGGGAGTGTGTGGAAAATTCATTGAGTCAGAATGTTGTATCGAGATCAATGATTATGGAGAGACCATAAGAGGTTTGGTGGCCGAAATCAAAAAGGTGGCCCGTGACCCGGTCCAAAAGTGGAATTCCATTTTACAGTCTTCATGGTGGGACAAACTATTTGATGGGGCATGGTGGAACAAGTGATGTTTCTTGTGCTCTGTTCAGTAGCCGGAATCCTATTCCTCCCTTGTCTGATTCCATGCTTTATCAGACTGATCCACTCTGTGGTCCAGGGGATGCAGATTGCAATAATTCCCGTAGATTCTGAGGGAGCTTCCGGAGACAACGCATCCAAGATCATGCGGTTGGGAGAAGGAAAGTAGGCTGGCAATGCTGCAGAGGCATTGGCAAAATTCGAGAAACAGACAACTGTAGAAATGAATAATGTGATATATCGGGGCATCCCACAAGGTGAGTACGGAGTAGTGTAAAGGAGTACTCCATTTGTGAGGAACCCTTAATGGTGATGGGTAGAGGTAGGAAATTAAAAATTTAACAATTTGTGAGCATGAATTAAATTGGTGAAAAAAATGGGGAGGGATTGTAGTATATAGTAGAGATAATTCATGCTATATATGTGTATAAAATTTTGTAAAATCCAAGTTATGTCTTTGACCACCCCGGCTGGGAGCAGAGTCTTATTTCTATTCAATTAGTTCCCGGACAATGTTAAGGTAATATCAAGTCTGTTAACGTATGAATGAAACCTTCCCGGGCCATGATTGCTGACTTCCCTGGAATGTCTAAGCCACTCATGAGGACTTGCACCTGGGAAGATTGCATCTACCAAACTCAAGCACCGGCGCCGCTCTGCTACATGTGAATGCAGGCTCTTGAAGTGTTCAGACAACCATCCAGACATCTGGACTGGCTTTTGTATCTGTATGGTCCCAGTTCTACATGTGAAGGGACACAAAGGAACATTTGGTCATTTTTGCCTTGAGGCAGAATAAACTGTATATAAGCTAGCTGCATGAAGCAGTCAGGGTGAACCACTGGGGAGACGCTGACACTTTGTCGGTCGGATCTCAGTTCATCCAGCGCCAACACCCGGGGTTGACACTGCCTTGGCTGTGGTGGTTTTTCAAAATTCTATTTTGGTTAACGATCTAATAAATCCTTGTTAAATTTTATTATAAATTTGGCTGTCGATTTGATCATTTATAACACATTGCACTACTTCTCCATGCCATGAATTCCAAATGCATCTCACCTCTCAGATGAATGACTTAGTGAGTTTTAGCCACTCTAAAATACCATGAGCTACACACAGTTTGCCTTGCCTTGGTTTTGTTGGAAAGCAATGCTGGAGCCCTAAGTGCAGTGCTTATGCCCGTGCAGGTCAGGCCTCAGCAGGGACATTGCACAACGGCAAGGGAGGAGATTTCCACAGGCACGGGGGCGAGCATGGAATGGACACACAGAGAAACGGGAGAGTTCCCAGCTCAGAGAGACCCTGCAGAGAAGGGCATCTTGTCCCTCCTCAGGGCCTGAAAGACACAGGGCAGGAGATCTTTCTCCTTTAAATGCCTTTATTAAAAGTGATCAGCACAAGGTTGGGAGGCCCTTCAGGTCCTTTAGCAGTCGTCACTCCCCAGAGTGACTCAGAGTAGGAGGAAAGGGTAGCTTTGTTCGCTCGGGGGCAGACCTGGGGATCCTCGCCTCAGGAAAGCACATGCGGGTAGATACTCCTGGATCCCACTTTCCCACTTTCCCATCTAGAGTCCTGGCTCTAACCAACATCTGGTGAGGGGCCATTAAGGTTTTCAGCATCTCTGCTGGCTCCAGACATCACCCAGGATGTCTAGACACTATTTTGATTTCTTAATTTTGGGTTGGCTCGTTGTTTTTGGGGGTTTATTGGCTGAGTTTGGTGGTGGGCTTGCCCAAGTGCATCTTGGCTCCAAGGTTATTTGCATGTCAATTCCAAGGTCCCCTCCTTTCACTGTCGGAGAAAAGCCATCTACCTGGCTCAGGCGGGGTGGTACTGATACAATAGAGAATTAACGACTGACAGTCGCACGTCAATCTCGTCTTTTCACCGTCGGGGTGCCATCTCCCAGGAAACAGCAGGGCTACGACTCGGGACGGTCCCCGCCCCTAGGACCAACCCGTGCGACCCCCGCGGGCCCCCACCCCGGCTCAGCCGGGACCCACGCCGCGGTGGGGGGGGCCGCCGTTCCCGGGGCGGGCCGGTCCTCGCTGGCACCACCCGTGGGGCTCCCCCGGCCCCGCCGGGACCCGTGCCTGAAGGGGGGGCACCCCACCGCTCCCGGGTCACCAGGCAGCGGCGGGATGGCTCAGGGCACTATCAAGAACAGGTAATTAAAAGGAAACTGTTAACAGGAGATGACAACACGAAATTATCAACAAGAAATAGTTAGAACTCCAACCTGGCAGCTATTGGTTTAAGTTGTGAACTCTGCAACCTTTTAAAAAAAATGGGTAACCTTTTGTTGTTCATAACAAGGCCCTTTAAGGGTCTTCAGGCCTCTTTGAAGAGGAGTTTTTCTCTCTTTAGGGGTTTGGGGGGGGGATCCCACTACTTCAAGGGTGTTTTTTCCTCCCCTTTTTAGGGTGTTTTTGGGGCCGCAGTCACACAAGCGCCTTTCAAGGGGGGATTGTGATGGCTTTAAGTGACATTTTTATGGGGCCCCCACTCCAAGCCCCTGATGGGGTGTTTTGCCTCGCAGGGTGGATTTTTGGGGTTCTCTCTACCATCGGCACTTTAAGGGCCCCCACTTTGGTCGGGTCCCACTATAAGTCCCCTTAAAAGGGCAACAGCACTGCCGTTGATTCCGACAGCGGAGCCTGGAGAGGGGTTGGAGATCCTGGTAAGGTTGGGGGTCCCAGGGGGCTTTGGGGGTCCCGGGAGGGTTTGGGGCTTCCTGGGTGATGGCAATGGGGACTCTGTGCTGGGTATAAACTGTTGTGAGGGTTCCTGGTGGGGGGTTGTGTATACCGTGGGTTTTGGGGGTCATGGTGGATTTTTGGGGGTTCCCAGGGGGGGTTTCAGGGGTCTCAAAGGGGGGATTTGGAGATGTCAGGGGTAACCCAAGGCTGTTTTGGGGTACCTGTCGGTGACAGAGATGGAGATCCCGTGCCAGGTATGAACCTTCTCAGAGGGGTCTGGAGGGGTATTGGAACGTCATGTGGGAATTTTGATGTCCTGGGAGGGTTTGGGGGGTTCTGTATGGGGTTTTGCGGTCTTGAGATGTTTTTGGAGGGTCTAGGGATGGTTTTCGGGTCCTGGGAAGGTTGGGTTGTTCCAGGGGGTTTGGGGTTCCTGGGAGGTTTTGGGGGTATCTTGGCGATGCTGGTGACAGAGCTGGGACCCCGTGCCCGGTATGAGCCCCCTCACTGAGCACAGGCAGCATCAGCGTGTTCAGGGGAATCCTGGGGGGCCCAGGGGGTCACCCCAACCCCCAGGGGACCCCAAATGCTAAGGGACCCCCAAACTCCCCTTAACGCTGGATCTGCTGCAGGCAGGGGGGCACCAGCACACAGCCCCCACCCCCCCACCATCACAGGGGGGTTCTGGAAGAAATCTGAGGGGTCACGGACAGGTCAGGAGGACTCCCAAAGTCCTGGGAATGGAGGAACACAGGGGAACTCCCAGGAATCCCCATATGCGGTTTATGGGTGATCCAGGAGGAGTTTGGGGGGGTGGCTGGGTGGGTCATGAGGGACCCCCAGGAGTCTTGGGAGGGGGGAAGAACACGGTGACCCCCAGGATGGGTTTGGGGGTAACCGGATTGGAGCTTCCAGACGCCGAATCCGATGAGGAGAACAAGGCCGATGGCAGCGCTGACAGACACAGGGAGCACCAGGGTGAGATTCCCGCTGGATTCTGGCTCTGGGAAGCACGGCATGGTCACGAGGGGAGGGGAACCCCCATCCCGCTGCTCCACATTCTCGAGGGGAGGAACAGGGGTCCAGGGGGTCTCTGGGACAAGGAAAAGGGGGCTCTGGGGCTGGGAGAGACGGGATGGCCGAGAAGGGGGTGCGGGGGTTGTTGGTGCCGGATAAAGGGGTGCAGGGTGGAACCCATGCCCGGGGAATGGGGGTGCGGGGGGATGGCGGCGCCAAGGAATGGGGGTTCAGGGGCCCCTCGGTGCTGCGGAACGGGCGATCAGAGAGTCCCGGTGCCGGGGGGCCCCCTCAGCTCTCGCCGCCCCCCGGGGCCTCAGGAGCGCCCCCAGCCCCAGCGCTGGAGCCATCGCTGCGCTCTGCTGCGGCCCCGCCCCCTGAGCCGCCTCCGACCCCGCCATTGGCGGCGCTCCTTGCTGCTCGCCAATGGCGACCGGCTTCTCCGGTGACGTCACTGGTCGCCGGGCAAAGGAAGGCCTTGGGGTGAGACGCCCCGGGCTGGCCGGAAATGGAGTCCGGGGGTCCTCGGGCTCGTGGAAACGGTGGATCCAGAGGCTGAGACAGGAGGATACCCAGGAAAAGGGGGTGCAAGGAGTGTTGGGGCAGGATAAGGGTGTGCAGGGGGTCCTGGAAATGGGGAAGGAGATGCGGGGGGTCCCTGTGCCCAGGAACAGGGATTAAAGGGCCTCCCCGGGGAGCTCCCCAAAGCCTCTCCCAGGGGAGAGCAGGAGTTGGGTCAGTAACTCTGGGAAGAGAAAAGGGGGTGGCCCCGGCTTGGGGGGGACATGAGGGAGTCACACACTCTCCCGGGGGGACACGACCCCCGGGGACCCCCACTCACCTTCTCCCACAGGGGAGGCCGAGCCCCAGCCCAGGCAGCATCCTGGGGGGGAGGGACGGGCGGGATCCGGGAAAGGGCAGCAGCTCGCGGGTGTCGCGGTTGCCTGATGACCACAAACAGGGCGGCACCGTCTGTGCCAGCGGCGCGGCCTCAGTTGGCTGAGAACGCGGTCCTGGCTGGTTGTGCGCAGCCTGGGCTCCTGCAGGCGGCTTCGCTGGGCGATTTGCCAAGTGAATTGTTCACGGAGCATTGGTCTCTGCCAGCGAGTCCTGTGAATTTGCGGAGCATTGGTCTCTGCAGAGGATTCCTAAACGTGCAGGACATTGTTCTCTGCTAGGGAGTCCTCAATTCGCACAGCATTGGCCTCTTAGGAAGGTTCCTCCACGTGCAGAGCTTTGGCCTCTGCGAAAGGTTCCTGAATTTCCTTTGAAGGTAAAGATTGACTAAAGTTGAACTTCTCGGTTTTGTCTCATCTGCACTCTCAGAGAGAATGCCAGTGGGAAATACAGGATGGGATAATGCCCGTCTTCTGGTGCAGCAGTTCAGTGGCACGCACAGCTGAGTGGATGAACTATGGCCTACTGATTGTGCTGTTTTTTGCACTGAAGAAATGCAACATTTTCTAAATGTACTAGTCTTTACATTTTTTTTCCTATAGTGATTGCTTAAACTGCTTAAAGGTGAACAATTTCTGCTCAAGTTTCAGTGGGTTGTTATTGTCTGGTTATTAAAATTATTAGGGAGAGGCCTCTGAATTGAGGTGCAAACGAGACCATATGTCAAAGTCAATAGTCTGGATTTTATGTAACAGTAAATGTGAGGAAGAGAGAAAGGAATAGAAAAAGCGGGAGAGGGGGTGGGGGGTTGGGAAGAGGGGGGACAAAGAGAGTGACAGAGACAGATTAGGTAGAAAATATCACCATTCCTTGGATTCCATTGGTGTGCCATAAAATCCTCTTCTGGTCTTCTCTGTGGTGAGGTCTCACAAAATGTAAGACTCCAATGGATTCATGCAGATTTGGGCAAGGTGGGACCTCCCAGGTACCTCCCTGGGGTGGGGCAAGTTGGACTCTGTCTATTGCCACTTTCAAATAATATAAAATCTCTAGCACTAGTATATTCTTAGAGTCTGCCATGAATTGGGTTGTGTTACTTTGCATGCCCTGCAGTCATTTGGTGCAAGGCCTCAGGAATGGGTCTGGGAGCACCGTGGAGGTCTTTGATGGGAGGTTTGTGTGCAAAGCTGTCCTCAGCAGACGAGTCTGTGGCTATGACTTGCCCACCTTGAACCCAGACAGAGCTGATTTTCCAGACAGCTGCTGGGTTTGGCTTTGTTGTGGATAGGTTTTTCTCCTAGCCTTGTTTACTTCTCCCCAGACCTGAGATAACAGGTCAATAGTGTCACCTTTGTCTTGTTCCAAGTTCCCCTAGGCAGCTTAACTCACAGTCCCAAGTTCCAGTCAGGAGGCATTTTCAGGGAGGGGTGGGCTGCGGTGGTCACAGCTTCTTTCTACAGTTTTGTCACAATGGGCAGAAAGTCCTTCATAACAATATTTAAGCCATTAGCCATAACATTCCAGTCTCTCCCAAGTCCTGTGAGGAGCAGCTGAGACAGCAGGGGTGCCTTAGCCTAAAGAAGAGGACGTCCCCTCTAGCTGTTTTTAAGTAATATTTAAGCTACAGCTTTGTCCGTTCTAACTATTGTTAATGTTCAGATTTTTAGCTGCAGTATGATCCATCTTTGAATTGCACAACATAGTGAATGGAGATTTGAATGGATAGTTCAGAAAAAGTCCAAGCAGGGGCCTAACAAAGTAGCTACTTACACCAAACAAGCACTTAGCTACTGTTCTGGTTTAAAAAGGAAGTGAGTTTTTTGGGATGCTGTGGTCAAACCAATCGGTACTCAGATTTGAATATTGGCACCTGGTGTGGCCACTGAGGATATGGACACGCCTCTGAGAACTCAGGGGATAAAAGCAGAGAACTGCCAGGAGAAAGTTCTCTTGGTTCCGGTTAGTGAAGAGTCCAGACCTGCCCTGCCCAGCTGCGGGCTGGGCGGGGGAGGGGAAGCCATGTGGCCGGGATGAGGTAGGATGGGCCTTGGACAGAGAAGGGAGGTGAAGGGCCCTGCAGGATGGAAGGGTGGAGGAGCACTGAGAGGCATCAGGCAGCCACCACCCCCCCTCCGGGAGAGAGAAAGAGAGAGAGAGGGAGCCTGAGCTTGTGCCACCTTGGAATTTGATATCATGTGCTGGCAGCAGGCCCGGCTGAGAAGGAGAAGGGGGGGGTGCAGCGGGGCTCGGTGAGAAGTCGTGGGAGTTCTGGGCAGGCAGAGGCTGAGATTTTAACCCTTTTCTTGAATGATGGGAATGAATGATCTCAATGAGAAGAGAGATGGAGATGAACTGGGAGGAAATGGGCAAGTGTGGTGAAAGTTTGTGCACGTGAAAGATGTCGGAAGAGTTGAGAAGAATCCGAGGTGGGAGGAGAGGATGGAGTGGCCTTTGGCTGGAGTTGTCTTGTATAGCTGTGGACACAACCTTTTTCTTCCTGAAACACAGAGGCTGCATTGGGGGCAGGCAATGGCTTGGAGCCAAGAGAGTGCAGTGATGTTATGTGAAGGAGTGGCATGAACAGAGACGACAGGTGAGGAGGGTGGTAGTGCCCTTGATCTTCAGTGAAGAAGGAGGTCTCGGTTCTTGAGACCCCTCGGCGCCAGGGGGTGAATTGGGGGGGGACATGTGTCCTGAAAATGAGAGACTGTTGCTTTTTTGGAACTGGGCAAAGCATCCTTAAGAGGGGAACCCTAGAAGCAGCCCTGGTCCATGCACAGTGGTGAGAGCACTGGGCATGGAAGGAAGAGGGCATGATGGCAGATGTTCTCCAGGCGGTGCCACATGTGACATGGAAACACAAGAGGTTTCAGCTGTGTTTCCTGGGGAAGCCTATGGTACAAGAGATTCTCCTCTCTTCTGATAATCAACTGAGAATTGATTATCTGAAGGGTGGTGGTGATGAACTGAGAGTTGATTATCTGAGGGGTGGTAACTTGATTGAGAATCCAAGGTTTTGTCTCACTGTGCTGTGTTGGAGATTTGGTGGGGGGAGGAGGAATGTGTTTTGGAAGGTTTTCATTCTGAGTTCTATGTGTGTGTTTCTTTTACGTCTTGTAAATTAATCCATTTCTTTCCTTTATTCCAAAGCTGGAGCCTGCTTAGCTCTATTTCTGGTCACATCTCACAGCAGACACTAGGGAGAATACATTTTCATGGGGGCACTGGCATTGCGCCAGCGTCAAACCATGACAGCTACTTTCAAATCATATCAAATTTTTAGCACCAGTATATCTCTTGAATTGGGTTCTGGATTTTCAGAGTTCCATTGTTGCTTCTTCCAGTTTTGTTGAGGCATTGCCACTCATCTGGGAGACCCTCCCTTCAAAATGACTTCTGGAGTCCCAGAGTAGAGCTCGACACCTCATCTTTTGTCCAGGAAAGACTGACATCTTTTACTGTAAGTACCCACTGGGCTGTGTTAAGGCTGCAAACACCCCTGGTGTCCCTGGTCTCCCTGCCCCTGTTGTCCAGCAGTGCTGTGAAGCTGCAGACCCCCTCCCCAGCTCTTTGTGCCATGCTCCTGTTGGTGAAGGTTGCCCTGGTGCAGTAGGGAACAGTGTGTGATGTTTCAGGGTCTTGCCTGGCTGTGCCAGCGGAGCCAAGTGAAACCAATGTACGGCTGAAGCCCTGAGCACGTGTTCTGTCCCTTTCCCTTTGCCACAGGAATTCCTTCTGTCAGGCTGGACACTCACCGGTGCTGCTCTGACCAAGCTGCCCTTGGGCACCTGGGCATGTGGTGGGGGGAAGCTCAAACTCTGCCCAAAGCCCTGAGAGCCACAGCTGGTCCCAGCTAGAAGAGGTTCCAAAGCAGCTGTTTTCTCTCAGCTCCTGTGTGAGCACAGATCCAGCCCTGCAGATGCAGTGTACAGCAAAGCAAGTTATCTGCTGCAGCACGTCCAGAAGAAAATGCCTCAGTGCCTTTGTTCTGCAGGATGGTGGAAATCTTCCTGTGCTGGGAATTCTCCCCTGATTTGGTTTGCCCTGTGTTGATGGTATCTATCCCAAAGGAGTTGCCTTCTCTTGCAAGCTCTGGATTGGTGTGAATGTTGAGGGCTGTACAGTTCTTACCTGCTCTCGGGCTTTGCCTTGAGTCTGTACCACATCCTGTGTCTCCTTGGTTAATCTCGGCTCCTCTGCCTCTCTCAGCCTGTTTTGCTCCCTTTGTGCAGCTCACAGTCAAAGCTCAGGGGCTGAGTCTTCTCCACTTTATGCTGGAATCACTTTTCATTAACAGCATTGTCACTGCAGGAGCTGTGTTCTGAAAGAGCCCTGCAATCAGGTGGATGTAGCAGAAGTAGTGAGAGGCCTTTAGGTGCCACTTCAGGCTCCTGCCACTTCATCCAGCTCTGCTCAGCTTTTCCAAAAGCAACACAGTGCTCTGCTTTCCCTTTGGAGAACCACAGCACACCAAAGCCATGAGCTCCTGGAGGTTTTCCCCTTCACTTGAAGAAATTGTGATTGTTTTGCAGTTTGCCAAGAGAGTTGAGAGGGAGAAAGTAGAAAAATGTCAGCAGTTGTGTTTCACTGTAAAGAGGAAAAGAGAGACCATTGGAATTTCAGTCAGGGAAAGATTTTCTCAAGTGAGGCTTGTGCCAAGAGTGGGCTGGTGGGAAGAGACAGGAGGGAGTCCAAATCATCTGGTTTAGACTTTTGGAGAGCATTTTGGTGCTTGGGGGTTGATATCAATGAGCTAGAAAATGCATGTTTGCTGTGTCTGTGTATCCCAGAGGGCAGAGCCTGGCCTGCTGGCTGGAGTTAGGAATGCCCAGCAGCCCAGCTTGCCTGCACAGGCAGCAAGAAGGCCTGGAGAGCCAAGATTGGCTTTTCATCCTGGAACCACACTGTCAGTCAGTGCTGGTCATGTTTCTCCAGGTGGAAAATGCCTTTGAGGCCCATAGTCAATAGTCACAGCCTCTCAGTGTTTCTGTCACTTTTGGCAAGCTGATTGCTCTCATGGTTTTATGATTCTTCCTTGCTGCTTTACTGCCCATTTAAATTCTCTTTGCCATCTACTTGTTTTAGGAGTTGTCTTGCTGTGTTCTTTCTTTTGCTTTTCAGGTTTGCTTTGATTCCCAGTAAGGCCACAGTGTTAGGCCTCCCCTCTTGCTGCTCTGCCTGCTTGGCTGTATCCCCAGAACGTCCCTACCCAAACCTGATCTGCTAGAAGGGAATTTCTTCCTTCCCCCAGGCCAATGTGTGTATTGCTTTCAGGGAGCACATTCCCCCTCTGGAACATGACAACTGCATGGCTGTGTGCAGGCAGAAGCCAGCAGGTTTTTGGCCTTGATGAATATGCAGGTGACTTGGTTCAGGTGCTCTGTCTCCATCTGGCTGGTGCTGAGCTGCTCGGCCCTTCCTTCCCAGCAGGCACTGCCTTACTGGCCCTGGCCAAAATGCTGGAGGCAGACAGAAGGGATTTGAGTTCAGCCTTGTGAATGATGTGCCTGTGCCTGCGGAGCTGAAAGTGCTTTGGGAAAGGGGCCAAGGAGGGATGTCAGCAGGGCATGGACAGGTCTCCTCTCATTCTCTTTCTACAAGTGGCAAAATCATTGTTCCATGTCTTTGCTGCAGTTTCTTCAGGTGGTGAAGGTCTCCATGGGGAGCTCCCCTTACTTCCAGCTCACGTGCTCCAGCGATGTGTTCCGTGTCGTGCCGCCGGGCGCGTCTGCCCCTGTGCGCATCCGCTTCAGCCCCGGCGAGAACAAGGTGAGACTGGAGGAGCCAAAGCACAGAATGATCTCCACAGCCACTGTTTTCCCTGCACTGTGGGTCCAGCCCATTCCATGCTGTGAGCCTGGCTCCAGTCCATGGGCAGGCAGCCTGCAGCCAGTCACACCTTGGCACGTGCTGTCAGGCACTGCAGCCAGGCCTGGCAGGCTCTGCTTCCCCTCCCTGCACATTCCTGAGCATTGCCAAGGGAAGATGCACAGGGAACAGGATGAAAATGACAGAGGGCTGTTAATAGATCTTTGGCCATCTCTAGGTACAGTGGAAGGGATTTAATTGTTATGGAAAATGCTAGAGGAACAAAGAGGTCAGAGAGCTTTCCTCCTTCCTGACTGCCAGCAGCTTCCCTGCCTCACCCTGGGCTTTAGCAAAGATGGTGCTTTTTCACCCCCTCTGTTCTGCAGCCTTGCAGCTGTGCTGTCCCAGAGCACAGCTGACCATGATACAGCTGCAGGGCCAGGGCAGAGGATGTGCTGTGCCCGTGAGCCTGGCCTGGCACAGGCACACTGGGCTCTGGGTGCCCTTGGTCAGCAGGAGGTTTCTGAGCTGCAGGGGACTTGGACACCTGCCTGAAGGAGCTCGTGTAGGGCAGGTACAAGCTGCAGGCAGAGCTGTGAGCCCAGATCCCGTGGCAGTGACACAGCTGTGGCTCTGTCTTCATGCCTGTCCCTGTGCTTGCTCTGTCAGCTGGCACCCATTCCATGCCAAAGGTGCTTTTCTGGGGAGGTTTGAACAGCTGTGCTGGGATCTGGAGGCTTGTTCATACAGAAGGGTTTAGGAGATGGCATGGAAGGGAGGAAGCATTGCCGGGAAACAAAAAGAGGCCCTTTCCAACAGCATCCTGCTGCCTCTTAGCACTGTTCTCCTCCTTACTTGGTTGGAGAGGCAAAGTTAGAGGGGAGTTCTGAGCCAAGTGATGTTTCTGCACCAGGCCAGGGGTGCAGCAGCTCTTTGGTGCAGCTGTTTTCTCATCTTCCTTTTGCTGCTTAGAGTCAGTTTAACACTTTCTCCTATTCTCAAACGGTGGGAATATAGAAACCTAAGGAGGAATGTCCTGTGTTCCCTAGCTCCATGTTCCTTAGAAGGGACTTAGGAATTCTTTAACATCATTAAAATGTAGAGTTAAAATTGTGGTGGCCTAGGGCAGTTCTCTGGATGACCCAAGTGACAAAAGAGCTTAATGCCACTGAGATACGTTTTGCAGAGTGTACCGGTGCCTTTTGAAATGTGACATATTAGTAGAACTTAGTGTTATTTAAGGGTGGAATAGGTAAATTGATGCCCTTGAAGGGTTCTAAGAAATGGTTTTTCTTCTGCCATGGGGATGGCACTAAATGTCCTGTGCTGAGGCAGTTTCTTTTCCTGCAGGATTATTCCCATGAGCTCGTCTGTGTCACTGAAAGGGAAAGGATAGTTGTGCCAATTCGGGCCATTGGTGCCCGAGCTATCCTGGACTTCCCTGCCCAGCTGGACTTCTCCAAGTGTCCAGTCAAGTGCAGCACCCAGAAGACTCTTCTGGTCTGCAATGTCGGTACCCAGGCAGCTCGTTACCAGCTGTGCACCCAGAGGTCAGGATCTGTCCTTGCACAAAACACCTTTGGGTGATAACAGGGCTGGGAAAGAGCACCAAAAGGAACCAGAGCAGCCCTGCAGCCTGGCTGGAAGTGAGCAGGATGGAGGACATCTGCTCTCGCTTTCGGTGTTCTGAGCAGGATGCAGCCTTTGAGCTTTCTCTGGCCCCGCTTTCCTGGAGGCTGCTGGAACATGCTGGTAGCTGGCTTGCACCCTCCTGAGCACAAGCAGCTTCTGAAATGCTTACTCAGCACTGTCAGCCAAATAGACCCATTCTCTGGAAGGCCACAGGCACGTGGCTTTCCACTGCTCCTCTCATGAGATGCCCAACATGAGCTGTGCTGCAGGCAGCCGGTGCAGTTCCTGCTACTAAAGCTGATCTGATTTCCCTTGCCAGCTGGGGGCATCAGTCACCTCTTCTGCTCCATGATGAACCTTTGAAAGCCAGTTTAAAATTTCAAACAGATGATTTAAGTCTCTGAATAAGGTTTTGCCCCCTTTCATTGAGATTTCTTTTTTTTTTTTTCTGAAGTCCCTGTGTTTCTGCTGTTTTTTCATTTTGGTTTGTGTTAAATGTTTGCCAAAAGATTATTAATTCTTCATTGGGAACTTTGATGAAGTTTGAGCTCTTCCAATGCCTCTCAATATACCACCTGCCCATAGGTACTTCCTGCACAGGTGTGTAGGAAATATGAGACATTTAGTGAAGATGTCAAAAGAATTTGGGCTGATTTAGAAGATTAAAGCATAGAATAACTTTTCCAGAGGGGACCTCTGAAAATCATCTGAGCAAACACACTGCTCAAAGCAAGAGCACTGTCTGGGGATTGCAAGGTGCCATTGGGAGATCTGGACCTGCCTTTAGATGCCATACAAGGAAACAAACTTCCCAATGGACCTAGTTAAAAAGCAGAAACAAACAACCTATTAAAACCCCTCCATACCTTCTCTTTTTTGCCTGTTGGTTGCAGTAGTGATTCATTGAAAGGGTAGATCTAACAGGATGGGAACTATCTTAAGGAACAGCTTACAATGAACAGATAAAAGGCCAAAATTTAGCCTGCTTGCCCCATCTCTTGGCACTGGTTTTCATTTGGTTATTACAGTGTCAGGGATGTGTCCTTAACAGCTCTTCTATCTCTGGGCTCAGGGTGCAGCTTAGTGATGTTGGCTGAAATTCAGAGGAGTAGAGTTTGTTTCCTTGGGTTTTGGGGAGCCAGGTGTGTGTGAGAGATGACTGCTACAACAGGAACAGAGGAGTCTGGTGGGAACAGCCCAGGGTGGGATGTGGGAGAGGCAGAGGCTGATTGCACCCAGTTTTTCAGTCCAGAAAACTGAGTCCTGAATTTGGCTGGATCCTCTTCTACTGATAATTTGAAAATAAGAAGATACCTTCTTTCTCAGGAAACCCCTGGAGTCACCCCCAGGAGTGTTATTGCCATCCTGCCATCTGAGGGCAGGAGCATGTAACATGGGGCAGCAGTGGGAATGGAATGGAATGGAATGGAATGGAATGGAATGGAATGGAATGGAATGGAATGGAATGGAGGCAGTGCTGAAGTGTGGCCAGGGATTCCCTTAAGTGGCAGCTTCTCTGTTCTGGTGCAATTTCTGGCAGAAGAAGAAGAACAAAATCCTGTGTCTTGCCCCCAGCAGGCACTGATCCCCTCGAGCCCCAGCAGAGAGCTGCAGCAGTCCTGGCATCACCCCTGGGGCGGATGCAGGAGCTCTGGGGCTGCTGGGGCCTTGTCTTTTCTCCCCTCTCTCCAAAGCCTGACGTCCAGCACATAAACATTGCTGGCCCAAGGCTTCTCCATCAGCCAGCAATGATGTTCTCACCAGTGGGAATGGGAACAGGTTAGGCCCATCATTGCAGCAAGAGGTCCTTAATGAGGTGAACCTGAAGCAAGTTCATCAGCTATCACTGCTGACATGAGCAAAGTTCAGCTTTTCAGATGTTCTCCTTATATTTGTGTGTGCTGGTTAATCACCAAAGTCCGCTGAACACACCTGTAAGTGACAGATTGACCAGCAGCAAAGCACCAAGGCCAGGAACTTTTGTTTCCTCAGTGGGGCTGTAGAAGAGCACAAAGCCCAGCAGCTGCTGGGCAGAAGCACATTTCCCCTGAGCTCTCCCTGAGCATCAAAGCACAGTCTTGTGTTTGTCAGGCAAGAGCTGTTCACCTGGTGACCAATCCTGATTGCTCCTTAAAAATCCAAAGAGCACCAACACATTTGCAGAAGCATTTCCAACACATTGCACAGAGTTTGTCAGGTGGGCCAAGCCAACAGTTACCAGCCTGGATGACAGCCCAGAGTCCCAGACTGCATTGCTGGTAAACACACAGAAACTTCCTGTTGTGCTTCCTTGGTGTGCTCCTGCTCATGGTGCTTCATTGAGCTGGGATTGGACCCTTCAGACTGTAAATGGCATGCTCTTTTTGGGTTTCCATGTCACTGTATTGCTCTAATCTGCATTTGCACTCTTTCAGAGTTTTGATTGTTCCTTTTCTTAGGGCAGCTTTCATTGAAGTGCTGATGAAATGTGCCCTTTTAGGCTAGATCAGGATGTTTTCAAGGTAAAAGAAACCAAAGAACCACACTGCAAATTCAGCAGTAATTATTCCTTGGTCTTCAAGGGAAAGTTCCTTCTCCCTGTCTGATTCCTAGGCTGTAATATCCCAGGACTGGTAGTGCCCTAACATTTGCATCTCCTGAGATGAGTTCTATAAACATCAGAAAAGGAGAAATTCCTGAGTCACTCAGTGTCAAGTTGTGCATGCAGGTAGCTCTGAACCCTCTCTGTGCTTTTCACAAACCATTCTCTGATGGGATTGCTGGCAGTGGGACCCTTGAGTCTCATTGCAGAGGGCAGGATGCAGAGTATGGGGGAGGTGAGGTCATTTTATCCCACAGCATCTTGTGGGGGCTGGATCTCCTCAGAAGTGGCTCAGTGGCGGTTTCTGACCCTGCCCTGTGTTCTGCTGACTGTGGTTGGGTTGCTCCCTGCATGCCCAAGTGTGAAAAACGCCAATCCCTCGTGTTAAAGTTTTAAAAGTTTAACAGTAATCAAATAGTTCTAAAAAGAGTAATAAAAATTAGAGCAATAAGAATTTGGACAATCAGAGTTAGGACAATAAAGGGACAATAAAAAAGCAAAGAATTAAGGACATCCAGGCATTCTGCTCTGCCACAGAACAGGTTTTGCTAACAAAGGATTAATCCTTAAAAGCAATATCCTGTTGCATATTCATATATCTCATACACAATGCAAACATTCCTTTCAAACTAGGGATTTTTCTGTTTATTGTCAACTTCCCCCCCTCATCTTGTAATCAGTCATCTCAGTCCTCATGAAGTCTGATTCTTCCTGATAAAGGGGCAGTAATTCTTCTCTTGGGATTTTGGGTGTCCTGTTGCTGTTATCTCTGTGTAAATCATTTCTTGATTTTCTTGTTCATTTCTTGAGCTAGTTAGAAAAAATATCTTACATCACGTAGTTTCTATTTTAATATGATGTTCTAGCCTAAAACTACATTTAACACACTACTTAAAAAGGATTAATACAGTACTACAAAACAACTTCCCAACATAACACCTATTATATTCATTTTAGTATTTGCAAACAGTCTATCGTATAATGTGCATTTTCACACCAAGTGAGCTGAGGTGAGCTGCAGTGCAGAAGGAATCTCATGCCCAGGTGTCTCCCCGAGCCCTGATCCCTCTCTTTGTGTTGCAGTCCTTTCTCCATGTCACCAGCCATAGGAATTCTGGACGCTGGTGACACCATGCAGGTGACAGTGGGATTTCACCCGCTGACCACGGGTGACCACTGCGGGTCCCTGGCAGTGTGCTGCAGCACAGGTGAGTGCTGGGCCCTGCACGGGCACAGGACAGTTCTCCACCATCACTCCCTGTTGTCCCATCCCCCTCCATTCCCTCCTGAGGTCCCTCCCCTGTTCCAGCTTTACCCCAAAGCAAACTGAGAACTCCTTGGTATTTAGGGGCTTGATCAAGTGGATCCCCTCTAACAGGGCTAAGAGTTTTGGACTCCTGTTTTGCTGGGAGTTGCTGAGTGGAGGAAGGAGGAACCCTGATTCTCCACTACCATGTGGCTATGCCTGGGTGAAATTTTATTTCATTCCTGGGCAGTGCTGTAGGTGAGGTGTGAGGTTTCCATCAGACTCTCTCCAATGCAATGGATTGTTTGCACACCTCTGTCCCATATGCTGCTTCTCCACTGGCTTGTCACAGACCCTTTTTCTATGTTGCCCTCTACACATTTATTTAGCTCCTGTCTAATAACATTCTCAGGCCCTCGAGTTCCTGTTTGGTGGTGACAAATCAAATTTTTCCTTGTCCCCATTTCCCAGGCAGTTCATGCTGTTTCAAACCTCTCATATCTATCTCCTGTTTGATTTCTAGACTGAGGAATCCCATTCAGCCTTCATATGGAAGCTGCTCTGTGTTAATCTTTCCTTAAACTTATTAATCTTTCCTTTGTCTGTTTTTTATTTAATTTGAAATGCTGCAGCTTGGTTTTTGAGATCAGAACAATATAAAATATTTCAAGACTGGTGCTGCTGTGGGTTTGATGATGATGATTTTCATGGTGTTCATTTTGTAGTGCTTTGTCAAATTGCAGAGCCAGGCTGGTTGTGTTTCCTTGCCTGTGTCCCCTCCTGCTGTGGGCTGTCACTTGTTCCTCTGGGCCTCCTTTTGCTGCCCACATGCTCCCAGGCGTGTTTGTTGGTCAGCAGCAAGGGATCCAAGGGATCAGGAGGGACAAGAGTCTCGTGAAATGCCCAGGGGAGACCCTGGGCAAGCCAGGACTGAACAGGGCTCCTCAGTGTGATCTGAGTGGGTCACTGGAGCACATCTGACAAATCTCACTGTGCATACTGTCACCTTGGGGCCAAATCTCTACAAACGCTCTCAGAAATAAGGTGGTTTAGGAGGTGCCCAGGACACCCTCACGCTGCGCACACAGAGCTGTCAGGACGTGATAAATGGACTGATCCACAGAACTGCTAACACAGCTAAAAGCTGTGACATTTCCTTCTGTGACCTGTGGTTTGCTCTGTTCCTTGTGTTTCCATCAGCAACTGAGCTGAGCCAAGTCTCCCCTTTGCTTTGTTCCAGGTGAAGAAAATATCCACACAAACCTCCACGGAGATGCTGTAGAAGTCAATGCTGGGTTGAGCACAAATTCCGTGGAGCTTGAGAAGACTTTCATCACCATGTCAAGCCACAAAACCATGTTCATTGAAAACAGGAGTAACATCACAGCCCACTTGCAGTGGAAGGCTTTTCCTACTGAGAAAGGAGAGATTGAAGAGAAGAGGAGGTTGGTGTGAAAGATGCATTTCAGTGCGATCCATGGCCCAAGACTGAAACTGATGCGTGGCCTGAGGGGGGTGTTGGTGCTTCTGAATGGTTTAGGCCAAGTAAACCATGCCTGGCACTGGGGTGTGTGTCCCTGGGCTTCAGGAGCTCAGCACTTGACATTCCAGTTCCATTGATACTCCAACCAAAGGATGGCATTTTGGGAAGGGAAGATTGGTTGCGATGACTGGATTTCTTTAAGTTCTAATTGGGCTTTTGCCTCTCTAATCTTCTTCCTACATCACCTGGCAACATCCTTAAACAGTTCACCCTCTTTCCGTAGGGGATACACCCTCTTGTTTTCCCCTTAGTTCCTTCAAAAGCTCCTTGCCCATCCAGGCTGGTTGTCTTCCCTGTCAGCTTGTCTTTCCACCCACAGGGACAGTCTGTTCCTGTGCCTTCCAGACTTCTTTCTTGAAGTATGTCCATCCTTCCGGGACCCGTTTGTTTTTAAGGGCTGTTGCCCAGGGTACTCTCCAAATCAGTCTCTTGAACAGGCCGGATCTGCCCTCCAGAAGTCCCCAGTGGAAGTTTTGTTGATGGCCCTCCTTGTTTCACCAAATATTGAGAGCTCTGTTATTTCACAGTCACTGTACCCCAGACCGTGGTGAACAGATGAAGTTCATTTAGTCATTAGGGAATTTCCTGGTGATATCCAGTACCTGGACCCCAGGGAGGCAGCAGCTTGCCCTGTGGAATGGATCCAGTCGACACCCAGGGCCCTCAGTTCCCCTTAGATGGGAGTCACCTACTACCACTACCCTTCTTTTCTTCTCAGTACTGGAGGCTGTGATCTGTCTGACAGACCAAGTGCAACTGTGAGACTCTCCAGACAGAACTTTTACTTTAGTGTCATCTGCCTGACCCTCTGGAACCAGGGCCTCATACCTGTTCTTTCAGGGCACCTGGGCAGGTGATGGGGTCAGGACGGAATTTTTTTACCTCCCCAGCAGAGATCCATTTCCATTCCCCACTGTCACCTAGGTCTCCTCCTTCTGCCTGATCCCAAGAAGGGCAGGGCTTGACTAGTTCCTGCTGAGCTTCTCTCAGGGTTGAATGGGTGTAACTCCACCAATTTATTTCTGTTTCACTCTCCCTAATGCTCCCCAGCCTTTCCACTTCTTCCTTAAGCTCTGCCACTGGACAGAGCAGACTATTCAGCTGCTCACACCACACGCAGGTGTCTTTTGCACTGTCCTCTGATATTAGCACCAGGCTCAGACCCTCCATGCAGCCAGGGGTGTGGACAGCTGCATCCTTCCTGGGGGGTTCTCTTTGAGTTAGTACACTCCTGCTGACAGCAGCAGCACCAGTGGCTTTTCATCAGTTTTGAACCATAGCTGGGAACAAAAAAAAAAAAGCAGAAAGAAGAAAGAAAGAGAAAAAAAAAAAGGCAAGCACTTCACAAACAGCAAAAAGACAGAACCCACTACACAAGGAGGGTGGTTGGCTGCAGCCTTTCTGCTCAGCCATGCAAAAACTAAAAAAACACCATGCCAAAACTGCTGGGCCAGAACTGCCATGGCAAGCCCCTGTTTGCTGCAAGCCAGGTCGCTTGCACTCCCCAGAGCCGTTTTAAATTGCCTCCATAGGACCAGGAGATCCACCCTTGCCCACCTGAATGGCTGGTGAGAGGGTCCTTTAGTGCCCTGGGCTTCTTGGTTTTCCACTGTTCTCAATCTCCTTACACAGTATCTGACTTCCATACAAGCTTTGTGTGTTAAAAGAAAATCTCATGACCTTCTCTAGCTACTTCCCTGGGCTGTTTATTTTCATTTTTTCCCACTTTCCTGCCTCAGCCTGGACCCCAAGTGATCCACTTTCCCCTCAGAAGCAACTAGGTGTCCCCAAAGTAAACTTCAACCTGGTTTTGGTTTTGTGGGTTTTTTCCAATTACATCTGTTTTCATGCTAGTTTGTGTCCTAGACTGTCACCAGGGCATTTTGTTCTTCCTTATTTCCAGTCCTAGGCATGCATGTAGCCCCAAGGCCACCGTCCTGTTGTCAGAGCAGCTTTTGAGATGTCAGAGCAGAGAGGACTTTTTTATGAGAGGAGAGAGTGCAGGATCTTTCCCTCTCAGGACATTCTACTACCATGCACTGGGATGGGAGCCAAAAAGCTCTGGATCATGAAAAGGTGTCTCCAGGAGTTTGCTGTCTCCCTCCTGCACAACAAAGTCCCTTTCCCTCTCAGAGCCTCTGAATTCATGCATATAAAACCTTGAATGTCACTCTGAAGGGGTGTAGTGCCTGAATTCATCAATTTCCTTTGGAAGTGCTCTGGGATGCTCTTGTGAAAGGCAGAGTAGGACACAGGGCAGGTCCAAAATGGAAGGAACAACGAGTGATGCTTGCGAAAAATGCCAATCACTTGTTTTAAAGTTCTTAAAAGTTGAAGAGTAATAAAATAGGTATAAAAATAGTAATAAAATTAGAGTAATAAGAATTTGGATAACTAGAGGTAGGACAATAAAGGACAATAAAAAAGACAAGAATTACAGACGTCTGAGTGCTCTGCTCTGCAACAGAACACACTTTGCTAGCAAAGGATTAACTCTTAAAAGCAATAGCCTGTTGCATATTCATATATTGCATAAATGATACAAACATTCTTTTCAAACAAAGGGTTATTGTCAACTTCCCTCATCTTGCAAATGGATCATCTTGGTCCCTCAAAATCTGGTTCTCCCTGATAAGGAGGCAATAATTCTTTTCTTGGGTTTTTTGGTGTCTTGTTGCTGTTATCCCTCCTTGAGCTAGTTAGAAAAAGTATCTTACATCACATCGTTTCTGTAGCCTAAAACTATATTCACCACACTACTTAAAAATATTAATATATCACTACAGAAAAAAGGATTACTACAACATAACTTTCCAACATAACACACATAGTACTCATTTTAATATTTGCAAAGAGCCAATCCTATAATATGCATTTTTCACAGTACTGGTAACACGTAGCTGCAAGCCAGCTTCGTCTCCCCTTCCCAGGGAAGTCCTGCTCTATGATCTTTATCTGCCTCCCCAGCAGCTCAGTGGTAGGGAAAGCCACCTGAAGTGGCTGGTGGATTCTCCCTCAGTTTTGGCAGAGGCTTTGAGCCAGGAGGGTCTCTTGAGGGACACTGGCTTTGGAAACCTCTCCTGAGCTTGCAGGTGTGGAGTAAACCTACCTGCTGGGCCAGGAACAACAAGTTATCCTCTGATCCATCTGGGAGCCCCATGGCTTGGGGTCAGCCCTTTCTGGGGAGCTGCTGCTTGTGAGAAATAGCCACTCCCTTTTCATAAGTTTAGAAAGGTTTATTAAACCTTATCAAAAATACAACAGAAGACTGAATAGAGAAAATGTTATGGTGTTGGGAGCAAAGGATTCTCCTCACCATGTGCTCACCCATACAATGGAGGTTTCGCCTTTTAACCCTTTAGCCCCTCCCAAAATTCTGTCCATTGACTCCTTCTTCACTGTCCAGTAGTAGAGTTTACTTCCTCAAATCTTGATTGGAGGTCAGATGTCACCGTATTGACAAGCTGACCCTCCCAAATATCCTTGATAACAATTCAAGGGGTAAAAAAAATTTTTATTAACCTATAGACATGACATTTGTCAGTTAACTGTGAGAGTCAAACATTGTGGCATTCACATTCTCGGAACAGAAACACATAATTCTGTCTCTCAAGGCTTTTTTCCTGAAGAAACACAGAGAGAAGAAAGAAAAAACAATTCTTATCTCTACTTGCTGCTTCTGTTGTTTTTGCACATGTGGAATGTGTTAGGAAGATTTTTTAGCAGAAGTGATTTTTCAGTTGGATTCTGCTGAAGATTGTTTTGTTTCCTTGGCCAATTGGAAAAAGCTGTGTCCTGGCTGTCTGGAGAGTCATGAGTTTTCTTCAGTATTCATTAGTATTCATTGTCGTGTAGTATGTATCTTTAAGATAGTGTAGTATAATGTAATCTAACATAGTTTAACAAAGCAATTGTTCAGCATTGTGAATCAGTGGAGTCAGGTGCCAATCATTCCCTGCCTTGGGGCGCCCTGCTTTTCGCTAAATCATCACATTACTCATCTATCACACTGCTGCTCCCTCCCCAAGTGCTTTCCTTTCCTGCACTCACACTTCTCTCTGCCAATATGTGGCTTCTTAAACCATCTGCTGGCTTTGATCTCTCCTGTGGCTGCAGGCATTGTCGATTCCTGTGGACGCAGAGAGAGCTGTGGCTGGAAAAAATTAACAGAGGAAAGAGAAACAGAAAAGGAGAAGGGCTCTAGTGAAGATCGTGCTGTCCTCCTGAGGCTCCCGGGGGAGATGGCAAAGTTGCACCAAGACCCCATGCTGTTCTCCGATGGCATTTTTTTCATTGAGCCAATGGTAAGTGATAGCTGAGAACCCCATTTTCCTCCTCCTCATCCTCCTCCTCCCCCCCCCGCCTTTTTCCTCCCACCCACTCTACCCCCAGCTGCGGTCACTCAGCAGATCCTCAGCTGGCTCGATGTGCTGGGAGGGAGGACATCAGCTTTCTGGCGCACCTGCAGAGCTCACCTAAAATGCCAAATGCTAAAAGCACTTCTGCCCTGGAGGCTCAAGGCAGGGCTGGGAGTCTGAGAAAGCCAGCTCTGCTGCCAGGGCTCCAGCTCAAGGGCGCTCTGTGCGTGGCCTTGCAGTGTCCACAGGGAGCAGTTATTGTAGGTAGGGGCTCCCCAACACATGGGGTTCAGCAGAGGGTGTTGGAGCACTGCCAGCTCACACACAGACCTGAAGCTTGCAATGGTTTGCTGGGAAAATGAGGCCAAATTCAGCCCAAGGTTAATCATGGAAATGCCAATCCCCTCCTGTAAGCACGCCTTGCACTATTTCTCTGTATCCCTTCCATTGTCCTCTGAGAGCCTGGACACAAGGGTGGAAGGTTTAAATGGGCCTTTGGAGTTCTCCTGCACACAGGGACAGAAAACCTTTTCCTTTTCTGTTTGTGCAAGCAAACTGCCGTGTGCTCCCATCAACCAGAGCCCTGATTCTGAATGCTGGCATTGTGAGAGACGACGAATGCCTGGTGTGTGCACAGTGCAAAATCCCTTCTCATCCTGGAGTAAAGCCCAGAAAAATGCCAACCTCTGCTTTCTTTCAAAACATCTTAACTAATATTTTTATTTCCAAGGAAGGGGATCATGTTCTCTTCTTGTGAAGAGCCACCAGGGCACAGTGGCAGTTGCATCCCACTGTAGCTGACAGCAGCATGATGTGACCAAGAGCTTGTGTCAGAGCAGTAGGAATATTGTGGAGAGTGGGAGCTGATCAGCTGAGCATTGAGAGCTTCCAGCAGTGTGTTGAGCTGGGTTTGGAGTGTTTCCTTGGGCTCCTTGTGTTGTTCACTCCTCACTGATGCTCTAAATAAAGGCTTACAGGACTGTGGTTGAAAACAAGAAATGTGAAGTTTGAAGATAAGTGTTTTGCTGTCTCTTTCTGTTGTAGGAGGGAGAAATTGGGCCGAATTGTTCAGCTGAAATCAAGGTGACCTTCAAACCCCTGGAAACACTGGAGTATCAAAGTTTGGCTTACTGCAGCATCTCAGGTGCAGCTCCTTTGCCCTGCTTCTCTCAGCCTCAGTGAAGCCATGGTGCAAGCCTGAGCCCCCTGGGCTCCCATGGAACTGCTGGGAAGAGTCCCTGGTCAGCAGGGCACTGCTGGCACATCCCCCCGGCCCTGCATCTTCAGGGAGTCTCCCGTGCAAGGCCAGGGTTCAGAATCCTGTGTCTGGGTTACTGATCCCAGAACAACTCAGACGGTGCAGGGAGAGGTTTTCATGCCATGGCTTTGCCAGCATTTCCTCAAAGGCCACAGAACTACAGAGCAGAACAGCTTGAGTGAACAAGCACAAAGCCCCTCCAGGCCACTGGCCTCCAGGAGGGGTCCATTTGACATGGATCCATCATCAGGCAGCAGGAGCTGAGTTGGAAATGTGTTCCCTGAGGCTGGATCACCTCCCAGTGCCCAGACACCACCAGAGCAGAGGTGGCTGAGCCCCCCTGAGCCCAGGGTGTTGGTAGAAGGAGCACCCTTGGCCAGCACCCGCTTCTCTCCCTGTGTGGGAATTGGCCCCTTGCAGCTCTGTTGGTGGGCGGCTGGCACACACGCGTGGCCGTAGCCGGCGTCAGCTGAACGGTTCGTGCAGGGGAGGGTCCCCTGGGGGGGGTTCCTGGGCCAGGGCCCCACCTTGGCCGCCACCTAGCAACCAGCTTAGAACTGGTGCAGAGCAGGGGAATCTGACTGTTAATCAAAGCATCGCGAAGGCCCGAGGTGGTTGTTGACACGATGTGATTTCTGCCCAGTACTCTGAATGTCAAAGTGAAGAAATTCAGTGAAGCGCGGGTAAACGGTGGGAGTTACTATGACTCTCTTAAGGAGAACACCTGCCCTCCCTGTCGTTGACCTCGCCACCCAGCGATAGTTTCACAAAACCACTGAAAGAAAAAGTTGGCACAGTTTTTTGCTATTGCACAGAGCCTTGTCCACGGGCTATTGTTGGACAAAGTTGGCAGCTCGGGAGAGGGCCGACTGCTAACTAATTCCACTTTCACTTGGACATGTCTCTTAATTTGTTAACCGGCTTTGACAAGATGGTGCAGTCTTTGGCTTTGCGGTACATATCTACTGCCACTCAAACTGACCCATCAGATCTGTGGGTCAAATGTTGCCTTCTGCTATAAGGCAAGGCGACCTGGTTTCAAGGGACAGCACGGCGACCCAAACTCACCAGGGTCACTCGGGCCAATGATGGATGCAGACACCAATGTGGTAGACGGTCAAAAGGCCTTTATTGTCTCATCTCGTAGGGTTTTATAGTCTAGGGAGCTTCACTACGTCAGAGGGGGGTCTGCAGTACTATCTATGGTTAGTAAGGAGTGGAAAGTTACTAGCGTTAGGGGGGCTGCATTCCTGGTTACATTCCTAGGGTGATCTCTTATCTCAGGGGATTAAGGGAAAAGGAATCCTGCCACTTTCCGTCACATCGCGTGATCTTCCGTTCGCCTGTCCCTATCTACCACAGTCAAAGATGCCGTTGTTCCATCTATACCCCCTCTGCCCAGTGAAGAGGGACTCGATCTGGTGTGTTTGGAGTTTGTTAACTCCACAATGGTGATAGAGGAAAGGTTACACCAAGGAGTTGGATGGGAGGGCTTGGCACAGTTTCCTGAGCCCTATGAGATCTCCCCTGTTGGGGCTGCCCAGGATGATGAGTACACAGCTAGAGGCACAAAAGGGCCAAAAACACCTGAAGCTCTTCCCGGGCCCAGTGGTGACGGTGCAAAGAGTCGAACACCTGTCTTGTCCATCCCGGATGAAAAACCAGCTTGTCCGCACTGTGATACCCGGTTCACTAGGATGTCAGGGCTGATTGACCATCTTAAGAGGGCGCACGGGCAGAAGAAAGTCATCTTCAGATGCTCGAAATGTGGTAAACAAAATCTTAAATACCACAGCATCTCCTGCCACGTCCCACGCTGCAAAGCGGAGGTATGTGTGGCTCCCACTGGTGAGTGGGCCTGTGAGGTATGCCAGCGTGGGTTTACGACCAAGGTAGGCCTGAGCCAGCACAAGAGGATTAGACATCCTCTTGTGAGGAATGTGGAGCAGATTGTGGCGTCCTGCGGTATTCCGTGGTTTTCCTGGGCCCTGTATGAGTCCAAATCCGGCTAGCCCACATGGATCCGCATAGACGAAAGTAACAGACCAGAGGCGCTCTTCTCCACGTGGGTGCAAGTATCTTGTTTATTGGCTTGGTGGCAAGACACTCTGGTGACGGGGCCACCCAGGTAGAAAAGAGGGCGTGGGACTCTCACACAAGAGGTTTTATACCCTAGGGGATGGGGGCAGGGGAGAGAGGACCAGGGCCAATGGGATGCCATTGGGGAGGGGCAGGGTACCTATGGGACAGACCACCCAGGTGTCTATAACAGGGGGGGTGTAAGGGGGAGACCATGTGATGAGGGAGGGGGGAAAACCCATCTACCTGACCCAACATGCTCAGTAAAAATTTCCCATCACCCAGTGCAACAACTAAATAAACTATTTAGTGCAATACAGCAGCGTCCCATCCTAAGGAGTCATCAGCTCGAGGGGCTTACAGATGTGTATGGACTGAGGAGGAGGAGGCTCTCCTGGTGCAGTTGGTGGAAAAGTTTGCCGGTAATCGCAATATTAACCAGTTTATTGCGGAGCACATGCCATCTAAAACCGCGAAGCAGATCAGCGATAAGCGGTGCCTTCTGGCGAGAGGTCCCTTCGCTAAACATCGGGTTGAACCAGAGGGCGGGGCTGTACAAGGCCCCGGGTCTGCTAAGTCGTGTAAGGAGGGTCACTTGAGGCTCCAGTACCGCAGGGTCATCGAGGCGGGGTTATCGGCAGGCAGATTCACTACGTACCGGGAAGCCTTCAGGAAGGTTCTTGATGGGCAAGATCCACAGCAGGTGGTGAACGATGTTTATGATGAGTTTCTTGGTGTTCTGGTTGGGGCAGGCCAGAATGTTAAATCTGCTTCCAAGGGTCGAAAGTCACAGGCATCCAGAGGCTGGAAGGCATCCAAAAGACCAGCTAATTGGATGCGAAAGAGGGCTATTAAGAGAGGTAAATTTCTGAGATTTCAGATGTTATACGAGTTGCATAGAAGGCGTCTTGCGCGTATTATCTGGGACAGCATGGAAGCCTTGCAGTACCTACTTCCATCTGGTGTTGTCCATGAACACTTTAATAAGCGATGGGATACATCTGTCGAGTTTGGTGGCCTTGTTAATTTTCCTCAGTATATGGAGGCTGATAATACCATGTTTGAGGCCTTGATTACCAAGAAAGAAATTGTAAGAACCTGAGTGAGATGTGTAAAACCTCCGCTCCCAGACCAGATGGGATTACGTTGGGTCATCTTATTAAAAAAGACCCTATGCTCTCCCGGTTGACTGCGATCTACAACCTCTGGTTGATTGCCGGTACAATCCCAGACGCGCTGCGGGACTGCCGGACGGTTTTGATACCCAAGTCTGTTGAGGTGAGCAGACTTGGTGATATCAATAACTGGAGGCCTATCACCATTGGGTCGACGGTGATTAGGCTATTTTCCAGGATCGCTACTGCGAGACCGTCCTGGACATGTCCCATTAACCCCCGGCAAAGGGGCTTTATCTGCGCGTCGGGTTGTGCCGAGAACCTCAAGCTGCTACAACTTGTGGTTAAAAGATCAAAGCGGGAGCATAAACACCTGGGGGTGGTGTTTGTGGACAAATTGCCAAGGCCTTAGACACTGTTTGTCACCAGCATGTAACTGAAGGTCTGAGGCCGGGAGGTGTGGATTCACATGTGTTGCAGTTGGTAAGGGAGATGTATCATTACATTAAAACGTGCATCTCCATCGGAAAGGATAAAACAGATCCCATTTACATTCGTTGGGGTGTCAATCAAGGCGACCCTATGTCACCTTTGCTGTTCAATTTGGCGATGGATCCCCTTCTATGTAAACTCGAAAATGAAGGTCAAGGGTTCCAGCATGGAGAGTGGAAAGTTACGGCCATGGCATTTGCTGACGACCTGGTGCTACTGAGTGATTCTTGGGAAAGCATGCAACGTAACATCAAAATTTTGGAGGCCTTTTGTCAGCTAACAGGTCTACATACTCAGGGGGAGAAATGTCATAGCTTTTACATCAAGCCAACCAGGGACTCATATACCATCAACTATTGTCTCATATGGGTAATAAATGGATCCCCCCTAAACATGATCGACCCAGGGAGTTCAGAGGAATATCTTGGCAGGTGGGTTGATCCTTGGACTGGTTTTGCGGATTCTGGATTACCAGAGAAACTTGCAGACTGGCTCCAGCGGATTGGGTGTTCATCCCTGAAGCCTCTTCAGAAGGTCAATATACTCAGGACTTATACCATCCCGAGACTGATCTATCTGGCCGACCATACAGAGGTCAATGTGGGCCTCCTCGAATCCCTTGACATGTCAATTCGAAAGTGGTCAGGGAGTGGCTTCACCTCCCACCGAGTAACGTGCGATGCAATCTTGTATTCGAGTTTTAAGGATGGTGCTTTGGGTATCATCAAGTTGGCGGCGCTAATTCCAAGCATACAAGCGCAGAGACTTCATAGACTGGCTCAATCTTTGGATGAGGCTCTTGTTGGCTTTTTAAAGGATGAACAGCTAGATCAGGTATTTGAGAGACTATGGATAAAAGCAGGAGGGAGACAAGAGTCCATCCCGTCGATTTGGGAACCCTTACCAGAGGTTGGTGGTGGTGGTGTTGAGGCCCAGTCGGAGTGGGAGGCACCCACTTCCAAAGTCCGCTATCCAAGACCCTGCGATTGGCGGAAAATTGAGTTTGAGAGGTGGGTACATCTGGTTGCTCAAGGCCACGGTATTGAGAATTTAGTGAATGATGTCATCAGTAATGCTTGGATAAGGCAGTATAAGGGCATACCTCCCCAAAAACTTATAACAGCCCTCCAGCTCAGAGCCAATGTCTACCCGACACGTGAATTCCTGGCAAGGGGTAGGCATGAGGAAGCTGTTCGATCCTGCAGACACTGTGGAGCTAGATTTGAAACAGTGGCCCACATTGTCGGCAATTGTCCAATTACTCAGGAGGCCAGGATTAAAAGACATAACATCGTCTGTGAGGTACTTAGCCTGAGGCTAGGGCGGAGAATTGGACTGTCTTCCAGGAGCTGCACTTGAGAGATAAAGTTAATGAACTGTTTAAGCCGGATTTGATCTTTGTTAAGGGGTCCAAGGCGGTAGTGGTGGACGTGACAGTGAGGTACGAGCACTCTGACTCCTCATTGAGGGAGGCCACCTCAGAAAAGGTGAGGAAGTATCAACGCCTTCACCTACAGATCCAACATCTGACTAATGTAAAAGATATAGACTATGCTGGCTTCCCCATGGGGGCCCATGGTAAATGGTTTGGCAAAAAGGCTGAGCTGCTATCGACCCTTGGCCTCTCTAAAACGAGGCTAGAGAGGACTGCTCGGGCCCTGGCATCTACAGTACTTTTTGCCTCTGTAGATATTGTGCTTTTTGGGTTTTAAGCAGGAGGTGTCAGAAAAGTTACCACAGGGATAACTGGCTTGTGGCGGCCAAGTGTTCATAGCGACGTCGCTTTTTGATCCTTCGATGTCGGCTCTTCCTATCATTGTGAAGCAGAATTCACCAAGCGTTGGATTGTTCACCCACTAATAGGGAACGTGAGCTGGGTTTAGACTGTCGTGAGACAGGTCTGATGATGTGTTGTTGCAATAGTAATCCTGCTCAGTACGAGAGGAACCGCAGGTTCAGACCCCTGGTGCGTGCGCTTGGCTGAGGAGCCACTGGCGCGAGGCTACCATCTGCGGGCTTATGACTGAACGCCTCTAAGTCAGAATCCTGCCTAGACGTAGCGATACCGCAGCGCCGCCGGCGCCTCGGTGGGCTCGCGATAGCCGGCCGCCCCCCCGCCCGCGGGCGGGCCCGGTGCGGAGCGCCGCTCGTGGTTGGGAACGGAGGGGCGGACGGAGGTGGCGCCGCCTCTCCCCCGTCGCGTACCGCATGATCGTGGGGCACCCGGCGCTAAATCATTCGTAGACGACCTGATTCTGGGTCAGGGTTTCGTACGTAGCAGAGCAGCTCCCTCGCTGCGATCTATTGAGAATCAGCCCTCGACACAAGCTTTTGTCACCTAGGTCTCTCTCTCGAACACTCAGGGGCCAGCCTGCCGCGACCTCCGGCATTGCAGGCGCGGTCTGCCTTTTTCCTTCTCTTCCTCCGAGGTCTCCTTGGCGGGCTGGGGCTGACAGGGGTCCCCGGTGGCGCGGGCCCGCAGGGCGCCCGCGCCCGCACGGTCCACCTTCACGCTCTTCTCCGCGCGGGTCTTGGACCCGATACGCGGAGTCCAGGGGCTGGGGCAGTGAGCCGAAAGGGCCGCATGTTGCCAGCGCAAGAGAGAGGCCCCGCCGGGCCGCGTGGCCTCGACTTCCCTCTGCACAGGTCCCGGGCCCGATATGTGGGGCGGGGGCTTGGCTGCGCTGGCAGGGGAGGCGGCGGCGGGTCTCCCGACACCGCGCGCGAGGGCGCGTGGTGAGGGGGAAGGCCCATTTGCTGCCGTCTCAGGTCGCGGGAGTAGACCTGGTGTCCACGGGAAAGGCAACCGGCGGCGGTGGAGGCAGCGGAGGCGGGATCCAGGTGGCGGCGGGATCCTGGCGCACGTTTCTGGCAGCCCTGGGCGCTCCACCGGCCCGGGACAGAGGGAGAGTGCCTCCGCCGCGACCTCCTCCCTCCCATCCGAGCACGGTATACGTGGCTGTGACTTTCCTGAGGCAGCTTGGGTCAGTACAGCTACTAAATGCGGTGAAACAAATTCCTCGGCAAAGGGCTACATGGCTTTTTGTCTGAAACCTGGCCCCCCGGTTTCAGAGAGGGGCAAAAAGTTTGGAGATGGACTTCAATTCGAAGGTACAAAATCCGGATCTATTCCTTTGGAGGGGGTCTGGGGCCCACCGGTCTGCCTGTCCAGGGTATCTGTGGACACTCAGACTTCCCACTCCGACTGGGTAGACCTGTTGTCCAGGGGTCTACCCGGCACAAATTTTTCTGACCCCCAGCAGGTAGACCTGTTGTCTAAACTTTACTTAACATCTAAACCCACCAATTTGGCAGAAAATTAATTGAATTTGCTGGTAAAGTTTCCTTTAGAGCTCTATCGGTCAGACTTGCATGTGCATGAGGGTGTTCATTTTTCTGTGGGTTGGGAGGTGTTGAGCAGGCTGCCTGAGGTGTACGAACAACTTGCACCACAACCGTGTGTGGGAGAAAATTTAGATTTTTCTAGCCCTCCACGAGACAGTTTTGAAACGTTTGTACCTGAGGAGGAAAGGGGGGAGAAGGCGTGTGTGAGCACACTGGAAACATTGCCTCCAGTGCCCGGTAAGCCCAGGGAGCAAACGCCAGATGACATCGTGAGGGTGAGTGTTCCTGACAAAAATCCACCTTGTCCTTGCTGTGGTATCCGGGTCAACTCTGTGTTGAACCTGATCGAACATCTAAAGGGGTTGCACGGGAAAAGGAGGGTTTGCTTTCGGTGTGTGAAATGTGGAAAGGAAAATACTAACTATCATAGTGTGGTTTGTCATTTCGCAAAATGCAGGGGTCCAGAAATTGTAAAAGCTCCAGCAGGCGAGTGGATCTGTGAGGCATGCGGCAGAGATTTTACAACTAAAATTGGCCTGGGACAACATAAAAGATTGGCACATCCATCAGTAAGAAATCAAGAAAGGATCGTTGCTTCCCAACCGAAAGAAACATCAAAGAGAGGAGCCCACAAAAGATGCTGGACAAAAGAGGAGGAAGAACAGCTGATAAGATTGAAGGCACAGTTCGAGGGAAACAAAAACATCAATAAGCTTATTGCCGAACACCTGACAACCAAAAGGGCTAAGCAAATCAGCGACAAGAGAAGACTGCTGCCCAGGAAGCTGACAGGTGGGACTGATGAGGAACCTGGGGTGAGTCATCGCACCAGGAGAGCAGCTAGGACCTGGGAACAGAACCTGGGGTGGATCATCTGCCAGGAAGGACAGCTGCCGGAGGGAAAACAATGGCCAAGATAAGGGGACACCTTGATAAGAAGAACAGCTGCTGCCGGGAAGCCATCGACCAGCAGAGGGTGGGGGAGCTGCAGGCTCATTATCACAAGGTGCTCGAGGAACGCTTATCAGCTGGAGCAATTAACACCTTCTCCGGAGCATTCAAGCAATTAATGGACGGCCAGGAAATCCAGCCAGTGGTTAACCAAACATCAAAGGACTGCTTTGGATGCTTGGAATCGATAAGCCAGATAAGAACAGCGACCCGTGGGAAAAATTACAAAAATAAACAGGGGACCCAGGAGAAGGAGCCAAGAAAGCCGTTTCAGAAATGAATGAAGGAGAGGGCGATCCAAAGAGGTAATTACCTACGTTTCCAGTGTTTATTCTACCTGGACAGGGGGAAACTAGCTAAAATTGTTTTGGACGACATGGAATGCTTGTCCTGTGATATATCACCCAGCGAAATTTATTCGGTATTCAAAAGCAGGTGGGAAACACCTGGTAATTTTTCTGGCCTTGGGGACTTTGAAATTAACGGGAAGGCTGACAACAGTGCCTTCAGGGACTTAATCACGGCTAAAGAAATTGAAAAAAATGTGCAGGAAATGAGCAAGGGCTCGGCTCCGGGTCCAGATGGGATTACTCTTGGGGACATCAAGAAGATGGATCCCGGATATTCCTGGACCACCGAGATCTTCAACCTATGGTTAACATCTGGGGAACTCCCGGACATGGTGAGGGGGTGCAGGACTGTTTTAATTCCTAAATTAATCAAACTGGACCGTTTAAAGGACAATAATAACTGGAGGCCTATCACGATCAGTTCCATCTTGCTGAGACTCATCTCCAGGATCATAACAGCCAGGCTGAGTAACGCGTGCCCCTCAACCCAAGGCAAAGAGGCTTTATCAGAGCAGCAGGATGCTCTGAGAACCTGAAACTACTGCAGACTATAATTTGGACTGCCAAAAGAGAGCACAGACCGCTGGGTGTTGTATTTGTGGACATTGCCAAGGCCTTTGATACAGTAAGCCACCAGCACATCATACATGCTTTGCAACAAAGAAAAGTGGATCCCCACATCCTCGGCCTGGTGAACAATATGTACAAGAACATCAGTACGTACATCACCACAAAAAGGAACGCACACACGGACAAAATCCAAATCAAGGTGGGAGTAAAGCAAGGTGACCCACTATTCCCCCTTTTATTTAACCCAGCAACAGAGCCCCTGTTGGGCAAGCTGGAAGAGTGTGGCAAAGGATACCAACGAGACGGCAGCAGCATCACAGCAATGGCATTTGCAGACGACTTGGTTTTATTGAGCGACTCCTGGGAAAGCATGAAAGCGAACATCGCAATACTAGAGACCTTCTGCAATCTCACCGGTCTCAAAACACAGGGGGAAAAATGCCACGGCTTTTACATCAAGCCCACTAAGGATTCTTACGCCGTCAATAACTGCGCTGCTTGGACCATCAACGGCACACCCCTGAACATGATTGACCCCGGAGAATCTGAGAAGTACCTCGGCCTGCAGTTTGACCCCTGGACTGGGATAGCAAAACCCGATCTCTCCGCAAAGCTAGACTTCTGGCTCAAACAAATTGATCAAGCTCCACTTAAACTTCTGCAAAAGCTGGATATCCTCAAAACATACACCACTCCTCGACTGACCTACCTGGCAGACCACTCAGAACTGAAGGCAGGGGCCCTCCAAGCCCTGGACCAAAAAATCCGAACAGCGGTCAAGGACTGGCTGCACCTGCCCTCGTGCACCTGCGATGCCATCTTGTACTCGAGCATGACTGACAGCGGTTTGGGTGTTACCAAATTGGCAGGGCTGATCCCCAGTGTGCAAGCCCGAAGGCTGCATCGGATTGCGCAGTCCTCGGATGAGACAATGAAGAATTTCCTAGAGAAAGATCAAATGGAACAAATGTATAAGAAACTATGGATTCAAGCTGGAGGGGAAAGCGAGAAGACGCCCTCGATTTGGGAAGCACTGCTGGCGACAGAACCATCCAACAGTGCAGACACAACTTCGGAGTGGGAAGCACCGATCCTGAAAAGCAAATTTCCTAAACCATGTGATTGGAGGAGAAAGGAATTAAAAAAATGGACCAAATTAGTTTCCCAGGGCCGTGGAATTAGGAATTTTGAAAGTGATAAAATTAGTAACTATTGGCTTCAGTACTATAGACGCATACCTCACAGGAAACTCCTCACTGCATTACAACTCAGGGCCAACGTCTACCCCACGAGAGAATTTCTCTCACGGGGTAGAGAGGATAGTTCCATCAAGACATGTAGACATTGCGCTGCGGACATTGAAACGTGGGCCCACATCGTCGGCTTTTGCCAAGTGACGCAGGACGCCCGAATCAAGAGGCACAATCACATCTGTGAGAGGCTGATTGAGGAGGCGCAGAAGAGGGACTGGGTAGTGTACAAAGAACCACACATAAGGGATGCCACCATAGAACTGTACAAACCAGACCTGATATTTGTGAAAGACACTCGTGCACTTGTCGTGGATGTGACGATACGATACAAAGCAACCAAATCTTCCCTGGAAGAAGCCGCTGCAGAGAAAGTGAACAAGTACAAACATTTGGAAACCGAGGTACGAAACCTCACCAATGCAAAGGACATTGTTTTCATGGGCTTTCCCCTTGGGGGGCGGGGGAAATGGTACAAGGGAAATTCTGAACTTTTGAGTACTCTTGGCCTCCCTAAATCGAGGCAGGAATTGGTAGCAAAGACTTTCTCCACAGAAGCGCTTCTATCATCTGTGGACATTGTACATATGTTTGCCAGTAGGGCCAGAAGATTGCCAGGGTAGATGATTTTTTGTATTTTGAATTTTCTTGTAGATTTGTTTTTGTTGTTTGTACTATTTTTCTTTGTATTTCATTTTTGTAAAGGGTTTTATACTTTTTTGTATATTTTCCAATAAACTTGACGGTAGCTAGGTTGGTAGGGAAGCCACAAGCCACTTAGGTAGCTCATAGTAAGTAGGGACAGAGATTGTTTAATTCATAAAAATCTGGCTGGGCGGCCAGTGGCAGCAGTGGCGAGGCCACAGGCGCCGCGCACCACGCTGCCGGTTCTAAGAGAGAGATTGTGCGGCTGCCCCAGCTGGCCCGGGCCGAGCCCTCCCGTCCGTGCTGGCGGGTGCCAGGTGCACCAGGTCTCCTAGACCCGCCGAGGGACGGAGCGGACCTTGCCCCTCCGCCCCTCAGCCAGGCGTCCAGCCCTGGGGTAAACCTGTAGTCCCAGGTGGGACTTAGCCTCTGGATGACACAGGGTAGACCTGTTGTCCCGGCCGGACTTGGCCTCTGGGGAGCATGGGGTAGACCTGTTGTCCCGGCCGGACTAAGCCTACAGAGACCCAGGGCAGACCTGTCGTCCCGGGCTGCCCTCGCCCCCTGGGCGCCGACTACCGGGCAGACCGACCCCCGCCATGGGATGCCCGGGCCCATGGCCCAGGCTGGGCCTGCAAGCGCGTGTCAGGCGGGCGACGCGCACCTCGCGGTGTGTCCCGCTCTGGAGGGCCCGCTTGCCTGCTCCCACGCCCTCCTTCCCCCCTGAAAAAGGTGAGGGGACGGGAAGGGGTGGGGGCACTCTTTTGACACTTGGGTGTGTCAGCAGCAGGCAGAGCACAGGGCGCAGGCTGCCTGTCGGCTCGGCTGGTAGTGCGCTGGATACAAAAGGAAAATAAATAACATTTGCCAATATTGGGGTTGTTTTTTTTTTTCCCCACCCCCCGGATAGGTTTCTCCTTCCAAGCAAACAGAACAGCTGTTCTTTCAGGAAAGGAGAAAAGAAAAAGGGGGGGGCAAAAACCCAAGAAAACCCAAATCCAAACCACAAGCCCCCCACCCCACTGCCCAAAAAAAATCCCCCAACCTCTAAACTCGGCATCAAACAAAGGCAAAGGAACCGGGGGGGGGGGGGGACGACGGGGGACACCACCAAAAAAACTGCCCCCCCTAAAAAACCCCCACAAACCCCACAACCCAAAAACCAAAGCAAAGCAAAGCAAAGAAGAAAGCCTCCCCCCCTCAACCCACCCCACCCCAAAAACAAAAACAAAAAGACCCCCCCAAAACAGCAAAAAAAAAAAATCGAAAAGACGGATGGCTCTTGATAGTGGGGGCTTCATTGGGTGGGACGGGGGCTGATAGAGCCCTCCGGCTCCGGGCCGTTATGAGTCTGTGAGCTTACCCCAGCAACGGGGTCCCCGGGCATGGGGAGGCGCCCGGCGGCGGGTGCCGACCGGGCGACAACCGGTGTAGCCCGGCTCTGGCCCGGTCCCAGCTCCTGTCGTTGACCGGACTCTGGGGCCGCCGGGGGCTTGGCGAGGCGCCTGGGCGGCGGGCGGCCCCGTGCGGACACCGGGTCTGCCCTGGCTCCCCAGGTGGACACCAAGTCTACCCCGGTTGCCGCAGTGGACACCAGGTCTACCCTGGCTGCCGCAGCAGAAACCAGGTCTACCCCAGCTGCTGCAGCAGATACCAGGTCTACCCAGGCTGCCCAGCAGGCACCAGGTCTACCCTGGCTCCCCGGGCGGACAACAGGTCTACCCCAGCTCCCCAGGCGGGCAACAGGTCTACCCTGGCTCCCCGGCGGACACCAGGTCTACCCCGGCTGCCACGGCAGACAACAGGTATATCCCGGCTGCTGCGGTGGACAACAAGTCTACCCCAGCTCCCTGGGCAGACAACAGGTCTACCCTGGCTCCCTGGCGGACAACAGGTCTACCCCGGATCCCCGGGTGGGCACATGGGCTACCCCGGCTGCTGTGGTGGACAACAGGTCTACCCCGCTGCCCCGGCGGACATCGGGTCTACCCCGGCTCCCCAGTGGACACCAGGTCTACCCCGGCTGCCCAGGTGGACAACAGGTCTACCCCGGCTCCTAGCTGGGCACCAGGTCTACTCCGGCTCCCCGGGCGGACAGCAGGTCTACCCCGGTGCTGGGCCGCCAGGGGTCGGCGCAGTCCCCGGGCAGCGGGGGCCCACCGGGGACAACAGGTCTACCTCGCTCCGGCGGGACTTAGTCTGATTTCGGCAGGCACCGGGTAGACCTGTTGTCGCGGCCGGCCGCAGAAGTTCACCAAGGGGTCACTGCTGGCGGCCGCCTCCAGCGATGTCATGGTAGCAGGAGGTCTGCGGCGGCGCGCCTTCCCGGTCAAGTTCCATTTGTCCTCTTGGAGGCGTGGGCGCCTTTGGACTCGTCTGTCCGTACTATGGGAGCGAGGTGACGGGCCGCATCCCCGCAGGTTGAGCTAGTGCCTGTGTCTGAGGCAGAGCAGGGCGGCTGCGCCTGCGGTCGCCGGGGCAAAGGGAGCTCCGCCTAGCCGGGACGAGTTGCATGGCTTCGTCCCGGCTCCCGTCCTGCCCAGGGAAGTGGGTACAGTTGGAGAGCCGAGAAAGAAGGGCGCTGAGAGGGGATCCTGAGAGGCTGAGAGAGAAGGGGCGAGAGAGGATCCTGAAAAAGACCCAGAGAGAAGGGCGGAAGACGAGCGCTGAGAGGCGAGAGAGAAGGGCGGAAGACGAGCGCTGAGAGGCGAGAGAGAAGGGCGGAAGACGATCGCAGAGCCGCTCGCCGGCCGAGGCGAGGCAGAAAGATGAGGCTGCCGGCGTGTCCCGCTCAGGCCCGGCTTCTGTTGGCTCTCTGAAGGGGGCGCGGCCACCCTGGGTAACCGGCGGCGGGCGAGGCGGCGGCGCCACATCCCTTTTCTGCCTGGCCCTAAGCCAGGGCCCACTCAGCGGGCACGGTTTTTGGCTTTTTGGGCTGTTGGTTCGCCTCAGCGGCCGGCAGCCGAGGCTGGACGCGTCCGGGCCTTTTCCCGGGCCTTGCCCTAGAGCCCCGAGTGCCGCCTGGTGGGCCAAGGTGGTGGCATCCCGTTCCCTGCTCCCGACCTGCTGGCCAGCATGTCCAGGGTGTCGGAAGGGCGGCGGAAACGTGCCGTGGGGCGTGCGGCCTGGCCTCGGCCCACCACCTGGCTCGAGGGGCTCGGTGACGGCGGTCACCCCGTGAGGCGCGGAGCCGGGGTGGTGGCGCCCCGGCCCCGGCCCTGTGTTGTTGAGGCCGTTCCCCCTTCTTCGGCCTAAAGCCGGGGACCCGCGTGGCGGGCGGAATTTTTGAGGGGCGCCGACGCGGGCCGCGGTGGCCAGCCAGCCCTAGCACGGACCCGGAACCCGACAGAGAGCCGTCCGGAAGGTCCCGGGCAAGGCAGCGGCGCCTCGCCCACCTCGGTCGTGGACGGATCGAATGAGCCGCTTATGCCAGGCGGGCTGGGTTGCCACCCAGGTCTGTGGGTTTTTTTCCTTAGGCGTGCCGGGGTGCTGTCAGAGTGGGGGTGTGCCCACCTGGCCTCCGCGGGTTTTTTTTTTTTATCTCTTGCGGCTCTAAGCCGCGGCACCGAGAAGCGCGTGACCAAGGTGCGCGGGCCCACAGTGGAAGCGATGGTGGATGGAGAGAGAGAAGGGAGAGCGCCGAGATTGCTGGTGGGCGCTGGTGGGGGAGCGAGAGGCGCGTGCCATGACCCCCGGCCCGGGCCCACGGCCCCCGTGGCTAGCACGGGTCGTTGCCGAACGCGCGCTGCCATGTGCCTTTTTGTCATGCCGTCCCCACCCCGTATTTTATTTCCGTTTGTTTTTTCCTGGAGGGGGGGAAGCCGACTGCCGCGAGGTGGGCGAAAGCCGGTGGCCCGTGCCCCAGTCGGTAGCACTTTTCTCGCACGCTCAGACTGGGTACCCCGGCCGAAGGGGGCCGAGAACCCCCTTCCCGGCCCGGTGGTCCGGTCCTGCCGTTGCCTAGCTGAAGGGAGCCTTCGGTTGTGGGTGGGTGGCGGCACCCCCCGCGCTCCCGGTGTTGTCCCAGGATCGTGGCCGTGGGGCCCCTGTCGCGATCGATGAGGCTTTTTGGGTGGCGTCGAGAAGACGGTAAAACTTGACTATCTACAGGAAGTAAAAGTCGTAACAAGGTTTCCGTAGATGAACCTGTGGAAGGATCATTACCGGTGGGGGCCTCTCGCGGGGCCCGCTCCGTTCGCACGCTCGGCCCCTTGGCACGCCGGCAGCGGTCCGCGCTGGGGGCCACACGTCCTTCCCGAAGGCGTCCCTGGGGTCCAGGTACTGGATATCACCAGGAAATTCCCTAATGACTAAATGAACTTCATCTGTTCACCACGGTCTGGGGTACAGTGACTGTGAAATAACAGAGCTCTCAATATTTGGTGAAACAAGGAGGGCCATCAACAAAACTTCCACTGGGGACTTCTGGAGGGCAGATCCGGCCTGTTCAAGAGACTGATTTGGAGAGTACCCTGGGCAACAGCCCTTAAAAACAAACGGGTCCCGGAAGGATGGACATACTTCAAGAAAGAAGTCTGGAAGGCACAGGAACAGACTGTCCCTGTGGGTGGAAAGACAAGCTGACAGGGAAGACAACCAGCCTGGATGGGCAAGGAGCTTTTGAAGGAACTAAGGGGAAAACAAGAGGGTGTATCCCCTACGGAAAGAGGGTGAACTGTTTAAGGATGTTGCCAGGTGATGTAGGAAGAAGATTAGAGAGGCAAAAGCCCAATTAGAACTTAAAGAAATCCAGTCATCGCAACCAATCTTCCCTTCCCAAAATGCCATCCTTTGGTTGGAGTATCAATGGAACTGGAATGTCAAGTGCTGAGCTCCTGAAGCCCAGGGACACACACCCCAGTGCCAGGCATGGTTTACTTGGCCTAAACCATTCAGAAGCACCAACACCCCCCTCAGGCCACACATCAGTTTCAGTCTTGGGCCATGGATCGCACTGAAATGCATCTTTCACACCAACCTCCTCTTCTCTTCAATCTCTCCTTTCTCAGTAGGAAAAGCCTTCCACTGCAAGTGGGCTGTGATGTTACTCCTGTTTTCAATGAACATGGTTTTGTGGCTTGACATGGTGATGAAAGTCTTCTCAAGCTCCACGGAATTTGTGCTCAACCCAGCATTGACTTCTACAGCATCTCCGTGGAGGTTTGTGTGGATATTTTCTTCACCTGGAACAAAGCAAAGGGGAGACTTTGCTCAGCTCAGTTGCTGATGGAAACACAAGGAACAGAGCAAACCACAGGTCACAGAAGGAAATGTCACAGATTTTAACTGTGTTAGCAGTTCTGTGGATCAGTCCATTTATCACGTCCTGACAGCTCTGTGTGCGCAGCGTGAGGGTGTCCTGGGCACCTCCTAAACCACCTTATTTCTGAGAGTGCTTGTAGAGATTTGGCCCCAAGGTGACAGTATGCACAGTGAGATTTGTCAGATGTGCTCCAGTGACCCACTCAGATCACACTGAGGAGCCCTGTTCAGTCCTGGCTTGCCCAGGGTCTCCCCTGGGCATTTCACGAGACTCCTGTCTCTCCTGATCCCTTGGATCCCTTGCTGCTGACCAACAAACACGCCTGGGAGCATGTGGGCAGCAAAAGGAGGCCCAGAGGAACAAGTGACAGCCCACAGCAGGAGGGGACACAGGCAAGGAAACACAACCAGCCTGGCTCTGCAATTTGACAAAGCACTACAAAATGAACACCATGAAAATCATCATCATCAAACCCACAGCAGCACCAGTCTTGAAATATTTTATATTGTTCTGATCTCAAAAACCAAGCTGCAGCATTTCAAATTAAATAAAAAACAGACAAAGGAAAGATTAATAAGTTTAAGGAAAGATTAACACAGAGCAGCTTCCATATGAAGGCTGAATGGGATTCCTCAGTCTAGAAATCAAACAGGAGATAGATATGAGAGGTTTGAAACAGCATGAACTGCCTGGGAAATGGGGACAAGGAAAAATTTGATTTGTCACCACCAAACAGGAACTCGAGGGCCTGAGAATGTTATTAGACAGGAGCTAAATAAATGTGTAGAGGGCCACACAGACAAAGGGTCTGTGACAAGCCAGTGGAGAAGCAGCATATGGGACAGAGGTGTGCAAACAATCCATTGCATTGGAGAGAGTCTGATGGAAACCTCACACCTCACCTACAGCACTGCCCAGGAATGAAATAAAATTTCACCCAGGCATAGCCACATGGTAGTGGAGAATCAGGGTTCCTCCTTCCTCCACTCAGCAACTCCCAGCAAAACAGGAGTCCAAAACTCTTAGCCCTGTTAGAGGGGATCCACTTGATCAAGCCCCTAAATACCAAGGAGTTCTCAGTTTGCTTTGGGGTAAAGCTGGAACAGGGGAGGGACCTCAGGAGGGAATGGAGGGGGATGGGACAACAGGGAGTGATGGTGGAGAACTGTCCTGTGCCCGTGCAGGGCCCAGCACTCACCTGTGCTGCAGCACACTGCCAGGGACCCGCAGTGGTCACCCGTGGTCAGCGGGTGAAATCCCACTGTCACCTGCATGGTGTCACCAGCGTCCAGAATTCCTATGGCTGGTGACATGGAGAAAGGACTGCAACACAAAGAGAGGGATCAGGGCTCGGGGAGACACCTGGGCATGAGATTCCTTCTGCACTGCAGCTCACCTCAGCTCACTTGGTGTGAAAATGCACATTATACGATAGACTGTTTGCAAATACTAAAATGAATATAATAGGTGTTATGTTGGGAAGTTGTTTTGTAGTACTGTATTAATCCTTTTTAAGTAGTGTGTTAAATGTAGTTTTAGGCTAGAACATCATATTAAAATAGAAACTACGTGATGTAAGATATTTTTTCTAACTAGCTCAAGAAATGAACAAGAAAATCAAGAAATGATTTACACAGAGATAACAGCAACAGGACACCCAAAATCCCAAGAGAAGAATTACTGCCCCTTTATCAGGAAGAATCAGACTTCATGAGGACTGAGATGACTGATTACAAGATGAGGGGGGGAAGTTGACAATAAACAGAAAAATCCCTAGTTTGAAAGGAATGTTTGCATTGTGTATGAGATATATGAATATGCAACAGGATATTGCTTTTAAGGATTAATCCTTTGTTAGCAAAACCTGTTCTGTGGCAGAGCAGAATGCCTGGATGTCCTTAATTCTTTGCTTTTTTATTGTCCCTTTATTGTCCTAACTCTGATTGTCCAAATTCTTATTGCTCTAATTTTTATTACTCTTTTTAGAACTATTTGATTACTGTTAAACTTTTAAAACTTTAACACGAGGGATTGGCGTTTTTCACACTTGGGCATGCAGGGAGCAACCCAACCACAGTCAGCAGAACACAGGGCAGGGTCAGAAACCGCCACTGAGCCACTTCTGAGGAGATCCAGCCCCCACAAGATGCTGTGGGATAAAATGACCTCACCTCCCCCATACTCTGCATCCTGCCCTCTGCAATGAGACTCAAGGGTCCCACTGCCAGCAATCCCATCAGAGAATGGTTTGTGAAAAGCACAGAGAGGGTTCAGAGCTACCTGCATGCACAACTTGACACTGAGTGACTCAGGAATTTCTCCTTTTCTGATGTTTATAGAACTCACCTCAAGAGATGCAAATGTTAGGGCACTACCTGTCCTGGGATATTACAGCCTAGGAATCAGACAGGGAGAAGGAACTTTCCCTTGAAGACCAAGGAATAATTACTGCTGAATTTGCAGTGTGGTTCTTTGGTTTCTTTTACCTTGAAAACATCCTGATCTAGCCTAAAAGGGCACATTTTATCAGCACTTCAATGAAAGCCGCCCTAAGAAAAGGAGCAATCAAAACTCTGAAAGAGTGCAAATGCAGATTAGAACAATACAGTGACATGGAAACCCAAAAGGAGGATGCCATTTACAGTCTGAAGGGTCCAATCCCAGCTCAATGAAGCACCATGAGCAGGAGCACACCAAGGAAGCAGACCAGAAGGTTTCTGTGTGTTTACCAGCAATGCAGTCTGGGACTCTGGGTTGTCATCCAGGCTGGTAACTGTTTGCTTGGCCCACCTGACAAACCCTGTGCAATGTGTTGGAAATGCTTCTGCAAATGTGTTGGTGCACTTTGGATTTAACAGGAGCAATCAGGATTGGTCACCAGGTGAACAGCTCTTGCCTGACAAACACAAGACTGTGCTTTGATGCTCAGGGACAGCTCAGGGGAAATGTGCTTCTGCCCAGCAGCTGCTGGGCTTTGTGCTCTTCTACAGCCCCACTGAGGAAACAAAAGTTCCTGGCCTTGGTGCTTTGCTGCTGGTCAATCTGTCACTTACAAGTGTGTTCAGGGGACTTTCGTGATGAACCATCACACACAAAAAAAAGGAGAACATCTGAAAAGCTGAACTTTGCTCATGTCAGCAGTGACAGCTGATGAACTTGCTCCAGGTTCTGCTCATTAAGGTCCTCTTGCTGCAATGATGGGCCTGACCTGTTCCCATTCCCACTGGTGAGAACATCACTGCTGGCTGATGGAGAAGCCTTGGGCCAGCAATGTTTATGTGCTGGACGTCAGGCTTTGGAGAGAGGGGAGGAAAGACAAGGCCCCAGCAGCCCCAGAGCTCCTGCATCTGCCCCAGGGGTGATGCCATGACTGCTGCAGCTCTCTGCTGGGGCTCGAGGGGATCAGTGCCTGCTGGGGGCAAGGCACAGGATTTTGTTCTTCTTCTTCTGCCAGAAATTGCACCAGAACAGAGAAGCTGCCAGCTAAGGGAATCCCTGGCCACACTTCAGCACTGCCTCCATTCCATTCCATTCCATTCCATTCCATTCCATTCCATTCCATTCCATTCCATTCCATTCCATTCCATTCCCACTGCTGCCCCATGTTACATGCTCCTGCCCTCAGATGGCAGGATGGCAATAACACTCCTGGGGGTGACTTCAGGGGTTGCCTGAGAAAGAAGGTATCTTCTTATTTTCAAATTATCAGGAGAAGAGGATCCAGCCAAGTTCAGGACTCAGTTTTCAGGACTGAAAAACGGAGTGCAATCAGCCCCTGCCTCTCCTACATCCCACCCTGGGCTGTACCCACCAGACTCCTCTGTTCCTGCTGTAGCAGTCATCTCTCACACAGACCTGGCTCCCCAAAAACCAGGGACACAAACTCTACTCCTCTGAATTTCAGCCAACATCCCTAAGCTGCACCCTGGGCCCAGAGATAGAAGAGCTGTGAAGGAGACATCCCTGACACTGTAATAACCAAATGAAAACCAGTGCCAAGAGATGGGGCAAGCAGGCTAAATTTTGGCCTTTTATCTGTTCATTGTGAGCTATTCCTTAAGATAGTTCCCATCCTGTTAGATCTGTCCTTTCAATGAATCACTACTTCAACCAACAGGCAAAAAAGAGAAGGTATGGAGGGGTTTTAATAGGTTGTTTTCTTCTGCTTTTTAACTAGGTCCATTGGGAAGTTTGTTTCCTTGTATGGCATCTAAAGGCAGGTCCAGATCTCCCAATGGCACCTTGCAATCCCCAGACAGTGCTCTTGCTTTGAGCAGTGTGTTTGCTCAGATGATTTCCAGAGGTCCCCTCTGGAAAAGTTATTCTATACTTTTATTTTCTAAAACAGCCCAAATTCTTTTGACATCTTCACTAAATGTCTCATATTTCCTACACACCTGTGCAGGAAGTACCTATGGGCATGTGGTATATTGAGAGGCATTGGAAGAGTTCAACCTTCATCAAAGTTCCCAATGAAGAATTAATAATCTTTTGGCAAGCATTTAACACAAACCAAAATGAAAAAACAGCAGAAACACAGGGACTTCAGAAAAAAAAAAGAAATCTCAATGAAAGGGGGCACAACCTTATTCAGAGATTTAAACCATCTGTTTGAAATTTTAAACTGGCTTTCAAAGGTTCACCATGGAGCAGAAGAGGGGACTGATGTCCCCAGCTGGCAAGGGAAATCAGATCAGCTTTAGTAGCAGGAACTGCACCGGCTGCCTGCAGCACAGCTCATGTTGGGCATCTCATGAGAGGAGCACTGGAAAGCCTCGTGCCTCTGGCCTCCCAGAGAATGGGCCTTTTTGGCCAACACTGCTGAGTAAGCATTTCAGAAGCTGCTTGTGCTCAGGAGGGTGCAAGCCAGCTACCAGCATGTTCCAGCAGCCTCCAGGAAAGCAGGGCCAGAGAAAGCTCAAAGGCTGCATCCTGCTCAGAACACCGAAAGCGAGAGCAGATGTCCTCCATCCTGCTCACTTCCAGCCAGGCTGCAGGGCTGCTCTGGCTCCTTTTGGTGCTCTTCCCCAGCCCTGTTATCACCCAAAGGTGTTTTGTGCAAGGACAGATCCTGATCTCTGGGTGCTCAGCTGGTAATGAGCTGCCTGGTTACCGACATTGCAGACCAGCAGAGTCTTCTGGATGCTGCACTTGACCGGACACTTGGAGAAGTCCCGCTGGGCAGGGAAGTCCAGGATAGCTTGGGCACCAATGGCCCGAATTGGCACAACTATCCTTTCCCTTTCAGTGACACAGACGAGCTCATGGGAATAATCCTGCAGGAAAAGAAACTGCCTCAGCACAGGACATTTAGTGCCATCCCCATGGCAGAAGAAAAACCATTTCCTAGAACCCTTCAATGGCATCAATTTACCTATTCCACCCTTAAATGAACACTAAGTTCTACTAATATGTCACATTTTAAAGGCACCGGTGCACCCTGCAAAACCTATCTCAGTGGCATTAGGCTCTTTGTCACTTGGGTCATCCAGAGAACTGCCCTAGGCCACCACAATTTTAACTCTACATTTTAATGATGTTAAAGAATTCCTAAGTCCCTTCTAAGGAACATGGAGCTAGGGAACACAGGACATTCTTCCTTAGGTGTTACTGCTACGGGCTCTGGGTTGACAGCTCTGCCTGCAGCCTGTACCTGCCCTACACGATCTCCTTCAGGCAGGTGTCCAAGTCCCCTGCAGCTCAGCAACCTCCTGCTGACCAAGGGCACCCAGAGCCCAGTGTGCCTGTGCCAGGCCACGCTCACAGGCACAGCACATCCTCTGCCCTGGTCCTGCAGCTGTACCATGGTCAGCTGTGCTCTGGGACAGCACAGCTGCAAGGCTGCAGAACAGAGGGGGTGAAAAAGCATCGTCTTTGCTCCAGCCCAGGGTGAGGCAGGGAAGCTGCTGGCAGTCAGGAAGGAGGAAAGCTCTCTGACCTCTTTGTTCCTCTAGCATTTTCCATAACAATTAAATCCCTTCCACTGTACCTAGAGATGGCCAAAGATCTATTAACAGCCCTCTGTCATTTTCATCCTGTTCCCTGTGCATCTTCCCTTGGCAATGCTCAGGAATGTGCAGGGAGGGGAAGCAGAGCCTGCCAGGCCTGGCTGCAGTGCCTGACAGCACGTGCCAAGGTGTGACTGGCTGCAGGCTGAATGCCCATGGACTGGAGCCAGGCTCACAGCATGGAATGGGCTGGACCCACAGTGCAGGGAAAACAGTGGCTGTGGAGATCATTCTGTGCTTTGGCTCCTCCAGTCTCACCTTGTTCTCGGCGGGGCTGAAGCGGATGCGCACAGGGGCAGACGCGCCCGGCGGCACGACACGGAACACATCGCTGGAGCACGTGAGCTGGAAGTACGGGGAGCTCTCCATGGAGACCTTCACCACCTGAGGAAACTGCAGCAAAGACATGGAACAATGATTTTGCCACTTGTGGAAAGAGAATGAGAGGAGACCTGTCCATGCCCTGCTGACATCCCTCCTTGGCCCCTTTCCCAAAGCACTTTCAGCTCTGCAGGCACAGGCACATCATTCACAAGGCTGAACTCAAATCCCTTCTGTCTGCCTCCAGCATTTTAGCCAGGGCCAGTAGGGCAGTGCCTGCTGGGAAGGAAGGGCCGAGCAGCTCAGCACCAGCCAGATGGAGACAGAGCACCTGAACCAAGTCATCTGCATATTCATCAAGGCCAAAAACCTGCTGGCTTCTGCCTGCACACAGCCATGCAGTTGTCATGTTCCAGAGGGGGAATGTGCTCCCTGAAAGCAATACACACATTGGCCTGGGGGAATGAAGAAATTCCCTTCTAGCAGATCAGGTTTGGGTAGGGACATTCTGGGGATAGAGTCAAGCAGGCAGAGCAGTAGGAGGGGAGGCCTAACACTGTGGCCTTACTGGGAATCAAAGCAAACCTGAAAAGCAAAAGAAAGAACACAGCAAGACAACCCCTAAAACAAGTAGATGGCAAAGAGAATTTAAATGGGAGGTAAAGCTGTAAGGAAGAATCATAAAACCATGAGAGCAATCAGCTTGCCAAAAGTGACAGAAACACTGAGAGGCTGTGACTATTGACTATGGGATTCAAAGGCATTTTCTGCCTGGAGAAACATGACCAGCACTGACTGACAGTGTGGTTCCAGGATGAAAAGCCAATCTTGGCTCTCCAGGCCTTCTTGCTGCCTGTGCAGGCAAGCTGGGCTGCTGGGCATTCCTAACTCCAGCCAGCAGGCCAGGTTCTGCCCTCTGGGATACACAGACACAGCAAACATGCATTTTCTAGCTCATTGATATCAACCCCTAAGCGCCAAAATGCTCTCCAAAAGTCTAAACCAATGAATTGGACTCCCTCCTGTCTCTTCCCACCAGCCCACTCTTGGCACAAGCCTCACTTGAGAAAATCTTTCCCTGACTGAAATTCCAATGGTCTCTCTTTTCCTCTTTACAGTGAAACACAACTGCTGATATTTTTCTACTTTCTTCCTCTCAACTCTCTTGGGAAACTGCAAAACAATCACAATTTCTTCAAGTGAAGGGGAAAACCTCCAGGAGCTCATGGCTTTGGTGTGCTGTGGTTCTCCAAAGGGAAAGCAGAGCACTGTGTTGCTTTTGGAAAAGCTGAGCAGAGCTGGATGAAGTGGCAGGAACCTGAAGTGGCACCTAAAAGCCTCCCACTACTTCTGCTACATCCACCTGATTGCAGGGCTCTTTCAGAACACAGCTCCTGCAGTGACAATGCCGTTAATGAAAAGTGATTCCAGCATAAAGTGGAGAAGACTCAGCCCCTGAGTTTGACTGTGAGCTGCACGAAGGAAGCCAAACTGGCTGAGAGAGGCAGAGGAGCCAAGATTAACCAAGGAGACACAGGATGTGGTACAGACTCAGGGCAAAGCCCGAGAGCAGGTAAGAACTGTACAGCCTTCAACATTCACACCAATCCAGAGCTTGCAAGAGAAGGCAACTCCTTTAGGATAGATACCATCAACACATGGCAAGAATCAGGGGAGAATTCCCAGCACAGGAAGATTTCCACCATCCTGCAGAACAAAGGTGCTGAGACATTTTCTTCTGCACATGCTGCAGCAGATAACTTGCTTTGCTGTACGCTCTGGGAATTACACCTCTCTCCTCTCCCAGTGCAGTGTTAAAGATCTGCGGAAACCCAGGGCACTGGGATTATTTCTCTGTCTGCTTTGGGGTGTCCTGACCCCCAGAGGAGCACTGACTTTGACCCTCATTCATGGAGAAAGTTTCCTAGACTTCAAGATAGACTAGAATCCACAAAAGTGTGAAATAGATTAATTATAGAGAGCAGTGTAGGTGTATCACTTAGGTGAGAAATTTACGTTTTGGGATTTTTAGTATGTCGTGGATGGAAGCAAGATGGAGGGCACAGGGTGTCACCCCAAGTTTCTTCTTCATGCTTCTTCTTCCTTCTTCTTCATGGGTTTGGGTGATGTTTTGTAATTGGACAGAAAAGCCTGCATTGCATGCTTCCAGGAACCAGCTACTAGGTTAAAAGGGAAAATAATCTAGGTGTCCTTCCTTAATTGAATAGTTTAGACTTAAAAGACTTTGTAACAAGAGAGAGTTAGCCATTTTGTGCCTTGCTAATGAAAAGCTGCTGAACTCACAGTAGTGAGACTGTTTTACTCATAAAAATAATAAACACCTGAGTGTGAACATGAACTACCATCTCAAGTGACTTCAGTCCAGATCCAGAAAATCCAATAAAGCTCCACGTCCCAGCTCTTACCTTGTACACATTGGTGAGAGACAGCACCATTTCAGAGACACCATGAGTGTCAAAGTTCTGAAATACCACCTCTGGTGGGGAAATGTGAAACAAGTTCTGCTTTGGGGGATCTGACGGCAGCTGGAGAGGTGAGAGAGAGCAGGGAGAGGTTCAGCTGCTGGGAGGAAGGTTCATGAAGGATCCCTTACACTGATCCCCAGTGAAGTACAGGCTCTGGGTGAGCACATCTGCCCAGCCCACACTGGGGAAACAGTGGCTCACCCACCTCTGCTCTGAGCTGATCCAGAGCTGCTGGACCACACAGAGCAGGCTCAAGCCAAGCTGCTCTTCTGGCATGTATTTCTCCAGCTTTGCTTCTCCAGAATGCCAGGCAGCACTTGCCCTAAGCACAGCCCTGTGCCCATGTGGTCACAGAGTGCTGGGGCACTGCCTGAGCATTCATGGAGTAAGTAAAACCCACAAATTTACATCAAACTCCATGGAAAAGATTTGGGGATGTCCTTTACTCTGACACAGGGAAACCGAGGCCTGCACAACTGCACATCTCTTTTTTGATCTAGAATTAGGCATCAGTAAAAAGAGAACAGTACCAGAGGAGGTGTGAGAGATGAGGTGATATTTTGATGAACCAAAAGGTTATCAAGTTAAAAAATGAAAGTTGGTTCTGTGGGTTGTTGTTCGGATTGTTTGGATGGATTTGTTCAGGTTGGTTTGTTGGGTGTTGCTGTGAGCTGGGAGAAGGACAGGGTTGAAGACCTGACCAAAAGGAAGCAGGCTGAGAGGGGTGGGGACAGAAAAGCTGGTGATCTGAGAGAATGGAAGTTCTCAAGTACCCATCCAAGGGGAAAGGGGACAGGGACAGCCCTGGCCGGGTATAAAGGGGATAGAAAGATTGCAATTTTCTCAGAGAGTGTGTTTGTTCATCTCCAGGGGGAGGGAGACACACCTAGCTCAGCTGCATCGTTACAAAAGTTTCCTTTTGCTTCCATGATTTTGTCCCCCTTCATTGTATTTAAAAGTTAGTGTGTTTCTAACAGAGGGAAAGGCAAAACTAAAGTAACACGGAAGTTAGGAAAAAGACAAATGAGGTGAATGCTGAAAGAGGAAAAGGTTCACTTATTTTCTCAGCAACTTGGGTAAAAGTAGAGTTGCTATCTCCTTTTTCCATGTGCTTTAAATGGGGGCTTTCTTGTAATTATTGCTATCTTGTAATTATTGCTACAGTATTGATACCATTGTAGAGGCACGTCTGGAATGACACAACAACAGCAAATGCTTCTGGAGCAGAGACATTGCTTTGAGAAAACTCTCCCCTGCTTGCCTGCCTTCTCCAGCCATTCTGCTGTCACTGCAGAGACACAAGCAGGTCTCCTGTGTGACTTCACGGCAGACACAGCCTGCTGAAGGGAGTGGCTGCAGCACACTGTCCCTTAGTTGTGCCCTTCCCTGAGGTGTTCCCAATGTCTCTCTCCAGGGCAATCCTTAACCAGTGTGTTCCATGTCTCTTGCTGCCAATTTCCTGCTCAACAGTGTGATAAATGAATGTGATTCGTGCTAACAGTTGTAACTAAATTTTAGATATTGTAGAAAATATTTATTAAAAAGTAATAGAGGAAAAGGAAATGTAATTAGGGTCACAAAACTGATGCTTTCAGATGTTCATGAGAAAATAGGATGCAGGATGTAGTTTGAGATAAGTAACATCCCAAAATGCAATAGGCCTCGGGATAATTAAAGAACCGGCCTTGAAATGGACAAAATTAGAATGATTCCAGGTATCTATGACATAATAAGGCTTATTTTTGGAATATAATGCTGGCTTCTATAACACAAGACTTGAGGTGCATGTGCAAAGTGTGGGGTTGTTCAAAGGTTGTTCTCCTCATCAAGTGACGATGAGGAGAAGCCTTCATGGGAAGCGACCATCAAAAGCCAAAAGACCCCTTAGAAACAAGCAGAGCATGCACTGTGCAGTATAGTGGCATAGATCTCAAGAATTGAAAATGGGAAGAGATTTACAGAAAATTATTGATGAATATGTTTTAGCATACAGTATATAAGTTGTGTTTGGATTCTTTTATCTTTTGTACAGGATGCAGGGTGAGAAAACCCCCCCGTACCCTGACTGGTTTTGCTTATGCTTTATCCAAACCACTGCCAAATTATTTTGTATCTGATTATATTTGATTGCATTATTTTATATAAAATTGTTGCTCAATTAAAAGTGCTGTTAAATTCTAATTTAGTGGTTTATTAAATTAGACATATAGGGACCTCATTTGTAACAACAGCCCACCTCGGTCACCTACCCGTTTGGACTGTGCTTTCTACTGAGCCAGTCCTGCCAGAAAAGCAGCTTTAAACACACCTCTGAGTAGGCACTGATCCAGACAAAGCACATCCATTCCCCTCTGCCCAGGGCCAGTCCCCTCTACATCTGGCTAAATCTAACACCCTGTCAGGGTCCAACACATTGTTCCAGCCCAAAGCTTTGATGCAATTAGTTTTGTTAAATCTGAAGTAATTCCTGCAGGTCCTCGGCCTTCAAAGGCCAGCACTGCCTCTCTAGAGGGAATCCTGTGACCCCGAGCATTTGATGGTGACCACACCAAAGCAAGAGGTGGCTCCTTCAGCAGGAGAATGGCAAATGGCAATTTTGTGCCTTTGTGTCCCCAGCCTTCCCCTCATTGTTTCAGCAATGGCAGCTACACCCCAGCAGCTTCAGCAGAGGTTACTTCTGTTGGCTTATGCAGACCAGGACTCCCAGTCCACCACTCCCAGCAGTTTGCAATGCCAGCAGGACCTGGACACTGAGGTATTTTGCTGGAGGCAAGCCTGTCACAAGCACACACCCTCTTCAAACTTCACATCAAACAGAAAGGAAAAGAGCAGGAAAAGGCTACCTTTGGACTAATCTCCCTCAGGTCTACACATGGGCCAATTCTGGGCAGAAAACTCCCCCCAGTGCTGGCCTTCTTCTTCATGTTGAGAAACTTCTCCCACAGGAACTTAGGGGGAAGCAGCTGAAAGGCAAAAATAAACCAGCTAGAGCCTCAGAGTTGTGCTTGTTCACAAAGGCTTTTCTTGAACAAGTGGCACTGGTGACAATTTGTGATCACATAGTCTAGGACAGTCCTGGAAGCCCTGGAAGTTACTTGCTGAAATACTTAGCACCAATAAATAAATAATACAGAGTGCAAGACATACTCCAACCATGTGGCTGTGTCCCATTAGCTTCTCCATGATTTGATGGGACATGTTTGGGGATTTCTGCTCTTTGGGCATTTGTTTCCTCTTTGGTTTCATTGCATTGAGGCAGTGACAATTTCAGAGAGTGGGGAGGAGCTCTCAGAACTCGCCTAACTCCATCCCTGCACAACACTGAGAACTCACAGCAAGGAGATAGCACTGATGGCTGAGTCCGAGATACACAAGAAAGGAACATTGTACCAAGAGTGAGGAGCACAGGAATGTGTCCAAGTTTTGGTTCTCTCTGTTAAATAGCATTTGTTTTCCCTGTCTGGGCTCACAGACCGCTCCAGAGAAGAAAACAGAGGGATCTCCCTGACAGAGCCTCAGCAGTGGGGCATCTTCAGTCAAGTGAGCTCCAGACACCAAGGGGGCCACCTTGTGGCCCTGACTCTGGTGAGCAGGTAAGAACTGTACAGCCCTCAACATTCACACCAATCCAGAGCTTGCAAGAGAAGGCAACTCCTTTGGGATAGATACCATCAACACATGGCAAGAATCAGGGGAGAATTCCCAGCACAGGAAGATTTCCACCATCCTGAAGAACAAAGGCGCTGAGGCATTTTCTTCTGCACGTGCTGCAGCAGATAACTTGCTTTGCTGTACACTGTGTCTGTGGGGCTGGATCTGTGCCCACACAAGAGCTGAGAGAGAACAGCTGCTTTGGAACCTCTTCTAGCTGGGACCAGCTGTGGCTCTCAGGGCTTTGGGCAGAGTTTGAGCTTCCCCCCACCACATGCCCAGGTGCCCAAGGGCAGCTTGGTCAGAGCAGCACCGGTGAGTGTCCAGTCTGACAGAAGGAATTCCTGTGGCAAAGGGAAAGGGACAGAACACATGCTCAGGGCTTCAGCTGCACATTGGTTTCACTTGGCTCCACAGGCACAGCCAGGCAAGACCCTGAAACATCACACACTGTTCCCTACTGCACCAGGGCAACCTTCACCAACAGGAGCATGGCACAAAGAGCTGGGGAGGGGGTCTGCAGCTTCACAGCACTGCTGGACAACAGAGGCAGGGAGAGCAGGGACACCAGGGGTGTTTGCAGCCTTAACACAGCCCAGTGGGTACTTACAGTAAACGACATCAGTCTTTCCCTGGACAAAAGATGTAGTGTCGAGCTCTTCTCTGGGACTCCAGAAGTCATTTTGAAGAGAGGATCTCCCAGATGAGTGACAATGCCTCAACAAAACTGGAAGAAGCAATTACGGAACTCTGAAAATCCAGAACCCAATTCATGGCAGATTCAAGGGATATACTGGTGCTAAAAATTTTATATGATTTGAAAGTGCTTGTTTGGTGTGAGTAGCTAGTATTGTTAGGCCTCTGGTTGGACTTTATTTGAACTATATGGTTACCAAAGATGGATCATACTGAAAGCTGGAGCTAAAAATCTGAACATTAATAATAGTTAGAACAGACAAAGCTGCAGCTTAAATATTACTTAAAATAGCTAGAGTGGACATCCTCTTCTTTAGGCTAAGGCACCCCTGCTGTCTCAGCTGCTCCTCACAGGACTTGGGAGAGACTGGAATGTTAAGGCTAATGGCTTAAATATTGTTATAAAGGACTTTCTGCCCATTTTGACAAAACTGTATAAAGCAGCTGGGACCACTGAAGCCCAACCCTCCCTGAAAATGCCTCCTGACTGGAACTTGGGACTGTGAGTTAAGCTGCCTAAGGGAACTTGAACCAAGACAAAGGTGACACTATTGACCTGTTATCTCAGGTCTGGGGAGAAGTAAACAAGACTGAGCAGAAAAACCTATCCACAACAAAGCCAAACCCAGCAGCTGTCTGGAAAATCAGCTCTGTCTGGGTTCAAGGTGGGCAAGTCATAGCCACAGACTCAACTGCTGAGGCCAGGTTTGCACACAAGCCTCCCATCAAAAACCTCCACGGTGCCCCCAGACCCACTCCTGAGGCCTTGCACCAGATGACTGCAGGGCATGCAAAGTAACACAACAGATCTGAAAATCCACAGCCCAATTCACGGCAGACTCAAAGGTCAGACAGGTGCTAAAGATTTTATATTATTTGAAAGTAGCAATAGACAGACTCCAACTTGCCCCACCCCTGGGAGGTACCTGGGAGGTCCCACCTTGCCCAAATCTGCATGAATCCATTGGAGTCTTACGTTTTGTGAGACCTCACCACAGAGAAGACCAGAAGAGGATTTTATGGTACGCCAATGGGATTCATGGAATGGTGATATTTTCTACCTAATCTGTCTCTGTCACTCTCTTTGTCCCCCCTCTTCCCAACCCCCCATCCCTCTCCCCCGCTTCTTTTTCTATTCTTTTCTCTCTCTCTCTCTCTTCCTCACATTTACTGTTACATAAAATCCAGACTATTGACTTTGGCATATGGTCTTGTTTGCACCTCAATTCAGAGGCCTCTCCCTAATATTTAATAACCAGATGATAACAACCCGTTGAAACAGAACTCATTTACCTTTAGAGCAGTTTAAGCAATCACTTCAGGAAAAAAAATGTATAGACTTACAAATGTATACACTTACACTTACAAAATGCTGCATTTCTTCAGTGCAAAAAAAGCACAATCAGTAGAGCATATATTGTTCATCCACTGAGCTCTGCATGCCACCAAACTGCTGCACCAAAAGACGGGCATTATCCCATCCTGTATTTCCCTTTGGCATTCTCTCTCAGAGTGCAGATGAGACAAAACCGAGAAGTTCAACTTTAATCAATCTTTACCTTCAAAGGAAATTCAGGAACGTGCAGAAGCCAATGCTCTGCACGTTGATGAAATCTTCGCAGAGGCCAATGCTCTGCACGTGTAGGAATTCTCTGCGGAGACCAATGCTCCGCGATCAATTCACTCGGCAAATCGCCCAGCGAAGCCGCCTGCAGGAGCCCAGGCTGCGCACAACCAGCCAGGAGCGCGTTCTCAGGCAACTGAGGCCGCGCCGCTGGCACAGACGGTGCCGCCCTGTTTGTGGTCATCAGGCAACCGCGGCACCCGCGAGCTGCTGCCCTTTCCCGGATCCTGCCCGTCCCTCCCCCCAGGATGCTGCCTGGGCTGGGGCTCGGCCTCCCCTGTGGGAGAAGGTGAGTGGGGGTCCCCGGGGGTCGTGTCCCCCCGGGAGAGTGTGTGACTCCCTCATGTCCCCCCCAAGCCGGGGCCACCCCCTTTTCTCTTCCCAGACTTACTGACCCAACTCCTGCTCCCCCCTGAGAGAGGCTTTGGGGAGCTCCCCGGGGAGGCCCTTTAATCCCTGTTCCTGGGCACTGGAACCGCGCCCCCCACATCACCTTCCCCAGTTCTAGGACCCCCGGCATTCATTTATCCTGCCTCAACACTCCCTGCACCCCCTTTCCTGGGTATCCTCCTCTCCCAGCCTCTGGATCCACCGTTTCCACGAGCCCGGGGATCCCCGGACTCCATTTCCGGCCAGCCCGGGGCGTCTCACCCCAGGCCTTCCTTTGCCCGGCGACCAGTGACGTCACCGGAGACTCCGGTCGCCATTGGTGGGCAGCAAGGAGCGGCGCCAATGGCGGGGCCGGAGGCGGCTCAGGGGGCGGGGCCGCAGCAGAGCACAGCGATGGCTCCAGCGCTGGGGCTGGGGGCGCTCCTGAGGCCCCGGGGGGCGGCGAGAGCTGAGGGGGCCCCCCGGCACCGGGACTCTCTGATCGCCCGTTCCGCAGTACCGAGGGGCCCCTGAACCCCCATTCCTTGGCGCCGCCATCCCCCCGCACCCCCATTCCCCGGGCATGGGTTCCACCCTGCACCCCTTTATCCGGCACCAACAACCCCCGCATCCCCTTCTCGGCCATCCCGTCTCTCCCAGCCCCAGAGCCCCCTTTTCCTTGTCCCAGAGACCCCCTGGACCCCTGTTCCTCCCCTCGAGAATGTGGAGCAGCGGGATGGGGGTTCCCCTCCCCTCCTGACCATGCCGTGCTTCCCAGAGCCGGAATCCAGCGTGAATCTCACCCTGGTGCTCCCTGTGTCTGTCAGCGCTGCCATCGGCCTTGTTCTCCTCATCGGATTCGGCATCTGGAAGTTCCAATCCGGTTACCCCCAAACCCATCCTGGGGGTCACCGTGTTCTTCCCTCCTCCCAAGACTCCTGGGGGTCCCTCATGACCCACCCAGCCCCCCCCAACTCCTCCTGGATCACCCATAAACCGCATATGGGGATTTCTGGGAGTTCCCCTGTGTTCCTCCATTCCCAGGACTTTGGGGGTCCCCCCGACCTGTTCATGACTCCTCAGATTTCTTCCAGAACCCCCCTGTGATGGTGGGGGGATGGGGGCTTGTGGGAGCTCAGCACATCACTCCTGATGTCTAGAGCTACCGAGAGAACCCTTGGGGGTCTCGGGAGTCTTGGAATGTTGCCAAAAGCACTTGGTGGCTTGATTTTGATCCATCTAGAGATGTGCCACCGATGTCTGAGGAAATGGAACCTGCGAGAATCACTCGAGTGTAAATGGTGAAGGGAAGATATCATTATAGGGTGAATCACAAATTTTGGGGTTTTGGTACAGGGGGGTTGCAGAGACAAGATGGAGGAATCAGGGTGTGCCACCAGGCTCTTCTTTCTTCTTCCTGTCTTCCATCTTCTGGAGTGGTGTTGGCATTTGGGGATTGGTCTGGGATGAGGGTGTAGTTAGTGACGAAGATGATAAGTATTGGGGACAAAAGGTAAATATGATATACGTAGTTTTTGTTATAAAAGATGCGGCCGCCTTGGGGGGTGGGCAGAGTGCCTTTGTCTGCCGTGCTGGTCAGATCCTTCGGGCAGAGAAAGGACTTTATAGATAAGAAATAATAAACAATTCTGAAGACCGAAAAAACCTAGCGTCCAGACTCATCTTTTGAAGCCCAGTGTGCAAGAACCATCCTGAGCGTGTGTGGGGGCAGAGACAGACAGCCAACCCCATAGGGGCTGAGTGCTGGTGCCCCCCTGCCTGCAGCAGATCCAGCGCTAAGGGGAGTTCGGGGAGTCCCTTAGCATTTGGGGTCCCCTGGGGGTTGGGGTGATCCCCTGGGCCCCCCAGGATCCCCCTGAACACGCTGATGCTGCCTGTGCTCAGTGAGGGGGCTCATACCTGGCACGGGGTCCCAGCTCTGTCACCAGCATCGCCAAGGTACCCCCAAAATCTCCCGGGAACCCCAAACCCCCTGGAAAAACCCAACCTTCCCGGGACCCCCAAAACAATCCCTAGACCCTCCAAAAACATCCCAAGACTGCAAAACCCCATACAGAACCCCCCCAAACCCTCCCAGGACATCAAAATTCCCACAGATGTCCCAACACCCCTCCAGACCCCACTGAGAAGGTTCATACCTGGCACGGGATCTCCATCTCTGTCACCAACAGGTACCCAAAAAGAGCCTTGGGCGCTCCCTTCCATAACCTAATCCCCCCTTTTGGGACCCCTGAAAACCCCCCTTGGGAACCCCTAAAAGTCCACTGTGGCCCCCAAAACCCCCAGTATACACAAAACCCCCCCAGGAACCCTCCACAACAGTTTATACCCAGCACAGAGTGCCCATTGCCATTATCCGGGTACCCCCAAACTCTCCTGGAACCCCCAAAGCCCCCTGGGACCCCCAACCTTCCCAGGATCTCCAACCCCTCCCTGGGCTTCGCTGTCGGAATCAACGGGAGTACTGTTGCCCTTTTAAGGGGACTTCTAGTGGGACCCGACCAAAGTGAGGGCCCTGAGAGCAGTGATGGTAGGGAGAACCCCAAAAATCCACCCTGGAAGGCAAAACACCCCCTCAGGGGCTTGGAGTGGGGGCCCCATAGAAATGGCACTTAAAGCTGTCATGATCCCCCCTTGAAAGGGGCTTGTGTGGCTGCGGCCTCACAAATACCCTAAAATGGGGAGGAAAAAACACTCTTGAAGTGATGGGATCCCCCCAAAAAAACCCTAAAGAGAGAGAAACTCCTCTTCAAAGGGGCCTAAAGACTCTTAAAGGGCCTCAATGAGAGTCAAGATCCCCTCCTCTGCCTGGGCCTCTCCGAGCTGGGAACTCTCCCGTTCGCTGCCCTCACAGGAGCCCCTGAGTCTGTCCAAACATGGGAACTTCACCATGTTTAGCACAGATCCAGAGTCCTGACTCCTGCACAGGGGCAGGGAAATCCCCTAGCTCACTGTTGTGCATTGTCCCTGCTGAGGCTCAGACACTGGCAGGGCACATTTCCCTGCCTGCAGGATTCCTGCCTGACCCAAGCGCTGCACTAATGGCTCCAACATTGCTTTCCCACAAAACCAGGACAAGGCAAACAAGCTCATGGTATTTTAGAGTGTCTAAAACTCGCTAAGTCATTGATCTGAGAGGTGAGATGCATTTGGAATTCATGGCATGGAGAAGTAATGTAACATAGAAAAGGGGAGCATAGAAATAAATAGAGGAAAACATCTCAGATTGTTCCTTTCCATTTTCATGTCACTTCTGGAAGGCTGTTTCACTTTTCCAGGAATCTTCTCCACAGTGCTATCTGCCCTTTTCAAGAACCTTTCCTGGAGAACGAGCTGCAGCTTCTGTCACAAGATGTGTCCCCAACTGCAGCTTCTCTTGGCTTTCCACACCATGAGTGCAGCAGGACTTCTGCAGCAAAGCAAGACAAATGTTTGGATTATTTGACAACTTCTCCTTTCTTTTCCTTGTGGCCTGGGGAGTTGTGCCATTGCTGAGGTTTTCATTGTGCCCGTTCTAACCGAAGAAAACCAAAAGGAGGTTTTGTTGGGGACTTGCTGGGGAATGCAAGCCTGACTGAATGCAGAGAAAGAATCTCCAGGACTCTCTGGGAGCTCCCTGGGCTGGGCTCATGTTCTTTCAAGACTCAAAACATCCCTCTGGATGTCCAGAACGGCCAGAACCCTTGCCGGGGGTCTCAGAAACCCTGGCGCAGAGCCCAGAACACCTGTGGGCTTGATTATGACCCGTGGACCAAATTACCAGCCTTGTATGAAGACCAGCAAGCCACAGCAGTTTAAGAAGCATAATAGTGAAATTATCACAGGGTGAAAAAATAGGTTTTGGGGGTTTTTGGAGTTGGGGTTTTGGGGGCAAGATGGAGGGATCTGGGCATGCCCAGCCTTTCTCCTTCTTCTTTTTTGCCTCCATTTTCTGCTCTGATGTTGGCACTTTTAGATTGGTTTAGAGTAGAAGCTCACTGTCTAATATAGGTGATAGGTATTGAAAAGTAATTGTAAACATTGTATATGTAGTTTTTAGTATAAAGAGATAACACCACCTTGGGGGCAGGCAGTGTGCCTGGAACTGTCCTGCTGGATGGACCTCAGCAGGGCAGGAGAAACATTTTTATAGATAAGACGCAATAAACAACCTTGAGTCCGAGAACTGAAGAACTCCAACTCATTCTTCAAGTACTGGAAAATAGACTTTTCACAAATCTCGGGGTCTCGGCGACCTGGACCCTCGAGACCATGGGACCCCTGGGTGCCACAAAGTGCCTTGGATCCTTCCGCCCTGCAGTGTCACAATGGTGCCTTGGTCCCCCAAGGCCCTGCAGTGTCGCAGTATATCCTTGGTTTCAGGAGCTCTCACAGTGCAATGATGCTCTCCTTGGTTCCACAGTGTCACAATGGCCTCTTGGTCCTAAGGGGCACCCCATGATCAAAATTGTTTCCTTCATTCAACAAGTACCTGCACTGTCCCAATGGCCTCTTGGTTATACAAAGTGCCCCCATGTCACAGTGGTCTTTGTTGTTCCACGAGGCCCCAGAGAGTAACACTTGCCTCTTGGTTCTGTGCAGTGGCACTTGGTCTTGTTAAACCTCACCTGGCTGGATTTGGCCCCTGGATCCAGCCTGTCCAGGTGCCTGTGCAGAGCCCTCCTACCCTCCAGCAGATCCTACTCGCACCCAGTTTGGTGTCATCTGCAAATTTGATGATGGTGGACTCAATCCTCTCATCCCAGATCATCAATGCAAACATTGATATCCACGCTGGCTGGCTCTGATCCCTCGGCCATCCTGCAGGTGCCCTGTGATGGCACTCAAGGTGATCTGTTCCATCACCCTGCCAGGCACCGAGGTCAGGCTGACAGGCCTGGACTTCCCCAGCTCCTTCCTCCAGCTCCTCTTGGGGATGGGGTCACATTGGCACCTCCAGTCCCCTGGGACCTTCCCACTGAGCCAGGACTGATGATAAATGATGGAGCGCAGCTTGGGGAGCTCATCCACCAGCTCCCTCATGCTCCTAGGTTGGATCCCATACACCCATGAGCATTGGAGTGGCTCTGCAGGTCACCAAGTCCTTCCTCCTGGATTACAGGGGGCTGTTCCATTCCCTGTGCCCATCTACTAGCTCAGGAGAACACTTGTCCTGAGGACAAGCTGTCTTCTTGTTAAAAATTAAGACAAACAAGGTGTAAAGTAGGTTTGCCTTTTCTTTATCTTTAGTTACTTTAGTTCTCTGCATAGGAGCTGAGCTTGGGACCCCTTTATCTTTAGTTATATTCTCCACTGCATCCAATAAAGAATAGAGATTCTCCTTCTCCCTTCTCTTGCTAGAAATTTTTTTCTAAAAAATGTTTGGATTTTTTTTTTCAGAAGTTGCAGGCTAAGTTCCAATTGAGCTTTCATCTCTCTCATTTTCTTTCTGCATAGCCTAATGACATCCTTAAACACTTCATGAGTTGCCAGGCCTTTTTTCCTCTGAGTCCCCACAAAAGAGTTGCATGGGCAGCCAGGACAGTAATTTTCCTCACCCAGCCCATCTTTTGGCCCACTGGGATAGGCTGCTCCTTCCTCCTTAAGATTACTTTCTTGAAATGGGTTCATCCTTCCTGGACCTCTTCCACTTTAAGGGCTGTTTCCCTTAAAAAAAAAAAAAATCAGTACCTGATTTTGGTACTCCCCAAATCGGAATCCCAGCTAGGCCAAAGTCTGCCCTTCCTATTTCCAGTGTAGAAGATTTGTTAGAGCCCTCCAGCACAGCCACGCTGCCACCCAGCTTGGTGTCGCCTGGGAACTGACTGAGGCTGCCCTCTATCCCCTTGTCCAGATCAGAGATTTAAAGAGATTTAAATGACCAGGCCCCAGTCCTGAGCTCTGGGGACAGCCCTGGATGTGATTCCATTCCTCAACTGCTCTGACTGCCAGGACTTGGATGAAGGAAATGGTTGGGTGGGGGTAGGGACAAAGTCTGATTGATTGTCAGTCATGAAGGGTCTTGATTTTCATATCAATTCAGGCTGCATTCCGAGGTGCTGGGGGTCAATATCAATTGGACATTGCTGATCTCAATCTATGAACAGGAAAAGACAACTGAATAGGACACAACAATTCTCTCTTCATTGTTTTCAATACAGTAGATTCACATTGAATACACTTGTGAAATCTGTGTGATTAACCACAGAAAGCTTGAAAACTTGAATTATTCCCAAGGGCTTGTCTTGTTTGAGTGCTTTGAACAAATGTTAATGAGCTTTTTTCACTGCATTTCTGAACTGAAGAGCCCAAGGAAGAGGAGGCCTGTGGAGTAGTAAAATTCATCAGCAACCTCCAAGTGGCTGAGGATTCATCCCCATCAGAGCAGCAATGAACAGAAATGGGCACAACTTTGTGGCTGCCCCAGCTTTGGGATGGGCCCTGGGCCTGGAGCAGGAGCAGCTCTTGAGAGACCCAAGGCCGAGGCTCTTGAACCACCCTGGGCAGATGGGATGGCTGGAGGGGCTGCAGAGCTCCCAGCACCTCAGCCAGAGGGGAGCAGGGCACCCAGGGAGCCTCCTTTTGCCTTGGCCAAGCACCTTCCGCATGGCTGGGGCTGAGTCCCTTGGGAGCTACAGCTGCTGCTGTGCCCTTGCCAGGGGCTGAGGCCGTGGGGCCAATGCCCAGAGCAGCCTGCCCTGGGCAGAACTGTGGGGCCAGAGCCGGCTGGGCTGGGGAGGAGGCTGCTCTGTGCCCTGGATGGCACGGACAGAGCAGGGACAGACGCCCAGGACATTTGTCACTGCCAGTCTCTGTCCCTAGCCCTTGGCAGCCCTGGGCAGCTGCTGAGGCCAGCTTTGCCCTGGGCTGAGTTTTGCTGTGGCCCAGCTCCATACTCCTGCCAGGCACAGGGCCTGTTCCTGGCCATGGCCAGCCCTGGCTGGCCTCTCTCCTGGCCCAGAGGCTGTCAGAGCCCAGGGCAGGGCTGTCTGTGCAGGCCCACAGGTGCCCTGGGCACTGCAAGAGCTGGCAGAGGCTGCCCAGCAGGGAGGCCATGGGGCACAGAGCCCCAAGGCTGCTGTGGCCACCACAGCACAGGGCCCATTCCCAGCTTCAATGCTCCTGGCCTGGGCTAGGCCTGCGCAGGAGCTGTGCCACCATGGCTGGGCCAGCACAGGGCCACAAAGGGGCACCACAGCTGCTGCCAGGGCTGACAGCAAGGCCAGGCACACACAAACAATTGCTGAGCATGGCCTGCACTGGGCAGGGCTGAGTGTGCCAAAGGCAGAGCTCAGCTACCCTTGGGGGCTGCAGGAACAGTCCAGAGCCCCAAGAGCCTCCATGGCTGTGCTGGAGACCAAGGCTGGAGGAGGGAAATGCAGGGCTACTGTGGAATAGGAGGGGATGGAATTCCAGCAGACACATCAGCTTGCAAGATGCCAGTCTCAGCCTGGCGCCTGAGGGTTCTGGGGCCCTACAAGGAGAACTGTCTGTTCATGGGCACACAAGTGATGTCTGCCTGCAAAGGGGCACAGGTTTTAATACCTCTTAGTTTCATCATCTAAAACCAAATCTTTATTATCTGGGCCACTTGAGTACTTTGAAGAAACGGCAAAGTTTTCCCACCAGGAACAGAAATTTCCTGGATCTACTGTTTTCTTCTGCTGATGGCAGGAGAAGAAATCTTAATCTTCCCCTCTACCTTTGCCACCAACATTCAGTGTCATATTTCATTCCCTTCTTCCTTCAGGTGTTTTCAGCTCCCCTGGTTAAATGGCCATGTCCAAGGACATCTCTTCATTTACAACAGCTGCGTCCATGTCCTTCCCGTTGCTCCCAGATTTTCTCCTGCAGCAGTTCACTGGTCATTCCAATGCATCTCTCTTGAATTGCTTCATGCTTTGAGCTTTCAGAAGTTGAAATGTTTTCTTCCTCAGCATCTTAGGTGTATTTTTATCTTTTATACCACCCCGTCTTATGCCTTTGTCTAAAATCCCTCCTGAATGGCAATCCCATGGGGATGGTGGACATGTCAGATGCTGCTGGGATGTCAAAGTGTTAGCGTTCAGGAACACATAATCATGAGAAATGATTATATGCAGGTGCTTTTATTGATGAGCTCTGGGTGTCAGGGGTACAAACCCAGATCTTACTCCGACATAAGTTTGGGATGAACATGTTTTTATAGTCTACTCTTATATAACTTTCATGTTGATTAATAAACTTACATTGTTTTATAGTATACATAGATTTCAGCCAAGCATAGCCACCTTAGATTACGCACATACAGTTTCTCATTGTTCTTCTTATGATTATACAATAATTATTTTAATTACTAAACAATCATCACATCTAGTAATTATACTACTTACACAGGTAAAACACAAGGCTTAACATTTCAGAGTTTTATCTCAACATTTTTCCAAGGCCCTACTATCATTATCCCCCCTTTGAAAGCATTTTCACTTCACTATAGGTGTAGATGTTTTCACTTGATGCAGTCCTTTACTTCTCAATTTATGCTTGATGTTCTTCAAATCCAGGGTTGATGTAAAAGTTGTCGTGGATGCTATCACGGGCTGGAGAGCCAGAAGATAGTGGGCGTGGATCTTGTGTCAGTGCCTTTATTATTTTCTGATTCCAGGACATTTTCTTCTGTATTTCTCTCCTTAAGATGCTGTAAACTAACCAAATTACTAAGAATACAATTAGTAAGATTATCACACTCTCAATGATAGATTTAATCCATGAACTCACATTCCACCCTAACCCTTTAAAGATTTTTCCTAACCAGCTTGTAGTCAAATCCTTTTGCTCTTCTTGTGCTTTATGCTCTGTTTGTTTCAACTGATTGATGTCATACTCTACATCTGCAGTTACATTTGGGATGTGAACACAGCAATGATCAACTTGTCCCTTTAAAAATCCACATAGTCCATGCTCCTTCAGGAGTAACAAATCCAAGGCTAATCGATTTTGCAAAGTCATTTTTGTGGTGGCTTGTAATTGTACATTTAATTCTCTAAATCTTTCCCGGGTGACTCTTGCTAATCTATCTACTTGACCTGTAAGTTTGTACAGCATCTCTCTACTCGGATAGTTTGCTATAGGACCAAACAAAGACTCTAGGGCCCACCCAAGTTTCACTCTACTAGAGGGTTCTTGCCAAGTGTCATCTGGATTTTCATTGTCTAGAACTTCTCGTCTTGCTCTTATCTGCAGAAGTTCATGTTTTCCATTAAATGGGAACTTTTTCAAAATTGGTCATAAGGTTGGGAGGCCCAAAGTAATTTCTTTTACTTTCTCATCTACAGGCAGATGTGTTGTCCAGGTACCATCGCTTGTTGCCCATACAAATTGTCCTGGACTTTTAATTGTACTCCTGGTACATCTTATAATCACTTTATGATGCATTTTTCCTTGTTTATGTTTGATCCCTCTGCAAGCACAACTAATCTGTAGGGCTATTGCCAGGGGTGGCATCTGTTTTATCTCTGCATCATCAGAAATGCAGTCATAAGTTTTATTGCACGCCCACCAACTTACTTTGTTTGCCCACGTTCTGCTACTAGTGTCAGTGTATGTTACTGCTGGATCTGTTTCATTCTCGGGGCCTTCCCACTTAATACACCAAGGGGTATTTGCCATATATTGGAATTTTTGAAGTGTACTCACAGACCACACACTGTCTCAAGGCTCTAGCTGATCTTTCTGATCCTCGGCCTCACAGAGTGGTTTCTGTAAAATTTTCTATGATCTTTTTATAGTGTGGCAAATAGCATTGCCATTGTGTGATGCCTCCCAACTGTCCCATAGGGGTTTCTAGTATGCCATCACTTAGAATACAGTCTTTCTGGCTCATAGGTCTTATCCATGTTCCTATTTTCTATCAAGTTTCCTTGACCACCTGTCTTGACTCGGGTACCTGTTTGCATGTAATTGTTTTGTTCTTTTGTATTTCAAGTAATTTTGATGTTATGATTCCCCAATTTACTGGGTCTCCTGCTGCCTTTGGTATTGGCAGACAGGCAGTTCTTCTACTGGTGTTTTGTATTTTGGCATAATCTTTGACTTACCCAATCATTACATTCTCAGCTCGAACTGCATTAGAAATTTTTATCACCTGTGTTTCTGCCTCTCTCTTCATTCTAGAATGAAGAGCAGTTAGTTGATCTTTTTGCATCCCACATCCCAAAAACATTAATGACCATAACATTAGCACAATTACTAATAGCATTCTCAAAGTAATTAAACACATCTTATCTGCAGTCTTGGTTCCACAGTTTACACAGTCTGTGATCCAGGATGGAATTTCTTCACTCGGGTATAGTGAATCCAGGGGTCCCCGCCAGCTACTTTGACTGATGTAAAGATAGTCAGCAGTACCTGATAGGGTCCATTCCACTTTTCTTTCAGCGGTTCTTCGTTCCAGTTTTTAATGTACACCTGGTCTCCTGGATGTATGTTATAAACTGGGTTCTCCAGAGTTATTGGTCTATTTCACACGAGGATGCTCCGGAGCCGAGCTAAAGTTTTCCCAAGAGACAGAACATAATTATACACTTCCTGCTTTCCTGTGACATGTACATTAGGGTTAGGCTCAGGAGATTCATATGGTTTCCCATACAATATCTCATAAGGACTGACTGACATCTCTCTCCTAGGTTTTATCCTAATCTTCTCTACATGTCCATTTGACTAGGGTCTCTGTGGAGAGTTTTGTGGAGACGTGGCTTGAAGAGAAGGGACATGATAAAATACAGCTGGTAAAGCAATAGGCCTTGAGCAAAAGGCCTTGGGCAAGGCCACAGTATCCTTGAGCGAGAAGTTATACGATAACAAGATGCAGAAGCAGGAACTAGCTAGGGGGGGAGAAAACACAGGCATCCTGAGTATGTGGCAACAAAGGTGGAGCTGACCTTTTGTAGTGAACCAATAATGAGCTTTATTTTTGCAATATGTATGAGCCTTATTATCATTGTTATAAGAGCACGCATGTTAAATCAATAAACTGAGACTTGTTGATCATCATCGGATGTGCTTGTCTCCCGTCGACTCCATCAGGTCTCCACGGTGTGTGGAGGTCCCACGTTATCATCAGCAATCTACTTGCCTCTTTTACTACTGTAGCTTTGAAATGGGGCCCCCTATCTGATGATACCCCTAGGGGTACCCCAAACTTGGGAATAACTTCCTGTAGTAACCACTTAACTGTTTCTTTTGCTTGGTTTGTGTGACAGGGAAGGGCTTCTGGCCATCCAGAAAATGTGTCAACTCCTACTAACAGGTATTTGTATCCTCGAGTTCTTGGCAATTCTACAAAATCTACCTGCCAAAAGTCTCCTGGCTCTATTATCTGAATTCTTCTTAGCTGTGCCTGTCGCCTAGCCACTGGGTTGTTTTCAATCAGATAATTCATTCTCACATGACTGATTTTGCCATTGTTAACAACCGTACCAAAATAAACTCTGCTTTAGCAATTTTACCAATGCCACTGCACCCCAATGACATTTGTTATGTTTAATTTGTAGAACTTCTCTCATTATCAAGGGGGGTACCACTATTTGTCCTTGTGCAGTCAAATACCATCCTTCTGAGTTTTTGTGCATTTAGTAAACGTGCCAGTCTCTCATCTTCTACTGAATATCTTGGTTTTGGAGGAAGATTAAATTGGGATATATTGAGCTTTGAAGGTATCAATGCCATTGTTGTTTGCACCTCTCAAGCAACCTGTCGGGCTGCCCAGTCTGCCTTTTGATTTCCTTCACAGATTTTGGAGTTTCCTGATTGGAGTGCTTTACAGTGTATAATTGACACTTGCTCAGGTTTTTGTACTGCTTTTATCAATTGTAGGACTGCATCTTGGTATTTAATGTGCGTACCTTGAGAAGACAATAATCCCCTTTCTTTCCACGGTGCTCCGTGTACATGCACCACCCCAAAAGCATATTTTGAGTCAGTCCATATATTTACTTTTTTCCCTTCACTTAATTCTAGTGCTCTGGTTAGAGCAACCGGTTCTGCCTTCTGGGCAGATGTATTTGATGGTAATGTTTTTGCCTCTACTACTGTGCTGACTGTTGTTACCGCAAATCCAGCGTATCTGGTTCCGTTTTCCACGAAGCTGCTCCCATCTGTAAATAGCTCCCACTCTGGCTGCTCTAGCGGGATGTCTTTCAAGTCTTCTCTTGCTGAATAGGTGTACTCTATTACCTCTACACAGCCGTGTTCCAATGGGCCTTCTTCAGTTGTGGCACCTAGGAACAAAACTGGATCCTAGGGTGACTGTTATCCCCATTTGTGTGTGTGTAGTTTATGCTGGGTGTTGTGTTCTGTGCCTTTAAGACTGGCAGAGTGAAGGTTTTGTTTTGGGCCTCTTATCAGCCACTTGGCGGGACATCCAGATAGCACCAGTGCATGTTGCTGCTTTTTTGCTTTTTGCCCTGCTTTTTGCCTTTTCTCTTGCTTCTGCTTCGCTTCTGCTTTGCTTGCTCTTGTTTTTTTCCCCCTCTTCTCATTAGTTAATTTAGTTAAACAGTCCAAATTCCTTCCTGGACTGTCCCGTCCCCCCCCCAACCCCCCCACCCCATCTGGACCTGCCGAACCTGCTCCGGACTGGGATTTGGAACACCGAGAGAGAGTTTACACCTTGTGGCTGCAGCAGCTGCCTCAGCGCTGGAGGGACTGATAACAGCGACCACCCCCAAGAGAGACTTTCTGAATTTGTCATCTTTTTCAGAGTGGTGAAAGAGTGGTGTCATCCGGTATTGTTCATTTTGTGTGCTGGGGGGTGCTGTGCTTTGTCAAATAGGTTCTTTCCACTTCTTTCCGAGGAAATCTTCCCGAACCGGTTGGGGGAGGGGTCGTGTGGGTTTGTTTTTTGGAGAAGCCCTTTTTGGGGATTCTCTCCCAAATTTGCTCTAAACCAGGACAAAAAGTTAGTTGTTTTTAATGTGACATCATCCTGCTCAGTCAGGACTACCTGGAATTTTATCATCCTGCTTGGAGATAGCCAATGGCCTCTCTTCTGTTCTAAGACAGTGGTTACCATGTGTGGTACATAAACATCTATGTGTCTTCCCATAGTAAGCTTCCTGGCTTCTTGTACCAGCATCACAGTGGAAAAGTAGCCCACCGGCCTTTTCCAGCTTCCCAGACGTTGGCTCAGGACTCCTAGTGCTAGGCATAGTCTTTCATGTACAAACAGCTGAAAATCTTTAGACAGATCAGGTAACCCTAATGCTGGAGCAGTTGTCAGTGCTTATTTTTAGTTTTTAAGAAGGCTTATTTCTGTGGCTTGCCCCAGGTGAATGGCTGCGTCTTCTGAGCTTCATACAGGGGTTTTGCAATCAGTCCATAGTCCATGATCTACAAGCGACACCATCCTGCCATCTCGAGGAAGACTTGCAGCTCATGTAAGTTCTGGGGCTCTGGAATAGCACAAATAGCTTGGCTACGGTTAGTACCTAGTTTTCGTTGCCCTTGTGAAATTTCACATCCCAGCTAGATCACAGTCTGTTGGTCAATTTGTGCCTTTTCTCTGCATACTTTGTAACCTCCCATTCCCAGTGAATTTAAAATCTCAATGGTTATTTTTGTACAGGTTGCTTTTTCTTCTGTAGCTATTAGTATATCATTAACATACTGCAACAATAGGTATTGGTCTCTTGGTACTTGCCCATTTTCGTTCTAAATCTCCAGCTCTTTTGCCGGTTGGTTTCTGAATAGGGTCGGCGAGTTCCTGTCCCTTGTCGTGTCCAGGTGAGTTGGGTCTTTCTTCCGTTCCCTGGGTTTTCCCACTCAAAGGCAAACTGTTTCTTACTTTCTTTGTCAAGGGGAATGCAAAAAAAGGCATCTTTTAAGTCAATTACAGTAAACCATTTATATATCTCTTTTTACGGATGTTAGCAATGTGTAGGGATTTGTTATCACTGGATAAATGTCCTTTGTTATTTTATTTATTGCTCTCAAATCCTGCACTAATCTATATTCACTATCTGGTTCCTTTACTGAAATATTATGTCCTAACCTATTTTACAAATTCTATGTCTAGTCAGCTGCTATATTCTCCCAACACCATTGCCTTGGTGACATTTTCCTGCTGTAACTGATTGCCCTGGTTAAATCTGTCTGGGCACTCTCGTTTCCAATGCCCTTCCCGCTTGGAATAAGCACATTGATTTAGGCTTAACCCTTGCATAACTGGTCCTCTACCACGACTACCTCTGCCAGGTCCCCCAAAACTTGGGTTCCCTTTTCCTTGTACCACTGCCAAAGATTTTGCTGCTGTCCCCCACCACCTTCTCTTTCGCGATTATTATACACCCTCCAGGCCACCCCCAGGATTCTGAGTTTTCATAACTGTTCTTACTACTTTTGACACCTTACCAGGACCTTCTCTACAAGTTCCAGCTGACCGCCTCTAAATAATCAAATCTGCAGGAAAAAAAAAAGGCACTTCTACAAACACTGGCCCCTCCACTCCCTCACCTTGTCACAAGGGAGCAATCACAGTCTGTTCTTGTCTGCCTATGTCTTTTCCCTCCACAACCAGGGCAAACCCGGACCGGCTTCGGGTGGTTCTGCGGGCCACTGAGGTCGCTGATTCATTACCACCACCATCTTTTTCACCTGCATCCCTCTCCCTCCTTTCTATCACAGCCAGGCTTTGCCCAACTTCGGAGGAAGAGGAATCAAGTGTCGATGGGAGAGGAGGACAAAGAGAGAAAGGTGTACTAGATGAGACAGGTTCAAGATCAGGTGAGGAAGGGGCAGGCAGTGGGATAGGGACAGATGAAGCAGGTGGGATGGGGTTAGGTTCTCTTAGTCTTATTGGAGCTACCTGTAAATCAATATCTGTATAATTTTCCCTAATCAACACCAAATGTTCTAGACAAAACTCCACACTAAACACTTGCAGATGCTCTAACCACCATTAATCTACATTCATCCCGCCATTCTGGCTTTCCCCGTAAATAGAAAAACAAATCAACATACGAAACCTCATCCATTGTTGGGTTTTTTGTTTTTTTCTTTTTCTTTTTTCTTCTTTTTTTTTTTTTTTTTCTTACGAAACGACATTAACTGTGAAATACTTTTATATTGCAAAGTGCTGTATTTTGGCTAATTTTCACCATTCTCCAAGACATATTCTGGCCACCATGTATTACAATAATTAATCAACTTAGCTTTACATAATTCTTCCCCAAAATTATCCTGTTTCCAATGTGCTAATAAGCACCCCGAAGGAGAAGTTTGTGGAATAGAAGCATTGCTGCCCAAAATTCCTTTGACCTTCTCCATCCAAAAAACCAAATGCCGGACCAGCAACGCTTTCGCGATTGTCTTACGGAATGGCACCCAGGCAAGACCACCAGGAATTCCTTAGCCCAACCAAGCGTAGCTTTTGCTGCGTCTTATTGGCAGGCACCCAAACCAAAATCAAAGCACCTTACCTCTCTCCCGGGGACGTTGTGAGTGGCAGAGGCGGTCGCGGCTGATGGGCTCCCTGAGAATCCCTCGGTGCCAGCTGGAGCGTGATCGAGTCGCGAACTCGCTCAGCAGCACTCCCAGGGTCCCATCTGGGTCGCCAAAATGTTAGCGTTCAGGAACACATAATCACGAGAAATGATGATATGCAGGTGCTTTTATTGAAGAGCTCTGGGTGTCAGGGGTACAAACCCAAATCTGACTCTGACATAAGTTTGGGATGAACATGTTTTTATAGTCTACTCTTATATAACTTTCTTGTTAATTATTAAACTTACATTGTTCTATAGTATACATAGATTTCAGCCAAGCATAGCCACCTTAGACTAGGAACATACAGTTTCTCGTTGTTCTTCTTATGATTATACAATAATTTATTTTAATTACTAAACAATCATCACATCTAGTAATTATACTACTTACACAGGTAAAACACAAGGTTTAACATTTCAGAGTTTTATCTCAACATTTTTCCAAGGCCCTACCATCAAAAGGAGCTGTGGATAGGGTTTGGATGTCTATTACATTTTATCATTTTCACATTTCTTTTGTTGGCCAAGAAGAAAAACTTTTCTGTGCCTCTGAGTCTCAGCAGTTCCTGGTCCCTCAAAAGACACAAACCTGATGAGTTGTGGTTCCCACTCCAGTGGCTGCACTTGGACCTCTCTCCAAAGCCAGAGCAGAGCTGCCTTGTCCCAGAAAGTCCCTGGCACTGGAGGGATGAAGGAAACAGGACAGACTGTGGGGATCATGGGCAGGGCAGAGCCAGGGAGAAGAATGACTTTTGCATTTGATGGTTCCTTCCCTAGGCTTTGTTGGCTGACAATAAATGAACATCCCTCTGTGTCTCAGGCAGCTCCTTCTGCAGGGTAAGCAGGTGGGAGTTGGAGCTAAGGAGCTGAAACCTGCAGGTCCAGCCTGGGTGGAGGGAGCTCAGATTTGCACAAGGCTGCTCTGGGTGTCAGGGCTTGGATGGGGGAAATGGTGAGCTGGGGGCTGGGACAGAGTCTGACTGTCAGCCATGAAGGGTCTTGATTTTCATATCCATTCCAATGGCATGAGGAGGTACTTGGATTCAGTGTCAGTTGGAGATTGTACATACCCATGTATTAACAGGAAGAACAACCTAAGCAGGGACTAAAAAAAAAAAGTTTTCTCACTGTCATTTTAAATATGATCTATTCAGTTTGAATATGCTTCAAGCCTCTAGAGCAGTTAAATTCAGCTGCAGCCCCCAAGATGCAGAGGATGTCAGCAGCCCAAATTGAGGCCATCCCTGCCCCGACACCGTGGCGGAATGGGCAGACAAGGACAGCGTCCCTGGAGCTGGGCAAGCAGAACTCAGAGGCACCAGTGGGAAATGGAGTGTGGAATGTGGCTTGGGAAAGCCCTGCCTGGACTGTGCCAAGCAGGACAGAGAAGCCCTGACTCCCATCCCCCAGACAATTCTCTCAACAAGACTTTTATAAGGAATTACAATTATTTGTGTCCTCTGAGTTGGATGGACTGCAGAAATACCTACAAGAGATTCTCAGGACCTCACAACAACCAGACAGCCTTTACTGCAAATATTAGAAAATCAGAGAAACTTTGGGAAAAGGTTTAATATGACAGTCAATCAACAAAAAACACTTCTCAAAGATTTACCTTGGCCCAGTCAACTTCAGTAACTCGAAGCCCATTCAATGATTTAGTTAAAATTTGCAAGGAAACAGAAAAAGAACAAGACACAGAAAGAGAGAAAGACAAATAAGATACAGAGAAGCACCTACCCCTGGATTCCAGTGTTGTTCAGGTGGAAATTCCCAGAGGAAGATGGGTCAAGATATGTGCTTGCCTTGTGGTCAGCCTTAAAACCCCTTGGTCTTCTGGGGCCCTTCCCCCGGCCGGGACTTGGGGTCATTTGGCCACTCAGGAGCTGGGCTGGGGGCTCCAGAAGTGGGTGTGAGGCATTGCCTGGGGTGTGCCAGGGACTGACAGACACTGCTGGGCTGGCATGGAGGTTCTGGGGGATTGGAGTTCCAGGGCAGGGCTGTGCTGGGGTCACAGGGCAGGGCAAGGCTGGACCTGCCCCTTACTCCCCACACACGTGAAATATTTCAAGACAACAATCTCTTACACTCTGTCACAACAGGCAATGTTGGAGAGGGAATTCAAATTTGGCCATGGGCACCCGGCCAAGGAGGACAGTTCTTTTCCATAGGAAGTAAAGCACAGAGGCCTCCCCAGGGTTTTGGGGACAGATGAGAGGTTACCCTTGTGAAACCACTGCCGGAAAGACTTGTCCTGGCACTATTGCTATGGGAACAATCCTTGGATATAAGGAAATTTGGTGGTGGAATCCCAGTTCTGTTCAGGGGTACCTGGAGGAGAAGGACAGTTCTTTTCCATAGGAAGGAAAGCACAGAGCCCCAGTGTTTCAACAGCAGATGAGAAGAGACCCTCAACATGCCAAGGTCAGCTGGACCAGTCAGGTGGCCCACGGGAGGCCAAACCAGCCAGACCTGTTCCGTGTTCCCTTGGTTTTATGGGGGCCTAAGGTGTCACAAGGGTGCCTTGGTTCCATGGGATCCCACAGTGTCACAATGGCCCTCAGGTTCCTTAAGATTCTGCAGTGTCACAATGGACCATTTGGACCATGGGGGTTTGGTGGTGTCACAGTGGTCTCCTTTGGCTCCACAGTGTCACAATGGGCCATTGATTACAGGATGCCTCTCTGTGTCACCCTGGAGTTTTGGTTCCATGAAGACCTGCAGTGTCACAATAGTCCCCCTTGGTTCCTTAGTGTCACAATGGACCACAGATGACAGAAGGCCTCACAATTTCACAATGGCCCCTTGTTTCCATGCAGCCCTGCAGTGTCACAAAGGCCTCTTGCTTTCATGAGGACTCACAGTGTCACAATGGTCTCCTTGGTTCCATTGTGGCCTACAGTGTCACAATGCTTTGCTTATTCCTTGGGGCCTCGTAGTGTCACAGCAGTCTCCATGATTGCATGAGTCCCCTCAGTGTCACAATGGTTCCCTGGTTCCATGGGGCTGTGAAATGTTTTAATGGTCTTTCTATGGTTCCATGGTCCCATGAGGCCTTGCAGCGTCACAATGGACCTTTAGTTCTGTGGGGTCTCACAGTGTTGCAATGGCTGCTTTGTTCCATGACACCCTAAAGTGCCATAATGGTCTCCACAGTTCCATGAAGCCCCACAGTGTCACAATGGACACTCGGTTTGATGGAGCCTCTCAGTGTCACAATGATCCCTACATTCTATGGAGTCACACACCATCAGTACAGTCCCCTTGGTTCCACGAGACCCAGCAATGTCACAGTGATCTCTATGATTTCATGAGGCCCCACAGGGTCACAATGGTCCCTTGGTGTCACAAGGTCCCACAGTGTCACAATTGTCCCTTTGGTTCCATGGACCATGTGCTGGTGCATTCTCCCCTCTCCTTCTCAGGCTGTCCTGCCAGCTGAGAAATGCTCCTTGGGCCTTGGCCTTGGCTAACAGCCCTTGGGCTGAGCTCCTCTTGAGCTCCTCACAAACACTGTCTGCCCTAGGCGCTGCTGCTGCCCAACCAGCTCCTGGTTTCTTTAGGAGCAGCCCTGAGAGCTGTTTCTCTTCCCTCCATTAGAGCCAGATAGCTGGCTTCATGCAGGGTTCGTTTGCCCCCAGGCAGGCAGGCTAGAAAGGGCCAGATTGCTCAGTCCTTGGAGTCTGTCCGAATACCCAAGTCACTCTTAGCTGCAGGCAATCTTAGCAAGCCCAAGTGATATCAGCTCTTAGTGATCTCTGCTCTTTTTCTGGTTTCAGCTCTTTTGCTTGCTAAGGCGCCCTGGCTGGCTGTGGCTTCCTGGTCAAGCAGACACAAGAGAGGAGAAGGCAGCCTGGTGTTCCACAGCAATGGTTTTATTGGGAGGTCTGTGAAGCAGACCTCCCATTTATTGGGAGCCGTCCAGCAACAGCTTTTCTAGCCAGAATGGGCTAAACCAGCCCCTTATAAAGGGCTAGAAGGGATCAGAAATTGTCCAATAGCAGGGGTTAAGGAGAAGTAACCTATGGGGTCACAGAGAGATAAGCTTGGGTCTGGAAGGTGGAAGAGAGGGGCTTCTGGCCTTTTCACTATGACTTGGCATTTTCTTATCTTTAGGCCTCTGCTCTCCACAGGGCCCTCGCAGGCCCTGTGCCTGCGACAATTCCACTTTCTTTTTTTAGAAAAAAGACATTCCCTATAGTTCTTTTGAAACAGTGAACAAGGCACAAGAACATAGCTAGTACAATAACAGCTACAAGGAGAATCCACAACATTCCCTTAACCAAAGATGCAACCCATCCTGTTAATCCCCATTGACTGAAAAGTTCATTGACCCAGTCTGTGTTTTTTTCTACTTTCTAGTCCTTCATGAGTTCTTTCAGTTTCTGGATGCTTGCGTGGATGAATTCCGAGCAAGAAGGGAGATTGAAGCAGCACATCCCTTCAAAGTCTTCACAATCCTGTTAATCCCCATTGACTGAAATGTTCATTGACCCAGTCTGTGTTTTTTTCTACTTTCTAGTCCTTCATGAGTTCTTTCAGTTTCTGGATGCTCGCGTGGATGAATTCCGAGCAAGAAGGGAGATTGAAGCAGCACATCCCTTCAAAGTCTTCACAATCCTGTTAATCCCCATTGACTGAAAAGTTCATTGGCCCAGTCTGTGTTTTTTTCTACTTTATAGTCCTTCATGAGTTCTTTCAGTTTCTGGATGCTCGCGTGGATGAATTCCGAGCAAGAAGGGAGATTGAAGCGGCACATCCCTTTGAAGTCTTCACAACCGCGTGTGTGGGAAAGCAGCAGGAAGTCAATCGCAGCTCAGTTCTGGAGTGAAGCATGTCTTGTGGGTTCTTCTTCCTTTAAGTGATTGTTCAGGGCAGCAGATGTAGTGTTAGCTTGTTTACTGAGCCGACCCCCAAGGTGATTTATTTCACCAAGAGCTTTAGCTGCAGCTACCCATGGTAAGAATAGGGAGACAGCAATCTTTTTTGGTTTGTTCCAATTGTATAATTTGGGATCACATTTTTCATCAAATTCATTGTAGGACCTTTTGTGGCATTTTAATTCACTTTCTTTTTTCCAATTATGTAACAGGGTGATATTTGGAGTGAGGGTAGAAAGTTCTCCAAGGGTACAGGGACCGCCCTGGAGTTGGGAGATGATCACAGCCCATACTCTGTCACCACAGATGAGAAGCGTTCCCTTGGGTAATACTTTGGGGTGGAGAGAGGACAGAGAGATCATACGAGCCGTGTAATTACACTAGTCGGGATAGTTATAGGCTTTGTTAATGGGTGATATGTCTTTTCGGTATGTGTTTTTTGTCTGGTCAATTTCTGACTAATTATTTTTCAGACATCTATAGTAAAATTTGACACAGTATGTGGCCTTGGAGGACCCCAACAGGTCCAATTCTTGAGGTCCCTCTAGAGCACTGGGCAGCACTTTTGTCCACTAGTCCCAAGTATCTACCAGGTTGGGTCTCTTACCTGTGGTGTGGAGGAGCTCTGAGTTATAGACAGGCCAATCATCTGCTACAAAGGGAATTCCTACTAGGCATGTGGAAAGTGGGTTATCAATGCTTCCCATGGATAGGCACATGTTATCCTGTTTTAATGTCTTTGCTAAGGTTACCCAAACATTATGGCTAGGCTGTGAGCTAATCCAGCTGAAGGCATGTGGTATGGTGAAGAACATCCAGGCAGCAGTGAGGATAGGACCAACAGAGATATTTTCCATCTTTGGACAGGAATAGGGCTCCTGATAGGGAATATAAGCACAATTTGTTATCTTTATGGTGGGAGGAGAGGGTTTACTCCCTTGTTCTTTTCTCTGTTCCTTCCCCTCCTCCCCCTTTTTCTTTTTATTTTTAATTTTCTAAGCTGAGGGAGAGGGATAAGGGCTCAAACCATGACATAGGGTTAAGGGGTTTTGAAAAATAGTTAGGAAAAGGGAATAAAAGGGTTTTTTGAGGTAGAAAAGGGGTAACAACATAGAATTCAGAGAACACTCTTGTGTTCAGCTATCTATGGTTTGATGCAGCAGAACGTTATTCAGCTTTCTATTCTGTTATCTGTCACGTGATGGGGCGGTCTGTTCTTCTGTTTGTGGGTATTTGGCTGTGTCTTTGTCTCCAGGCAGAACTGGTTTGGTTTTGAGGAGGTCTTGTGTTTGACTCAGGAGAATTTTTGTCACCATTTGTAGTGTTTGCTCTGCCTAGCTATGGTTTTATGTTTTTTCCTGGGTACCATCTTGGACCAGAGGGTAGTAGTATGCACACGTATCCTCTGCCCCAGGCAATCAACTGGAAAGGCCCAGAAATTCAGTGTGTTTCAGGGTCCTTCACAGGCACAGGTCGTTTCTCAGTGAGCTTTGCTTGGGTGGTATTTGCAAAGTGGTGAAATATTGGTGGGTCAGGCTCGGATGCTGTACAGTTCAGGAAGTTGATGACATAGAGAGCCGTGCAAAGTCTTAGCACTGGAGATTTGATACTCATGTCTAAGTTCTGTTGGTTGAGGACCCTTTTGAGGGTTTGATGTGCCCTTTCCACGATGGATTGTCCTATGGGGTTTACAGGTATGCCTGTCTTGTGTGCTATTCCCCATTCACTGAAGAACTCCTTTAACTTACAGGAGGTATAGGCAGGTCCATTATCTGTTTTGATCCCTTTTGGTACTCCTAGGGTGGCAAAGGCGAGGAGGAAGTGTTTTATTGTGTGCGGTGTAGTTTCTCCTGGATGTGATGCTGCAAATACTGCTCCTGAAAACATGTTGACCGATACATGCACGTATTTTGACCTTCCAAAAGGTGTGTAGTTGGTCACATCTGTCTGCCACAGCTGGCAGCTGTTCAGACCTCGAGGACTGACTCCCGTCCCCATAGATGGTATCTGATAGCTTTGACAGTTCGGACATGTAGCGACAATAGCTTTTGCTTGATCTTTTGAAAGTTTGAACATTCTGATAAGGGCAGATCTATTTTGATGAAAAAATGCGTGTGACAGCTTTGCCTGGGCAAAGATGTAAGGAACATTAGCAGTTTCTACTGCCATGGCTAATGCATCCACTTTCCTCTTCCCATCTGCAATGCATTGAGGATTTTTTGCAGATAGAGGAGTTTTTGCAGGACAATGGCCATATTCAGCCAATGCACAATCCAGCCTGCTTGGGATAATGGACAATGGACACGATCACAAACAAGAATGGACATCTTCAGAAATTGGGTCGGTATATCCTTGAAAAAGATACAAGAAGAAGAGTCATCTGGACTCAGCAAGTTTGTCAGTGAGCTTGGGAAAGTAAGAAAACAAGACAGTTCATGGGTGAGGCAGAAAACCACAGCCAGACGTGTGAAAACTTAGATGATCCAATCAGCATCCTATTTTAGACGCGTGAACAGTTAGGTCTAACCAATCGTGTATTAGCTGGAGACGCGTGGACAGTAGAGAATTATTATAAATATAGTCATTTTAGGGATAATAAATTCGGCTTCACTGGATCAAATGGGTTATGGTGTGATGTCCCTGAACCTCCGCATCCTGCACTGTTTTCCCCCCACATTTCTGGTGGAGACCGTGGGCAACCCTGAGGCACTCGAGGATGGCAATTTGGCTGCTGTGCAGAGGGTCGGAGACAGCCCTCAAGGAGCAGAGAAGCCGGTCGAAAGTATCCTCACTGCTCTGGTGAGCGGGAAAGGTTTCTGGAGCCCCAGTCATAGATGTCCTGAATCTCGCCCTGATTAAGGTGAGCGGCCGGGGAGGAGATTGTGTCTGAACATGAAAGGGAAAGTGTTCAGAAACTCCTCCAACATATCCTCTCTAAGAGAGAAGATAAGTATGATGCTTCCGATTTGAAGGGACGATTACACTGGGCTTGGGAACATAATCTAGTAGCAGGAGCACAGGGTGCTTTTGAGATTTTGACATGGGAAGATGTGGGGCGAAAGTTGTGGGACTTCATTGCATCCAGAGGGAATGAGGCAAAAGAGGGGTCTAAGTATGTTACTTTGTGGAAAATCATCATGGAATTTTTACAGGCCTTAAAGGCAGAGAGGAAAGCTGCTGCTGCAGCTTGTGCTGCCCTTGCCTCTGAGTCAGAGAAGCCACAGGCGTTCCCAGGAACTTCAGTTCAGCCACTGTTTTCTACAACCTTAGATATTCCCCTGCGCAGCCCACAACCCCTCAGCTAAGAATCCATCATTACACCAACTGCTCCTCCAGCTCCTAGTGAGAATGAGGAAGCTGCTGCCTCTTTGGTAGAGTTAGTCTGCAGACCAAAGGACACTTGAAATCGGAGTGAAAAAACCTCTTCCGTCTTGTTAGTCTGCAGAACAAAAGACAGTTGTACTCAGAGTGAGAAAACTGCTGATAACAGTAACTTAGAGACTAAACATGCTGTAAAGGATAAGGAAAGAGATGTTGTTATGAATAATACTTCCATTGAAGAGAATTTACCATCTTTAGTGGATAATTTGCAAAAATTGGTAATTCAACCAAAGGATTTGGTTGTCCCCAAAAGAGACTATTCTTTTCATAAAATGGATCTACCAATGATTGTGGGTTTGGGCAGACAATCAGGAAAGCACTTACCACCCTCTCATTTTGCCAGCATCTGAGCCGCTTAAATGAAATCCTCCCTCTCATGCCGTAAAGAATGTGGAATTGGAATTGGAATGGGACCCTGAAATAGAAGCAGCGCAGAAACGCAAGTGGCAGGGGGTTATTACAGAAGCAATTGTAGAAGGGACTTTTCCCACAAATGATATACAGGCTTTTCCTGTAGTAACTAATGCTGCAGGTAGAGTTTGGGAACCTTTCGAGTGGAAGATTTTAGAGAGGGTAAGAAATGCAATCTCACAATTTGGTTTAAAATCCCAGCTAGCAACAGTCACTGCTGCAGTATATTTTTACCTCTAACACATTTATTCCAGCTGATGTGTATACCCTAATAAGGCTTTTAATGTCGCCCCACTAGCAGGTAATGTTCCATAAAAGCTGGGAGGAAAATTGTACCCAGGAAGCAGCAAAACCTCAGGTGCAGGGTGTTCCTCTGAATGGTTTAAGAGCACAACCGTTGCTTGGCAAAAGGCCCTGGGCTACTGCCACTGCCCAGGCTAGGAGCATTGATGAAGTTTTACAGATGAGCCAAAAATTAGCCCATCATGCTATCCCTGCACTTCCAGATGGGTTACACACTTGTACACAAATTCGACAAGGAGGGAATGAGGACTTGGATAAATTTGTGGACAGATTGCATGAAGCTATTTACGCTCATCCTGATTTTGATTCAGACACAAATATGCAATTGTTTAATATGCTGGCTTTTGACAATGCTCATGATAAAACTCGGCAGATTTTGGGTACGCTAAAGAAGGGAGCTGATGTTACAGAAATGCTGGAACTGATGGCTAGGACTGCAGAAAGGCAAAAAGAAGTCTATGTAGCAGCTGCAGTAAAGGATGTGGTAAAACCACTGCTTTCTATACTGCAAAAGAAAGCAGAGGGAAAGAGCATTAAGTACTTTGGATGTGGTAAAATCGGACATGTTAGGAGTCAGTGTCGCTTTGCAACTATGAAAACATTTTGTTCTATCTGCCAGAAAGATAGCCACAATACTAAAGAATGTCAGTTCCAGGCAAATGGCCTTGGCAATGTGCCCTCTCCGCACGTGCAGAAAGAAGTACGGAGAGCTGCCTGGAGAGCTCAGCCTCCCATGGTGCAGGAGGAGAAGGACTTCACTCTCTTAGATCGTCACCTTCTGGAAGTCCAGGACTGGATGTGGTAACCACAGTAGATGTCACCATGACGGACTCTGCTGTACAACTGAGAGACACTAATGCAAAAGGACCCTTTGGGGATGGGCTTAGTGCTTTTCTGTTAGAGAGATCATCTGCCAGTAAAAAGGGATTGGATATAATCCCTGGGGTTATTGATGCAGATTATCAAGGGTTTGTTAAAATTATGATTAGAAGATTTTTCCCTCCTGTATCCATTCCCAAAGGTTCACAAATTGCTCAGCTTGTTCCTTTTAAGTCTTATGTTCCCCGTACAGGCAGCAAGGAGTGGGGAACAGGAAGCTTTGGTTCCACAGGTAACCCAGATGTATGATGGGCCATGGATATCACAAGAGGTAAACCAGACAAACAGGTAACCCTGACACATCCTAATGGTGATTCTATTACTAAGAAACTCATCATTGACACTGGAGCAGATGTAACCATCATTGCAAACACAATACAGCCAAAAGATTGGGCATTGGTCAATCTTACTTTAGGCTTTGCAGGTATTGGAGGGACTCAGGCAACTTAAATGAGCAGAGATGTAATTACCTTTACTTTCCCAGATGGAGTGAATGCATCTACAAGGCCTTATGTCGTGCAAACTCCTGGTACTTTACTAGGTTTGCTTGGCAGGGATCTGTTAAGACAGTTAAAAACTACCGTTGTTACAGAGTCTTTTTAGCAGCGGCCACTGGGGGGCAGCCAATCCTCAAAATTACCCGGACCATTGGTGGTGTGGATTGATCAGTGTGGATTGATCAGTGGCCGCTGCCAAAGGAAAAGCTGCCCACAGTTCAACAATTAGTGCAAGAAGAGCTTGAGGAAGGGCACATAAAACCACCCACTAGCCCTTAGAAGTACACTCCGATTTTTGCCATCCCGAAAAAGAGTGGGAAATGGAGGTTGCTACATGACTTACGTGCTCTTAATACAGTAATGCTAAGTATGGGTGCCTTGCAACATGGCCTTCCATCTCCTACTATGATACCTGAATCATGGAATCTATTGATCATTGATCTCAAAGATTGTTTGTTCACCATTCCCTTATATCCAGAAGACACAGATAATTTTGCTTTTTCTGTTCCATCTATCAAAAAGGCAGAATCCTACAAAAGGGATGAATGGATTTGTTTGCCCCAAGGCATGTGAGACTCCCCTATGAATTGCCAAATTTATGTCACTTGGGCATTAGAACCTGTTTGGCAGCAATTCCCTGAATATATCATCTATCACTACATGGATGATATATTAGTGGCTGGAAAACAATTGGACTCTGTAACTATTCTAAAAACCATGACAGTTTAGAAGACGGGGGGTTAAAAATTGCTCCTGATGAGGTGCAGCATTCTGCTCCTTGGAATTATCTTGGGTGGCAGACTGATCAGTCTGTAGTGAAACCACAGAAACTCACCATTACCACTAAAATTAAAACTGTACATAATGTTCAGAAGTTAGTTGGAGATATTCAACGGATTAGAACCATTTGTGGGATAACTAATGCAGAATGGAACCATTTACTAGGTAACCTAGTACCAGTTACTAGGTACTTCATCTCGGGCAGATGAATGCCGGACCCTGGATAAGAGACAACAGCGGGCCTTGGATCACATTGCCACAAAAGTTGCTACATCACATGCACATTGTCTGATTGAGGATGTCCCAGTTCAACTGATCGTCATAAATCAGGGCAAGGAGGATGACTACTTTGCCAAGCATCCTTTCACCTTCATTTGTCAATGGGTTAAAATTCGGGCTAATCCTTTAGTTCTTTTGGAATGGGTGTTTTTACCTGTAAAACAGTCTAGAACTATTACCACTGGATTGGAAATTTTTGCTCATTTGATTATCAAGGTTTGAGGGAGCATTTTGGAAATATGAGGACATGAACCGCATGCAATTGTAGTACCACTGGCTAACTGGTATCTTGAATGGGGAATTAGACATTCTGTTTCTTTTCGGATAGCTTTGGCTGGGTATGACGACAAAGTTCACAACACTTACCCACGACTTTGGGTGTTATCTTTATTGGAACATCAGCGTCTGGAGGACAGACCCTGGAGATCTGACTGTCCGCTATCTGGGCAGACAGTGTTTACAGATGCAGGTAAAAGGTCAAAAAGGGCTGCCTGCGCTTGGCAGCAAGACAAAGGGTGAAAAAAGCATGTCATTTTTGGAGAGGCAAAAGATACATTGCAGACATTAGAATTTAAAGCTGTCAATTGGGCTTTTGAAAATTGGTATAATGAGGCCATTAACATTGTTTCTGATTTGCTTTATGTAGTTGGCTGTGTCCAACACCTTGAAAGAGCAGCACTTAAAGAGGGGAGTAATAAGCATTTGTATTCCCTTTTAAGCCGATTGCTTAAAACCCTAAATCAACGACGGCAGGAATACTTTATTATTCATATTAGAAGTCATCAAGCTCTCCCTGGTCTGTCTGAAGGTAACGCTCGAGCTGATCGGTTGGTAGCCACTGTCTGGCCAATGCCAAGCCCTGAGAATTTTCAGCAGGCTAAAACTTCCATGCCTTTCTTCCTCAATCTGCTAAAATGTTAGTTAAACAATTTGGTGTTCCCTTTACTGATGCTCATGGTATTGTGCAATCCTGTGCTGATTGTCAGCAAGATGGCATTGGTTTAGGCACTGGTGTTAAGTCTAGGGGTACCCAACCCTTGCAATTATGGCAAATGGATGTAACTCATGCAGCAGAATTTGGTTGGAAAAAATTGGTATATTCTTGCATTGATACCTATTCTTGTGTTATATGGGCTACTCTCTTTGCAGGTGAGGCAGCACGTCATGTTGAGAAACATTTGTACAATTGTTTTGCCATGTTAGGTGTCCCCTCAGCCATTAAGACTGACAATGGTGCTGCTTACTGTTCCTTAAGATTCAAGCGTTTCTGTAATTTATGGGGTATTCAACATGACACTGGTATTCCTCACAATCCTACTGGTCAGGCAATTATTGAGCGTGCTCCTCAGACATTCAAGGGCATGCTGCAGAAACAAAAAGGGGGAACTACAGGGTTATCCCCTGAGGAAAAAACAGCTAAAGCTGTCTTTGTGCTTAATTACCTTAGAAAAACAGGAGATAGGGAAGATCCACCTATTCTTGTGCATCATGCCCTCACATGTAATCCAAGTGAAGAATTGCCTGGTGGTATTAAGGTCATGTTCAAAAGCCCAGAAACAGGGATGTGGGAAGGACCGGCTACAGTAAAACTAATAGGCACAGGTTATATGTGCTTACCTACAGATAAAGGCATTCATTGGATCCCAGCCAAGTGGGTAAAGCCCTATCTGAAACCACTGTCATCAACCCATGCTGTGTCCAGAGGCACAGGAGAATTGGTGAAAACACTGACTCCAGATAGCCCTGAATCCACTTCTTCAACACCTGACAGCTGAACACCGATCAGAATCTCTACCAAGTTTGCTGGAGTAGGCTGGGGAAGTACTAGCAACTCCACATAGGCTTAACATACACAGGTTAGATGTAAACAGGCTCCATTTACTTTCACTTCCATCACAAGTTGAAATCAGATAGAAGAGGCTTGCTATCTGCATGGTTGTGCATGCAAGCTGTGGCTTAAGGTTCATTATATAAAGTGTAACTTAAAAATTTGGTGACAAGATCATCAAGAACATAATTTAGCCTTGGTTCGAGAGAAAGAGCAAAAATTTAGGCCTGTTTATCGCCAGCCGGGGGCTATGTGCAAAGCACAAACGTGACGGGACTGCTGTGGAACGTGCCTTGAGCTGTTTTACTTTTCAGCATCAGTCTCATGACATGGTTCTGACAATGGGAAGATGCCAGCAGCTCACATCCCAGGCAGCAGAAAAAGAACTTAATGTTAGAACTTACTTTATAACTTATTTGACCAATCACACAAAGCAGAAGCATATTGACAGTAGTTCTATCCAACTGCTATAAGCACACGTACCTTTGGTTAAAACAATGCTTGCTTATTTCGAATACAATGCTTGCTTGTAAGCCTTAAAACACAATGCCCAGAGCTCCATTATTAAACTTCAAACTTCCTAATATCTTGCTAGATAAACTTTTCAGCAGCTTAGGAAGTTATCCTAGACAAGCGTTAATACACAGACCATTGTTCTATTTGTCCTTGCTTTTCTACTTTTTCAATAATTTTTCTGCTGACCTATCTCATGGCTCCTGCTTAGCTGTAATCACAGTTCTGCTGTCTCCGAGGCCTGCCTTTTGCAGCTTTCCCAAAACCCTCTGATTTTGTGTATTCGCACACTATTAACCTAATGTGCAATAGATGCTCTAACTACCTTAACACCATTACCCCAAGAATAGCATTAGCTAAATTCTTAGGGAATAACTGGGAGAGATATCAGAGTTTTCTCCAGGATGTATCTTTGATAGAAACACATGAGCAGAGATTGTTACTGTGGGTGCAGTTTAGACTTGCTTTCATTGCTCTAGTAAACCAACTTGTACTAGGGAGCAAAATAACAGCTACTGAATGTGGAGTGGGAATAGCAATACCGCAAATACATCACGTTAGTGAGTGGGAGTGGGAGCAGGCCAAAGCGTTTTGGGCAAAGCGCAGGCATGATCGCTGACAACAGCATCAATGGCAATAGTCTGGCAGATATTAACAATGTTGCTTAGTGCCGTGATTAAAGAAATGCAGGAAGTATTCAGTATAGAGAAGCAAGATACCATGTGGGTTCCATGGGCTAACAGAACAGGGCAAGAATCTTTTTGCTTATCACTAGCTACCCCTTCGGACCCATTTCATACCTGTTTCATTGGAGTTCCCTTCGACTCAATGGAAGAATTCAGAAAATGGACCAGAGCTCAAATTTATGGTAACTTAAGTAAGGCCTGGTCAAATTGGTGTCCTAATCAAAATGGAATAATCACAGAAAATTGGTGTGCAAATCACAGAAAATTGGTGTGCAATTTAGGAGCTCAGGCATGTACAATCACTCAAAATGTAAATACTACAGGCCAGGAACACAGGTGCTGGATATTCTGGGATCATTCCCAGGAAATTCTTGTTTTTTCTTTGAGTACTTCAAGGGCAAAGAGCCGATTAGGGAAAGGCCAGGTAAACCCAGAGATGATAGCACTTGGATATCTCCTGCTTCTTTGTGGTATTACAATACCACGGCATACTGTGCCAACTGGACACAGTCTGTGCCCCTAAAAAAAAATCAGCAAGGATGTTGCCTCCTGGAGTTTTTCTCATTTGTGGAGATAGAGCTTGGCCTGCAATTCCTCAGAAAGCATTAGGAGGACCATGCTATTTTGGGAAACCGACCCTGTTTGCCTCTAGCATTCAACAGATGCTTAACATCAGGCACAAATTCCAAGGTCCAAAATGTAGTGTGCATTCATTAGGCTCAGGCTGTAAGGGTAATGTAGAATTGTGGAATAGGCCTTCGGTTATACTGGCCTCACTTTTTACACCAAGAGTAGCCTCATCACAGGCCCTTACACAATTAAAACCATTAACTTGTAGGACAGGAAAACAAATTAACATTACATCTGCAATACTGAGTGAGCTTACCACTGATGTATGTAGCATATGCCACGCTGTGCTACAAGACAGGGCTGCTATAGACTTTTTGTTGTTAGCACAAGGACATGGAGGTGAGGATTTTGAAGGGATGTGTTGCATGAAGCTCTCTGACCACTCTGAATCTATTCACAAGAAACTGTCACTGCTTAGGGGGAAACCTGAAAAAGCTCACAGCTGTTGAGAATTCCTTTGACGAGTGGCTAAAATCCTGGGGAATACCAGGCTGGCTCAAGGACATAGTATGCTTTGGCATTATGATACTTTGTCATCTTTTTCAATTCTGCTTATAGTGCCTTGCTTACTACGATGTGTGCAGAAACTAATTGACCGTGATTACAAACCAGTCTGGCCTGCGCAAAAACAAAGCTGGGTAAATGTCATGGATTTTTTGCAGATAGAGGAGTTTTTGCAGGACAATGGCCATATTCAGCCAATGCACAATCCAGCCTGCTTGGGATAATGGACAATGGACACGATCACAAACAAGAATGGACATCTTCAGAAATTGGGTCGGTATATCCTTGAAAAAGATACAAGAAGAAGAGTCATCTGGACTCAGCAAGTTTGTCAGTGAGCTTGGGAAAGTAAGAAAACAAGACAGTTCATGGGTGAGGCAGAAAACCACAGCCAGACGCGTGAAAAATTAGATGATCCAATCAGCATCCTATTTTAGACGCGTGAACATTTAGGTCTAACCAATCATGTATTAGCTAGAGACGCGTGGACAGTAGAGAATTATTATAAATATAGTCATTTTAGGGATAATAAATTCAGCTTCACTGGATCAAATGTTTATTGTGTGATGTCCCTGAACCTCCACATCCCACATTTTTCCCCCCACAGAACCCCAGTGTTTCAGCAGCAGATGAGAAGAGACCCTCAACATGCCAAGGTCAGCTGGAGCAGTCAGGTGGCCCACGGGAGGCCAAACCAGCCAGACCTGTTCTGTGTTTCTTTGGTTTTATGGGGCCCTGTGGTATCAAAGGAGTGCCTTGGTTCCATGGGCTCCCACAGTCTCACAACGGACCCCAGGTTCCTTAAGATTCCGCAGTGTCACAATGGCCCCAACAATTCCATGAGGCCTTGCGGCGTTACAAGGATCTCTGTGGTCCCACAGGCCCCACAATATAACCTGACTCCTCTTTTCTATGAGCCCTACAGTGTCACATTGGACTTTTGGACTATGGGGATTTGTGGTGTCACAATGGTCTCCTTTGGCTCCACGGTGTCACAATGGACCATTGATTACAGGCAGCCTCTCTGTGTCACCCTGGAGTTTTGGTTCCATGAAGACCTGCAGTGTCACAATAGTCCCCCTTGGTTCCTTAGTGTCACAATGGACCACAGATGACAGAAGGCCTCACAATTTCACAGTGGCCCCTTGTTTCCATGCAGCCCTGCAGTGTCACAAAGGCCTCTTGCTTTCATGAGGACTCACAGTGTCACAATGGTCTCCTTGGTTCCATTGTGGCCTACATTGTGGTCAAAATGCTTTGCTTATTCCTTGGGGCCTTGTAGTGTCACAAGGGTCTCCATGATTCCATGTGTCCCCAAAGTGTCACAACAGTCTCCTGGTTCCATGAGGCTGTGAAGTGTCTTTATGGTATTTCTATGATTCCAAGGCTCCATAAGGCCTTGCAATGTCACAATGGACCTTTAGTTCCGTGGGGTCTCACTGTGTCACAATGGCCGCTTTGTTCCATGACACCCTAAAGTGCCATAATGGTCTCCACAGTTCCATGAAGACCCACAGTGTCACAATGGACCCGCGGTTTGATGGAGCCTCTCAGTGTCACAATGATCCCTACATTCTATGGAGTCACACACCATCAGTACAGTCCCCTTGGTTCCACGAGGCCCAGCAATGTCACCGTGGTCTCCATGATTCCATGAGTCCCCAGAGTGTCACAATGGTCCCTTGGTGTCACAAGGCCCCACAGTGTCACAATGGTCCCTACATTCCATGGGCCCTGTGCTGGTACATTCTCCCCTCCTCTTTTAAGGCCATCCTGCCAGCTGAGAAATGCTCCTTGGGCCTTGGCCTTGGCTGACAGCCCCTGGGCTCATCTCGTCTGCAGCTCATAACAAACATTGTCTGCCCTAGGCGCTGCTGCTGCCCAACCAGCTCCTGATTTCTTTAGGAGCAGCCCTGGGTGCTGTTTCTGCTCCCTCCGTGGCACAACATCCCTGTTCTCACAGTGCCAAAGAAAGCTGCTGATGCCAAGTGCGGCCAGGATGAACCATTGCTGTGACTGAAGCCCCTCTCTTGGGGCCCTACAAACAGCGCTCCAAAAGGAGCCCCTTGGAGCTCTCCTGGGCCAGCCACCTCCCTCTGAGTGGGGCCTCTCCCAGCCGGGAACTCTCCTATTTGCTGCACTTGGGGGATCCCCAAACAACGATGGAGCCTGGGCCAATCCCCTCACTCCTCCAGGCTTAGCCCTTTGTCCGCTGGGGAGATGCCAAAGCATCCTCAGGGAGCATTTCCCTGCCCTCAGGGGAATTTCTAACAGGTGCCTTGCACTGACTCTTGGTGTCTGTGTGCACACAGGAGTGCCTGTGCTCAGGGAAATGTGGCAGAAATGCTGTTCTCTGAGGGGTTTGAGTGCCTTGGATAGTTGAGTCAGTCAGGCCTGTTAGTAAGGCTGAGTCACAAGCTGTAAGCTAAGTTAAATGCTGCTACGAGTTGATCTTTTGCTAAGTGGTGAAGTTTAATATAAGCTAAGTTGAATATTGTTAGGTGGTCTTCCACTGTGAAATAATTAAGTCCTTGGTTATAAGTTATGGGGTCGGCTGTCTGTCTCTGCCCCCACACACGCTCAGGATGGTTCTTGCACACTGGGCTTTAAAGGATGAGACTGGACGCTAGGTTTTTTCGGTCTTCAGAATTGTTTATTATTTCTTATCTATAAAGTCCTTTCTCTGCCCGAAGGATCTGACCAGCACGGCAGCCAAAGGCACTCTGCCCACCCCCCAAGGCGGCCGCATCTTTTATAACAAAAACTACGTATATCATATTTACCTTTTGTCCCCAATACCTATCATCTTTATCACTAACTACACTCTCATCCCAGACCAATCCCCAAATGCCGACACCACTCCAGAAGATGGAAGACAGGAAGAAGAAGGAAGAGCCTGGTGGCACACCCTGATTCCTCCATCTTGTCTCTGCAACCCCCCTGTACCAAAACCCCAAAATTTGTGATTCACCCTATAATGATATCTTCCCTTCACCATTTACACCCGAGTGATTCTCGCAGGTTCCATTTCCTCATACATCGGTGGCACATCTCTAGATGGATCAAAATCAAGCCACCAAGTGCTTTTGGCAACATTCCAGGACTCCCGAGCCCCCCAAGGGTTCTCTCGGTAGCTCTGGACATCAGGAGTGATGTGCTGAGCTCCCACAATAAGTAAGGTTAAATACTGTTAAGGGCTTTTATTTTGCTAAATGCTGAAGTCTAAGGTATCAGTCAAGTCCTGTTAAGTCTGAGGTCAGTTTAGCTTTTGGGCTGTATTCCTTTTATCTGTGCCCTCACTGTCCTTTCAGAACACACACAGGCACCCAAACATAGACAGTTCTTGGTTCATTTCTGGCTTGATTGCCTGGATTTTGATTGGTTTTGTTGTTGCTTTGCTTCCTTGGTGTGCTTGAAGTGTCCAGTCAGGAGCTGAGTAAGTCTTGCCAAGGAACTCTATGATATTGCTTAATATTAAATCTGTTTTTTGCTTATCCCTTGCCGGGGATTTTTTAGGTGCTCTCAAGCCCTCATTAATAACAGAGTGAACGAGCCCTGGCCCAGGCTCTTACCCTGGGGGACACAGGGAAACTGCCCAGGGTCCCTTTCCCCCTCTCCCTCCTCCCACAGCCCCTGGGATGTCACACAGCCAATCTGTGACATCACAGCCCTGCTGTGATGGCACAGCCCCACTGTGATGGCAGAACACACTCTCTGATGTCACAGCCTTCCATCTGACATCACACAGCCTTGTCTGTGATGTCACAGGGAACACTGTAATGTCACACAGCCCCCAGAGATGTCACATCCTGCTGTCTGATGTCACAGAGCTGCTCTCACAATGGCACAGTCTGCTCTGTGACCTCATGGCCCAGTCTGTGATATCACTATCTACTCTGTCACAGCCTGCTCTATGATGTCACATCACCATGTGACTTCACAGCCTATTCTATGATGTCATAAAACCTACCAGTGACATTCAGGCCACCCTGTGACATCACAGGCAGCTCTGTGATGTCATACAGCCACCCTGTGATGTCACAGCCCACCCTACGACATCACAGCCTGCTCTATGTCATACACTGTGATACCACTGACTGTCTGGGGTGTCACACAGACCCCTCAGTGATGCCATGGCTCCTTGATGACCTCACAGAACAAACTCTGGTCTGTCACACAGAACCTTTCTGACATCCCAGCTGCTCTGTGCCTCTATGACACAGCTACAAAGGTGCCGCTGTGACACAGCCCCCTCTGGGACATCCCACAGCCCCTGCCAGTGCTGAGCCCCTGTGAGCTCTGTCTGTGCCCTGCTGGTGTCCCTGAGGTGCCCTGGCCATGCCCCAGCCCTGCTGGGCTGTGCACAGGAGCTGCTCCTGGGCAGAGCTGTCTCTCTGCAGCGCTGCCATTGCCAGGAGCTGCCTCTGGGCCAGAAGCCTGGCCCAGCTCAGCAGCACAGACACAGCACAAGGACATGAATGACCCTCTCAGGGCTTTGGTGCTGTTTGCATCAGACTCATCAGTCCTTCAGAATGTGCTCAATACCTCCTCAAAAACTCAAAGTCAGATTCAAAGTCCAAACTTTCTGTAACTTTTAAAGGGTCCCAGTAAAGGACACAACTCATATGAAAGTGTCCCCAGGTTGCAGGTAGGGCAGAACACTGGTGGCAGTGATGATAGGTGGGGACAAACAAGGGAAAGGTGTCTCTGATGCTGAGCAAACCTGCACCTCTGTCCCTGCAGGCTGTCGTCATTCCCCATCTTCCCCACCTGGCTGGCCCCTTCCTCTGCTGACTGCTCTGTCTCCTGCCTGCCTCTGCCTGGCCACACAAAGCCTTGGGCGGCACCAGGCTCCTGCTGGGTGCTGTGTTGCACCACAGCCCTGCCCTGGGAGGGAAATTCCTTTCTGCTGGTGCCCAGTCTGGGCCTCCCCAGCTGCCCTTGCTGCCGTTATTTCCTTCTCATGCCTATATCCTCTATGATGAAAAGCTCCAGCCTCTCTGAAACCACCCTTCAGCCCCTCCTTTTAGCGTTCAGGAACACATAATCATGAGAAATGATTATATGCAGGTGCTTTTATTGAAGAGCTCTGGGTGTCCGGGGTACAAACCCAAATCTGACTCCGACATAAATTCGGATGAACATGTTTTTATATTCTGCTGTTAAATAATTTTCATGTTAATTATTAAACTTACATTGTTCTATAGTATACATAGATTTCAGCCAAGCATAGCCACCTTAGACTAGGAACATACAGTTTCTCATTGTTCTTCTTATAATTACACAATAATTATTTTTAATTACTAAACAATCATCACATCTGACAATTATATCATTTATCATACCACTTACGTAGGTACAACACAAAGCTTAACCTTTCAGAGTCTACCTTAACATTTTCCCAGGGCCGCACTATCACTCCCAGGCTACTCCTGTTCTCTCCTCAGTCTCCACCCTACTGAGCCCAGAGCCCGCAGACTCTACCTGCTGGTAATGTGATAAGGCCTCTAAAGCCCATCTTGGGAGACTTCTGGGTACTCTCCAAGGTCTTTGAAAATGGAAAAATAGTGGTCAAAGGTATTTTCACCCCAATCTTCCAGTGGCAGAAGAAGGGTCAATATCTCTAAAGTGAACTAGGCTGGATTTACATTTGTTAGAAGGAGGAAATATTTTACAATGATGAGAGTGGAACAAAACTGCAACTGTTTTTCCAGAGAAGTGGATGCCCCACCCCAGGAATATTCCAAGAGCAGGAGCTTTGTGCAACCTGACATAGCGAAACCCCATCCCCTTCCAAGGATGGAATTCCTGTTGTGTGGGTTCTCTGCTGTGCTGGGTGACCTCACAAGGCTTCTGGCCAGAATGTCTGCTGAGGGCAGCCAGGCTGCTGCAGTGGCAGTGACCTCACAGCCATTACCATGGCAGCCCTGTTCCCTGGGCCTCGTTCTCCCTTTTCCTCTGCCCCTGCCTTGTCTCTCCTGGCATGAAGAATTTTGCCATTAATATCTTGTCCTCAAGGTGCTGGGGCCAATTTCTTCCCAGTCAGGCTCCTGGAGCACAAGTGGCTTTTCAGAGCCCAGGCAGAAAGGAGCCCTGAAGCAGCAGCTCTGCAGTGGCCACCGGGCTGGGTTGCCAAGGGAGGCTTCTGGCCATGCCCTGCAAGCAGCTGCTGCTGCCAAGGTGCCTTTGGTGCCTCAGGCTCTCCCTGGCACAGCCCCCAGCACCGCACTCTGCCCTTGTGCCCGAGGCCTTCCCTGTGTTGGGGCTGGCCTGGGGCTTTTCCTGCAGCAGGACCTGCCCTGCTCATGGCACAGGAAAGGCAGTTCCTGCTGGAGCTGGGGGCTCTGCCTGCAATGGGCTACCACAACTCCAGCAAGGCCCTGGTGACTTCAAAATTGCTTCCTAGAGCAGAATATTCTAAATGTTAGAGCTCCTATGCTGTGGAGGAAAGAACTCTGAGCAAGATCTTTCTGTCTAATCATAATCAGAATCAATCAGAGCTGTATTTCTAGAAATCTGTCTGGTATTCCATCATTAATCCTGAGGGACAAGTTGCATTAAAGTTCATTTCCACCTGTCCAATCTTTTACACGTTTGACAAAGTCAGGGGCAGGGATTGGATCCAGCCACTCCCAGTCTCTTGTCTACTAGAATGAATTTTAGAAGTCTAGGGGTTCTGCAGGTTACTGGGGTTCTGGGTGGCTGCTGGGTGTCATTTCTTCACCTCATGACTCAGCAGGAGTTTCTGCAGTGAAGAAACAAAAGCTTTTGCCTGAAGCTCCCACTCTGCTCATGACAGGAACCCCTGGGAGTGTCTGGGACATTCCAGCTCTTTGGCAGCCTGGAGTCTCCTGGCATGTCACCATGGAGCTCCTGTGAGTGCCTGTGACAGATCAGTGCCTTTGCAGCCCAAGATCCCTGGGATGTCACCATGGAATGGCTGTGACTGCATCTGACCACAGGGCTCTTTACCATCCCCAGATGCCCTGGGAAGTCTCCATGGAGCCCCTGTCTCTCTGTATGACATTCCAGCTCTTGAACAGCCTGGAGATTCTTGGAATGTCCCCATGGAACTCCTCTGAGTGCCTGTGGCAACTTGGTTCCTTAGAAGGCAGCCATCACCAGGCTCCACTGCAATGGTCAGTTTCCATGGCAACCATCACCAGCCTCTCCGTTGTTATGGTCAGTCCCCTGGCAGCTTCATGGAGACCCCATGGCAGGGGTGGTTGCCATGGACACCAGCTCAGGCTTGGAGCCCGAGTCCATTGCCATGGCAGCCATTTGCAGTCCCATTCCCAGGGTAATGGGATCCCACAGACCTGGCTGAGTTGGGACCCATCAGGATCCTCGAGTCCAACTGCTGGCCCTGCACAGGACACCCCAACAATCCCAGCCTGGGCCTGGCAGCACTGTCCAAATGCTGCTGGAGCTCAAAAAGCCCTCCAGCTGGGACCCTTCCCTGGGGAGCCTGGGCAGTTCCCGAGCAACGTCCGGGGAAAAACCTTTTTTCTGAGATCCAACCTAAGGCTGCCCTGACTCAGCTGCAGCCGTTCCCTCCAGTCCTGTCTCTGGGCACCAGAGGGAAGAGGTTCCCACAGCCCCTGCCAGGGGCTCACTCCAAAGGCTATTGCCATGGCCACCAGGGCTGGGACCAGCTGGGATGCTCGGTCTCCATGGGCTGGGGTTTAGGAATGGGATTCCCCAATTTCCTGTTCCCACTAAAACCGAGCTGTTGCTCGCTGCCCTCTTGACTCCCATGGAAAGCACAAAAGACAAAGATACTGGGCTGAGATAAGAACAATTTACTGGGAACAGCAACCAGATAAGGAACAAACAGGAACAGCAATAACACTGATAACAGAAGGGATAAAAAAACTATTTGCCGGGAAAACTACAACACCACAGACTGTCTCTTCCCAGCCACATCCTCTCTCCTGCCTGGAAAGGACAGCCTTCTCCTCTGGGGAGAGAGAGAGTCCCTTTCCTGCACCTGGCAATGACCTGGGGTGGAACTGAATGTAATGACACAGCCATGGCCAGACCATCATATTTTGGACCCACATCATGTCATTGACGAGGGCAGGAAAAGGGACATGTGTCTTCCCAGCATGGATGACAAAGAACATGGGTCACCAGGATTCTTCCCAATGTGGCTCTTCCAATGGGGAATGAAACTGGAGCAGTGCACAAAGCTCTTCCTGCAGTCAGGGCATTTGCAGGGCTTCCCTTACTGGTGCCTCCGTTGGTGTTCGGTCAAATGAGAGCTCCAGGTGAAGCTCTTTCCACACTTGCAGCACTCGTAGGGCCTCTCCCCAGTGTGGATGCGCCGGTGGGTGACGAGGTGGGAGTTTTGCTTGAAGCCTTTCCCGCAGTCGGGGCAGCGGAAGGGCCTCTCCTTTGTGTGAATCCGCTCATGCAGGAGGAGATGGGAGCTGGTCTGAAACCTCTTCCCACACTCAAAACACTCGTAGGGCCTCTCCCTGGCATGGATGCGTTGGTGGATGACAAGGTGTGAGTTTTGCTTAAAGCCCTTCCCACAGTCGGGGCAGCGGAAGGGCCTCTCCTCTGTGTGAATCCGCTGGTGCAGGATGAGATGAGAGCTGATCCGAAACGTCTTCTGACACTCAGGACACTCATAGGGCCGTTCTCCGGTGTGGATCCTCTGGTGGACACTGAGGTCAGAGCTGCAGCTAAAGCCCTTCCCACACTCCCCACACTTGTAGGGCCATTCCCCAGAGTGGATCATCTGGTGGCGCATCAGGTGATTTCTCCGGCTGAAGCTCTTCCCACACTCCAAGCACTTGCAGGGCTTCTCCCCATCGTGAAGCTGCTCATGGTCCACCACCTCTGAGCACTGGCTGATGCTCTGTCTCTGTCCACCTTCCTGGCATGGGGTGGGTCTTTGCTCCTCAGAGCATCCTGGGCTGGGTTTGGAGCCCCTCCTCCTGCGGGACCTCTGTGGCTTTTCCTCCCCAATGGATTCCTGCACAGTAGAGCTGCTCAGAATGGCCTCTTCCATGAGGTTCTGTGTTGGGGATTTGTCCTCTCTGGTCTCCATCCTCAGCTTCTTTTCTGGAGGAGGAAGGACAAGGACAAAATGGGATTTGCCTCTGTGCCACAGGGAAGGGGAAGGACATCCCCCCAATGCATCCCCATCAGGACGGCGTTGGCAGAGGGGTTGTCCAGCAGCTGGGGGCCATGCTGGGTTGGGAGATGGAGCAGGGGAGAGGGGGAAAGGGGCACAGACTTCCTCCTCACTGGCCTTGGTGTCCTGGAGCATTGTCTTGGTTTGAAACAACAGGTGTCTGCTAAGGAAGGCAAGAGCCTCCCTTGAAATGGAAAATGCAAACCTTCCCCCTCCAAATTATTATAAGTTTGAACTTAAGGGTGTCCCAGGCAAAAAATACGGAATAGGAAGAACAGTTATTGACTAGAAAAAATGTTAAAAATAAAAATGCAGTTGTACAAAACAACCTCACTCACCACGTCAGAATATGTTGTGCCACCCTGTGGGTCAGGGTGCTGGTAGCAGTCCTATTCAATGGTGGCTTCAGAGCTCCTGCAGTGACAGATGTGGTTCTGTTGGGATCCTCTAGAAGGGTGGAGTTTTCCTCTGAAGGTCCAGTGGTGGTGGTGTTTGGCCTCGTGTTTCTCTGGGAAGTCTGTGGAGAAGAAATCTGCTTCTTTGAGAATCTAGTTGGAAAAAGCTGGCTGTGGTGTGCCAAGACTGAGCTTATATCCAGGTAGGATAGCTTGGCTCCTCCCCCTGGATGGAGCATCTCACAATGGCATGATGGAATTTTTATCAGTCATGCCCTGACATTCAATGGGCCATTAAGAGAAGATCTTTCCCAGAGGGAGGATTGGTTGTAGAAGAGATAAAGAACACTGCTCAATTAACAGATGATACCTGCCCCACTTCTAACAGATGGGAATTGATGACACACCCCCAGCTACATCCCACAACCAGGAATCTTTGTCTTCTTCACAGCCTTCTCCTCGATGCCACCAACAATTGGGAATGGAAAATCCTGGTTTGAGGAGAACAAGGGCTGAGTACACTGAGATTGAAGGTCCCTCTGCCCAAGTCCATCTCTAGAAGTCACCAGCCATCTGGGCTCCATAAAACCTCCCAAACACCAAGATTCAGCCCTGAAAATACCTCCCAGGCGTTCCCTGTCTCTGGTCTCTGCCCTCTGGTGTTCAAGAGTTGCCCTCTGTCCCAGTTGCTGCGGGTCACGCTTGTATTGGGGGTCCCCTTGTGAGAGTCTGGCTGAAATATCCTTCCATTTGCCTCACAGCTGTCATTGAGAGACCACTGAGAAGACCCCCCCTGTCTAAAATCTTTGGATTTGTAGGAGAAAGTTACACCAAGGCTCTGAGGCCTGAGTGCATTGCTAAGTTATTGTTTTCACAGGTGTGTTTTCTGCATGCTATACTGAGCCCAATGAGAAGAAGGGGGCACTGTGCCCTTTTTTTGCAACAATAGCCTCGGAAGCTGTCCCACGTCTTGGCCTGTCTTGACTTCTCCTGAGTTTTGGCTGGTCCCCCACAGAAGACCCCTCTTGCTTGGTGGCAACCACCGTGACAGACAAACTGAGATGACAGAAGCCTCTCCACCTGAGAAAAAACCTGAGACATGAAATCCCCATGTGAAAAGGCCTCCCTGGCACTCCCCAAAGACTGAGACTGAAGACCCCAGCCCGGGGGAGCTGCATGGGGGTAGGAGAGCTGACCAAAGCAAGATGGATGTTGCAGGTGCGGGCATTGGACCACGAAAACAATGGCCCTTGCCCACTGAGATATGGACTGTGTGTACCCTTTTCCAAATACCATTCTTTTTACAATAGATTCAGTTTCTAAATAATCCCCCTTCCCCCCATTGACAAGTGAATAATTGGAGCCAAGATGGACTGCATCTCTGAGATCTCCCCAGTGTAACAGGCAGATCCTCGACTGGACTGGACCCAACGACTTCGTCTCTACGTTTGGTAGCTATATTCTCCTCTTTCTCTCTCTCTCTCTCTCTTTCTCTATCTTTTTCTCTCTCTTAAACCCTCTAGCGCATTTTGCTGTGGTCATTCAGTAAAGGTGCATTTGTTTTGATCATAATTGCAAACCCCCTTGTACCGTGTTGGTTTTTGCACCCTGAGATCCCTTATGAACCATCACGAAACCCATCTGTAGGGACGGATCGTGACACCCCTTTCTACTTGGTCCCTGCCCTCCCCAGGCTACTGCCAGTCCCAAGAATCGAAAAGTTCCCCCTTTTCCATTTCCCCATTAAGGGATGCTGGGGGGGTTTTGGGATCCTAGGGTACCTTCTCTCCTTATTCTCTGCTTTGGGGTGCAGGGGATCCAAGGAGTCCCCCCTGCCCCTCTCCAGGCTGTTGCCCCCTCTCTGGGTCCCCACTTTGGGCTCCTGGGAACACAGAGCTCTGCTCCTCCAGGCTGCCTCTGCTGGCAGCCACCACCTGGATCCCCCAGTGTTTTCCACTCAGCTTTGGAGTTCTATATTTTCCAAACATCCCCCCCAAAGCAATCCAACCCAGGCACCCCCCAGGATACCTGGGCCAAGCTCCCCCTCCCCGGTCACCTGCGGGATGGGGGCTTGATGATCCCATGGGTGGGGGCTGCAAATTCAGGAAGTGCTTGACCTTGTGGTTCTTTCTGCTTTCTCTGATCCTTGTTGGTCTCTCTTCTTCCTCTTCGGCCCGCTCCTCCTCTTCCATCCCTTCTCCACATCCTCCCTAAGCCCACCTCCTTCTCCTATTTTCATCCCTTCTGGCTTTCCTTCTTCTTTCCTCCTCCTCCTCCCCCAGGAGCAGTGACACCCTCCGTGCCCTGTTCCAAAGCCCTCGCAGCCCACGGGAGGATTGGGGATGGAGCTGGGACAGGTTGGAGCAGGGCTCTCGTCTGTTCCCACCCGCTGGGGGCTGGGGGAACCCGACCTGGGGAAAAGGAGAGGCAAACTGGGGAAACTGGGGGCTGCACATCCAAACTGGGGCTTGCTGGGGACCCTGGCTGGGGACTTCCAGCCCTTGGGGCTCTATTCAGGACATCCAGGAGGGGCAAATTCCGGGAGGGCTGGGTGATCCCAGGAGTGGCATCACCGGGAGGGATTGGGCTGTACTGGGATCCTACTGGGATCATATGGGCAGTGACTGGGATTGTACTGACATCATCCTGGAATCATCCTGGGAGCAGCTGGACCCAGGCCAGGGGAGACTGTGATCACAATGAGGTTAATCAGATCATACTGGCATCATACCGAGATCAGAGTGGGATCATCCTGGGACTGAGTAGGAGCCTGTGGAGTGCAATTGAGACCTTGTTGGAGGCAAATGGGATATACTGGATGCAAGTGGGATCATGCTCCGTGTGACCAGGAGTAGCTGTGAGCAACTGGGATCATGCCAGGAGCAAGTGGGAGAAACTGGGAGTGACTGGGTACACGCTGGGGGTCATTGGAAGCAACTGGGCTTCTACTGGGATGAAATGGAATCATGCTGGAAGTGACTGGGAATATGCTGGAAGGAACTGGGATACACTGGGAAAGACTGGGAGAGACTGGAACAAAAGTCAGGGTGAAAGGGAGCGAGTGGAACCATGTGGGGCACAACTGGTTCATACTGGCAGCAACTGGGACCACACTAGTATAGCATATGGTAGAGATAATTCATGCTATATATGTGTATAAAATACTGTAACATCCAAGTTATGGCTTTGACCACCCTGGCGGGAGCAGAGTCTTATTTCTATTCAATTAGTTCCTGGACAACGTTAAGATAATATCAAGTCTATTAACGTATGAATGAAACCTTCCCGGGCCATGGTTGCTGACTTCCCTGAAATGTCTAAGGCACTCACGAGGACCTGCACCTGGGAAGATTGGTCGGCGCCACTCTGCTACATGTGAATGCAGGCTCTTCCAAAGAATTCAGACAACCGTCCAGACATCTGGACTGGCTTTTGTATATTTCTGCACATGTATAGCCCCAGCTCTAGATGTGAAGGGACACAAAGGAACATTCGGTCATTTCTGCCTCAGGCAGAATAAACTGTATATAAGCTAGCTGCATGAAGCAGTCGGGGTGAACCACTGGGGAGACGCTGACACTTTGTTGGTCGGATCTCAGTTCACCCGGCGACGACACCTGGGGTTGACACTGCCTTAGATGTGGTGGTTTTTCAAAATTCTATTTTTGTTAACAATCTAATAAATCCTTGTTAAAATTTATTATAAATTTGGCTGCCGATTTGATCATTTACAACACTAGGATCATCTCTGGATCATACTGGGAGTGACTGGATTAACACTGGCAGTGTCTGAGAGTGACTGGGAACACACCATGCACATCATCCCTAGACTGAGGGTGACTGGGAGCAACTGGGCCCACTCTGGGAGCACGCCGGGAGCAAACGGCATCATAGTGGCACTGACTGGCTTGATGTAGCTGAAGGCAACTGGGACCATACTGGGAGTGATTGAAAGTAACTGGGATTATGCTGGGACCATACTGGGAGTGCAGGCATGTGACAAGGATCATACTGATACATAAAATTTCAGTAGTCAATGCAAATTTTATTTCTATACCTTTTATTTGAAGAAGGCGAACAAGCAGTGCTGGATGGCCTGGGAGTCACTGCTCACTCACAGCACACACCACTTACAAATTCAGTAAAGTATATAGACTGTTTTTAAGCCTACAAAGCATTTTCCAATGTGCTTGGTTAGTACAAATTAGTAAATATCAATTAGCTGGAATCAGCAATTTCATAATCTTTCCAGGTGGTTGTTGCTTTCCTGTCCTTCTTGTGCTCGTCTGGAGGGAGGCCCCTTTACCGGCATCTGCTACATGATTTTGTTAAGCTTTATATTGTACAGAAGCATTTAGTCGCATTGCAGTCCCCATAGCTTTACCACAACTTCCTCTATTTTATTCTAAGCATCAGTCATCTTGCTACCTCATCTCTTTGCTTTACCATCCTTCCCCTATTTCCAAGCTTTATTTGGCTATAGAAAGTTTCAAAACCCTTCTTTGTGTCTATCCCAAGGAATGCATCCATTTTCGACTCAGCAGATACAAGCATTTGCTGATTCCATTGCTGATTGACACAAATCACAAAAACATTTTTCACAATATTGCTCACCAAATTGCTGATGTGGGAATCTACTTCCCTTTCCTGTAGGACATGTAGAATGTGCTGCTGGCTTACAGTGGCAAAAGCCTTGGCGATGTCCACAAATACAACACCCAGGTGTTTCTGTTCTCCTTTTGCTGACCGAATTATGGTTTACAGGAGTTTCAGGTTTTCAGAGCATCCCATCGCTCTTATGCTCTTGCCCCTCAACCCTCTTTGCCTTGGGTTGAGGGGCAAGCCTTGGTCAGTTTGGCTGTTAAAATCCTGGAGAACAGTCTTAGCAAGATGGAACTGATCGGGATGGTTCTCCAGTTGTTAATGTCCTTTAGGCACTCTGGTTTGGTCGACTAAGGAATCAAAACAGTCCTGCAATCCCTCAGCATGTCCGGGATTTTTCCTGATGGGAACCATAATCTGAAGATCTCCCTGCTCCGGGAGTACTCTGGATCCATCTTCTTAATGTCTCTTAAAGTTATCCCGGACTGGGAGCTGAGTTTTTGCTCATCTCCTGCATATTTTTCTCCATTCCTTTGCTGTAATTAAGTCTCTGAAAACACTATGGTCGACTTCCTCATTAATTTGGAAGTTCCCAAGGTTATCAGATATTCCAGGTGTTTCCCATCTGGCTTTAAAAACTGAATAAAGTTCACTGAGAGGGATTTCACAGGACAAATACTCTATGTCATTCAGGATAATTTTAGCAAGCTTTCCCCTATCTAGATGAAACAGGTCCTGGAAGTGAAAATAATGACTTTTCTTCTTAACTGCTCTTCTTTTCCTCCACTTTTTAAAAGGTCTTGTTGATCCTTTTTCCTAGGTCCCCATTTTTCTTTTATCTCTCCTTGCTGTTCTTACCTGGCTGATTGATTCAAGGCATCAGAAGCATTCATGTGCTGATTGATTGTTGATTGCATCTCCTGGCCATCTAGGAAGTGCTTGAATGCCCAAGGGAAGGTGTTGATTGTCCCAGCTGATAGCCATTCCCTGAGGGTTCTGAGATAATGGGCCTGCAGCTGCCCCTCCCTCTGGCAGTTGCTGTTTCCCAGCTGTTTGTTATCCTTATCAGGGTGGTGACTCATCTTGGCATCTGTTTTCCTTCCAGCAGCTGGTCTGCCAGGCATCTGACTCCTCCCAAGATCTTTGTCCAAGTCCGTTCTCAGGCCCACAGCTGCTCTCCTGGTTTCATGACTCATCCCAGGTTCCTCATCTGCATCCTCAGCTGGTTTCTTGGGCAGCAATCTCCTTTTGTCCCTGATTTGTTTATCTGTCTTGCTTCTGATCTGTGTCCTGCAATGAGTTTATTGATGCTTTTGTTCCACTCAAACTGAGCCTCCAATCTTATCAGTAGTTCTTCCTACTTTTTAGTCCAGCATCTTTTGTGGGGTCATCAGTTGGAAGTCTCTTTTGGGTGGGAAAAAGCAACCCTTTCCTGATTTCTAACTAATGCATGTGCCAATCTTTTGTGTTGTTCCAAACCAATTTTCATCTTGAAGTCCCTGCTGCATTCCTCATATATCCATTCCCTGCCTGGAGCCATTTCTACTCTTCCCCTGCATTTAGGAAAGTGACAAACAATATCATGATCATTACACTTTTTTTTTCCACATTAAGCACACTGAAAACAAGCCTTCCTTTACCCCTGGGCTACCCTCAGATATTCAATCAAGCCCAACACACAGTTCACCCAGGTACCACAGCAATTCCAACGTTCTTGTCTCTGTGACACCATAAAGGTGGCAATTCCAACGTTCTCCACTCTGTGACTCCACAGATGCGGCCGCTCCAGTGTGCCCCTCTCTATGACACAATGGCAATGGCATCCCCAGGGTTCTCCTCTCTGTGACATGACATCGGTGACAATCCTGATCTTCCACTCTTTGTGAGATCACAGTTGTGGCAGCCCTAAATCCCTTCTCTGTGACACCACAATAGTGGAAGCCACAACGTTCTCCTCTCTATGACACCAAAGCAGTTACAGCCCCAGTGTTCCCGTCTCTGTGAGAACACAGCTGTGACACCCCTATTCCCCCTCTCTGTGACGCCACAGAGGTGGCACCCCAAACATTCCCCTCTGTGTGACACCAACACACTGGCAGACAAGAGAATCCCCTCTTTATGAGAAAACAGTGGTGGCTGCCCAATGTTCAAATCTCTCTGAAACCACGTTGGTGGCGCAGCCAACATTCCCCTGTCTATGAAGACACAGTAGTAGCAGCCCCAACATTCCCCTCTCTGTGACACTGCAGCTGTGGCAACCCCAACATTCCCCCGTCTGTGTCACCACAGTAGTGGCAGCCCCAGTGTTCCCCTCTCTGTGACACCAAAGCTGTGGCAACGCCAGTGTTGTAAATGATCAGATCGGTAGCCAAATGGATAAAAAAAAATTCATAAAAATTTATTCGATCGACAACAAAAATAGAATTGTGAAAAAAAAACCCCACAGCTAAGACAGCGTCAACCCCGGGTCTCGGTGCTGGGTGAACCCTGGAATCATCTGACAGAGTGTCAGCATCTCCGTGGTGGTTCACCCCGATTGTTTCCCGCAGCTGGCATATATACCATTTATTCTGCCTGAGGCAGAAATGACAACAGACTACTGTATGTCCCTTCATATGTATAACTGGGACTATACAGATTCAAACATATACAAAAGTCCAGAAATCCAAATGGCTCATCTAAGCTTTCCGGGGTAACTTTCTTCAACATGTAACAGGGATGTCACCGATTTCGATGCAATCTGTCCAGGTGCAGTCTCTGGTGAGTGCCTGGCATTCCTGGGAAATTGGTGCTGATTGCCCAGGAAGGTCCCATTCACAAGTTAACAGACTCGATGCTATCTGAACGATGTCCGGGAAATATTTGCATAGACTTGGCTCCTGGCCAGAGCAGCGGACAACCTGATTTTATCTGGATGATGTCCGAGAATGTTTTGAATAAAAAAATACTCTGCCTTTGGCTTATGGTGGTCAGAAGCAGATGTCGGATCTTTATAATATTTTATACTCCTATATAGCATGAATTATCTATATTATATACTACACCCTTCCATGGTGCCCCGGCTGGGGGAGCTGTTCTTTAATCCCTTCAGGGCCAAGCAGCTGCAGGGCAGAGATGGCCCAGGGGTTGGGCTGGGCTCTGGCAGCTCTGGCAGGGAAGGAGCCTGGGGCCACAGGAGCAGCTTGGGCTGGCACAGCTCCAGCAGCAGAGCGGTGGGCAGGGAGGGAGGGAGGCAGTGCTGAGGGAAGCCCTGCTGCAGGGCAGATGGAATAGACAGAGCAGGAGATCTTTCTCCTTTTTAATGCCTTTATTAAGCGATCAGCTCAAGATGGGGGGGGGTTTGACAGGTCCACAGTTCCCTACCACTGCTCCCAGCAGTGACTCGGAAGAGGAGGAATGTGCAGCTCTGTCCCCTAGGGGGTACAGCCAGGACTCCTGTCCTCACGAGGGCAATGGGGGTATACCCCAGGTTCGGTTTGTTTTGCCGGTTCAGGAGTCGTGGACCTGACTGACTTTTCTTTTAACCGGGGCGAGGGGCGACCGAGGTTTTCAGCGTCTCTGCTGGCTTCAGACCTCGCCCCTGCTGTCCAAACACCACCTTGACCTCTCAATTCTGCTTTGGCTCGTCTCTTTTGAGGTATTTTCTGGGATTTGGTGGGGGTCCCGTCCCATTGCAGTCTGGGTTTTGAGATAAATTTGCATGTCTCCTGAGATTCCCCCTCCCTTCCCACCATCCTGGGGGGTTGTTATCCTCTTGGCAGCAGGCAAGGGTGGTACTGAAAAAAAGAATTCTCCACAATAGAGGGTTAATGACGATACTCAACAGGTGATTACAACATTTAACCAACAAAAGAACTCTTGGCCAGCGATCAGTTCCCAGCTTAACTTTAAACTCTGCAACCCTTTTCTTAAAAAAATGGGTAACTCTTTTTTTACTCATAACAGCAGATGTGGCACCTGCTGGGCCTGCCCTGCAGGGCAGACACTGCCCTCAGCAGCACAGCTCTTGTGTCCCCTCCAAGCCAGCACAGCCCTCAGCCCGGGGGCTTGGGGCCCCGAGTCCCTCCTTGGCCAGCAGAACAGCTCCAGAGATGAAGAGCATCTCTCCCGCCATGTGCCCATTCCCTGCTGACCAGAGCCTGAGGGCCACTGTCCTGCCCTGCTGCTGCCTGGCAGGGGCTGGGCAGGGCTGGGCAGGGCAGGGAAAGGCTTTTCCTCAGGCCTGGCTGTCTCTCCTTGCCTTGCCCAGGTGCTCCTTGCATTGCTGAGGGTCTCTGGAATGGCAGTTCCAGCAGCAGGGTCAGGCCCAGCCCTTGGGCTCCTCCTGTGCAGGCTGAGCACAGCAATGGGGTGTCCCAGCTCCCTGCGCTCAGGGAGCTCTGGGCAGGGCAGGCTGGGAGGCTGGCAATGAGCCAACTCTCCTCAAGCAGTGCCATGGACAGGAGCCTTGGTGTGTCCTCAGGATGCCATCCAAGCTGTGAGCTGCCTCCAGGTGACACTGGGGGACAGGAGTGTCCTTGGCCAATGTGCAGCTGAGACTCTGAGAAAAGCTGAGCCAGTTTGCTCTGCTCTCAGCTGTGTTGTTGGCGTTCAGGAACACATAATCACGGAAAATGATTATATGCAGGTGCTTTTATTGAAGAGCTCTGGGTGTCAGGAGTACAAACCCAAATCTGACTCCGACATGGGTTCGGGATGAACATGTTTTTATATTCTACCATTATATAACTTTCATGTTAATTATTAAACTTATATTGTTCTATTGTATGCATAGATTTCAGCCAAGCATAGCCTCCTTAGATTAGGAACATACAGTTTCTCATGGTTCTTCTTATGATTATACAATAATTAATTTTAATTACTAAACAATCATCACATCTAACAATTATATAATTTGTCATACTACTTACGCAGGTGAAATGCAAAGCTTAACATTTCAGAGTTTTATCTTAACATTTTTCCAGGGCCCCACTATCAGTGTCAGGCTGATTTTCAGGGGAACAAAGGGATTGCCCTCGATCTCAGAAAGGGCAGCTGGGGACAGATGGAGTGAGACAGATGGGACAGAGCACCTCCCCTCACCCTCCCCTGAGTTACAGCCAATGCTCTTGCTTTGCACAGATCTCTCTGATCTCCTTGGGCACAGCAGTGTAGTATATGATGTAGATAATTCATGCTTTGGAAATTGTATGAAAATTATAAAGATCCAACCATGCATCAGACCCCCATGGCCAGAAGCAGGGCTTTTCATTTCCAAAAGATTTCCCGGACTCGCCCAGATAAAATCATGACCATTAATGAGTGAATGAGTCTTTCCTGGGTGATCAGCGACCATTTCCCAAGAATGTCCAGAGCATTCACCGAACAACACCTGGGAGAGATTACATCGAAAAGCGGCAACGTCCTGGCTACAGCTGAAAGGAAGACAATTCCGAGGAGCCCAGACAGCCATCCAAGCCTATGGACTGACTTTTGTACGGGACTGCATCTGTACAGTTCCCGTTATACATATGTAGGAACTTACAGAAATCTTAGGTCATTTCTGCTCCAGGCAGAATAAACTGTATATAAGCTGGCTACCTGGAGCAGTTGGTGTGACACTCTGGGGAGATGCTGACACTACATCGGCTCGACCTAAGTTCACCCACCGTCAAAGTCCGGGGTTGACGCTGTCTTGGCTGTGGCCGTTTTATAATATTCTATTTTTTTTGGTTGTCGATCTAATAAATTTATAAAATTCTTTTTTATAAATTTGGCTGCCGATTTGATCATTTATAACAAATTTGTGACGGCCCAACGTGATCTGATATTGGGGTTCAGGAACCCCTTTTCCTGCCCGGGGGGTGCCCCGCTGGTTTTAGCGGCCTGGACGGGAATTGGATTTTGGAACCAACCAGATCAAAAAAAAAAAAAAAAAAAAAACCACAAACCGGAGCCGCGGGCAATGATTGGAGCCGCGTGCTAACAGAGCCACAGCCAAGGGAGATAAGGGCCCATTCTCGACTCAGAAAGATCTAGAGAGGTGGAAGAAGCCAGTCAAGGGGGAAGCAAGAGGTTCTGGTTCGAAACACATGACACCTGGGGCTTGGGAAGACTCAGGGGGAAACCGGTCATGTTTGGGATCGGAAGGGGATAAGCGAGCCTGGAAAGGTCCAGAAACTTACACGCCTTCTGAAACCGGAGAAACAGGTGAGAAAGTCTACCTACAAGTCGACAGGGTGGTCAACTGTCCGACTTGGTTAGGCTGGAGACTTTTCGTGAGCCGGGAAACCCGACATTGGAGAAAGGATTGGGACTCGAGACGAAAGTCCCAGGAAGACAACAAAAGGTAAGGAAATTCGTAACCTTCTTTGAGAAAATGGGGTTGGGAAAAAGCAAGGGACACAAGAAAACTCAGGAGAAAATCCCTCAAGTCCCCGGGAGAGTGTTACCAGAAATACCCCGAGACAGCCCTCTGGGGTGGATGCTGGAACACTGGGATGAGAATCCACAAAGGTGAAGAAAATCCAAGGAAAAAATTATTCATTTTAGTATGGAGAAATGGGGAGGGAGGGAAATCGGACAGTACGTGGTTTGGCCAATATTCGGCACGTTTGAAAGTTGGACCTGTGAGTCTTTGACCACGTGAACGGTCGCAGTCCGCAGGACCCGGAGGAAATCGAGTATGCAGACATGTGGAAGCATGCTCGCCCGAGTCTGTACCCAGTGAGAGCCTCCTGGCGTGCGGCGAAAGCAGGGAGGAAGTGAGAACCATTGGAAAATATTCCACCACCTTACCTTGTGGCTCCACAGCAGCCAGGTCCCGTGCTGGCACAAGTGGCGCCAGGAATGCCTCCCAAAGTGGGGGTGCCGCAAGTCCAGGCGATTGCATCACCACCACCACCAGAACAAGTGGCAGCATCTGCTCCCCCACATGGCCACGCAGCTGCAGAGCAGCCGCAGCCACAAGTATCCCCGAAGGTCGAGGAGAAGGGGGCGGGTGTCCCCAGAGACGACTCTCCCCCAGCACGCCGAACTAGGAGGAGAACGAGGAGGTCGACCGCGGGGGAAAGTGGGGATGAGGAGGAAAAACTTGGTATCTCTATCCCTTACGGGAGGTACCGACGGCCCCAGGGGTGATTGGATATGTCCACACCCCGATTGACACCAGTGATGTAAGGGCGTTCAAAAAGGAGATGGGAAAGCTGATAGATGACCCATTCAGAGTAGCAGAGAGGTTGGATGAATTTTTGGGAACAAGCATTTACACTTACGAGCATCTCCAAGCGATCCTCAGGTCGTTATTTATTAACGAGGAGAGAGACATGATCCGGTCAGCTGCGATCAGGGATTGGGAAAAGCGGAACCCAAACGACGGGTCCAGGGAGGAGCGGTGGCCGAACCAAAAGCCGTCTTGGGAAGCCCAGACAGAAAAGGGGTGAGATAAATCTGAGAAATATGGTGATTCAAGGGATCAGGAAGGCGGGTACCGAAGGGGCAGAACATGAGCAAAGTGCTCAGGGAATGCCAAGGGAAGGATGAAACAATCACGGAGTGGTTGGAAAGACTCCGGAAGGGTTTGAGGATGTATTCAGGGGAGGACCCTGATTCCCTGGTGGGAATGGTGTTGTTGAAAACTCAATTTGTGGCAAAATCTTGGGAAGATATTTGGAAGAAGTTAGAGAAAACAGATGGTTGGCAGGAACAAGAGTTGCAGGAATTGTTGCGTGAAGCTCAGAAAGTTTCCATGGGCCGGGATGAGGAAAGGCAGAAAATACAGGCTAAAGTCCTGGTGGCAGCGGTGAGAAAGGCTCAGAAACAGGAACGGGGAAAAGATGCGGTGAAAAAGGCATCGACAAAGAAGACAGGTCCATCTCAGGCTGAGGACAAAGATTCCGGGGAGCAAAAGCATGAGTTTGAATGTTACTACTGCAAACAAAAGGAGCATATTGAATGAAATTGCCCCAAGAGAGCCAAGGATCAGGCAATGTTCCAGGAAGATTAGCGGTGTCAGGGGCTTTTCAATTTGGGTCCCAGAACATCTAGGGAGCCCTTGATAAAATTAAAAGTGGGACCCTACAAAGAAGAATTACAGTTTATGGTGGATTCAGGAGCAGAGTGGACGACGGTGTTGGGGAAGATGAAACAGGAAAGCCTTACAAATATGATTGCCTGGCAAAAGATTTTGAGAATATAGAAACTATAAGCGAGATTGAAATGAAAGCAAGCTTTGACATCCCTTAGTTACTGAACAACAGGAAAACAATGGTGTGGCCGGCTGAAGGTAATCCCCTTTTGATGAAACAATACCCTCTGCAAGCAGGCAGGTCCAAGGGTCAGAGCAGACCCTGCCAGCTTGGCAGAAGGGGTCTGAAGAGTAGTTTTTAGGGTTTAAAATGTAGCACAATATGGTAATGTAGTGATTCTTATAGGCTGTATGTAAATGCTATAGGATTTGTATGTTGTACTAGATTGGTTAGTGAGAATCAGAATATTCAACACAGAAGATGATATATTGTATTGTAATGGGAACTTCGCTGTCTTATGCTCTTGCTTTTGCTCTTGTTCTCTTGCTCTTGCTTTTACTCTTGCGCCCTTACTCTTACTCTTGCTCTCACTTTTCTGTGCTCTTAGCTCTTGCCTTTTACGTTATTACCCTCTCATTTTCTCTCTTCTCTCAGGCCTGCTCCGAGCTGCAGCTTGCAGCTCCCAGCAGGGCCCTGTACCCACGCCCTTCACAATAAACTGCAAGTTCCACGACTTGGCTTCAGAGATCTCTCGTCTCCGTCTGTCCCGATCGTGCTAACCCCCAGTCCGCCTACACGACGGTGTTAAAAATACTGAAGGGATGCTCTTTAAGCGATGATTCCACAGTGGTGACAGCAGCAAAAGGGGACCCTTTTGAGGTCCCAATCATAAAAAACATTGAAATAAGCACGGGAAACAGAAGGCACATTGGTAACATTTTAGTAGCTAAAGGTGCAGATTTTAACTTGTTGGGGCGGGACATGATGGTTGCTTTGGGGGTTGGGCTAGCGGTGGAGAAAACTCAGCTCAAAGTGAGACTTTACAGCTTCACTGCCCCTGATGAGGAGAAAATAGACCCGAGGGTGTGGTAAGTCCTGGGAGAAGCTGGGTGGTTAGACATAGAACCGATTTGGGTGGAAATTGAAAGACCCGAAGACCCTGTGAGGGTCAAACAGTACCCCCTCTCCATGGAAGGGAGGAGAGGTTTGAAACCAGTGATTGATGAATTAATAAAGGAAGGAACATTAGAACCTTGCATGTCAAGACACAATACCCCAATGTTGGCAGTGAGAAAACCGGACGGCAGCTTTAGGCTTGTGCAAGATTTACGGGCTCTGAATCAGAGAACTAAGACTCTGTTTCCCACTGTCGAATCCTTACACTTTGTTAAACAATCTCTCCCCTGAAGATACGTGGTACAGTGTGATTGATTTAAAGGATGCTTTCTGGACGTGTCCTCTGGATGAGGGCAGTCACAATTATTTCACATTCCAATGGGAAGATCCCGAGACGAATAGGAAGCAGCAGCTCAGGTGGACTTTGTTGCCTCAGGGCTTCGTGGATTCTCCAAATTTATTTGGACAGGCACTTGAGCAGGTTTTGAGTGAGTTTGTACCCATGGAAGGAACAAAGCTTCTACAATACGTAGATGACTTGCTGGTTGTAGGGAAAGGGGAGGAGGACGTAAGGACAAACACAATTGGGCTTTTGAATTTTTGGGGGGGAAAAGGGATTGAAAGTTTCAAAATCGAAATTGCAGTTCACGGAACCGGAGGTCAGATATCTGGGACATTGGTTAACAAAGGGAAAAAAGAAATTGGATCCAGAGAGGGTGTCAGGAATTATTGCCTTACCACCCCAGCAAACAAAAAAGGGAGGTCCGGCAGCTTTTGGGATTGTTGAGGTATTGTTGGCAGTGGATTGAAAGTTATAGTGACAAGGAGAAGTTTCTCTATGGGAAGCTCACCACAGACAGGATCAAATGGACACAAAAGGATGAAGAAGAGTTTAAGGGGGTCAAGGAGGCACACATGGCAGCGCCAGCGTTGAGCCTCCCTGATGTCAGGAAACCTTTTCAGTTGTTTGTGTGCGCTAGCAACCTCACAGCACATGGGGTGCTGACGCAAGACTGGGCGGGGATCAGGAAGCCTGTAGGGTACTTGTCCCGGCTTTTGGACCCGGTCAGCAGGGGCTGGCCCATGTGTTTGCAGGCTATTGTAGCTGAGGCTTTGCTAGTGGAGGAAGTGAAAAAGGTGACTTTTGGAGCACCCCTGGTAGTATTTGCGCCGCGCAATGTGCGGGGCATACTACAACAGAAAGCGGACAAGTGGCTCACAGATGCAAGGTTGCTGAAGTATGAGGCCACTTTGATTCATTCACAGGATTTGGAATTGAGAACAACGACTGCGCAGAACCCTGCACAGTTTCTGTTTGGGGAAGCGGCGGAGACACTAGTTCGTGACTGCGTGGAAACAGTCGAGCTGCAAACCAAGATCAGGGAGGATTTAGAAGAAGAAGAACTAGATGAAGGGGAAAAATGCTTTGTGGACGGGTCAAGCAGAGTGGTTGAAGGGAAAAGAAAATCAGGATACGCGGTTGTGGATGGGTTGACAGGGAAAGTGATAGAGGCAGGTCCCCTGAATGCAAGCTGGTCGGCACAAGCATGCGAATTGTATGCGGTTTTGAGGGCATTGAAAAGACTGAAAGGGAAAAAGGGAACAATTTTCACTGATTCGAGGTATGCCTTCGGGGTGGTTCATACATTTGGAAAGATTTGGGAAGAGAGAGGGCTGAGCAATACAAGGGGAAATGAACTAATGCATGGGGAATTGATCCGACAAATCCTGGAAGCACTGAGAGGGCCAGAAGAAATTGCGGTGGTCCCTGTGAAAGGGCATCAGACAGGAATTCAGTTTCGAACCAGAGGGAACAATCTGGCGGATCAGGAGGCCAAAACTGCAGCACTTAGGGTGGTAAGTACCCCAGAGATTGAAAGAGAAGAAAACCCTGAGGATTCCCCTCAGCCCTCCCCAAAGGAAATTGAATGCTATGAAAAGATTGGAGGTGAATTGAAAGAAGGTAAGTGGAGGCTACCTGATGGGAGGGAATTAGTTTCCAGAGGATTTACTCGGAGGATTGTGCAAAGGTTGTACCAGAAAACATACACTGGGGGGCACAAGCCCTGGCAGAGCAATTTCTAAAATTTTTCGTGTGTAAGGGAATTTATGAATTGGCAAAACAGGAGGTACAAGGGTGTTTGATTTGTCAAAAGATAAACAAATCAAGAGCCAGGAAGGCTGCCCTGGGGAGTCGCCCCATTGCGTACCAACCATTTGAAAGAATTCAAGTTGATTTTACTGAATTGCCAAAAGTGAGAAAGTTCAAATTTGTATTGGTGACTGTAGATAAATTGACTCATTGGGTAGAAGCCTTCCCCAGCTCTCGAGCAACGGCGCAGACGGTGGCCAGAAAATTGTTAGAGGAAATTGTAGCCCAGTATGGGGTAGTGAATTACATTGATTCAGATTAGGGGACACATTTTACATCAAAAGTTATAAATCAAATGGCTGATGCTTTGGGCATTCGGTGGGAGTACCACACTCTGTGGCACCCCCCGAGTTCAGGACAAGTGGAAAGGATGAATCAGACTTTGAAGGCACAGTTATCAAAATTGATTTTGGAGACAAAGATGTCCTGGTTGAAGTGTCTGCCCTTGGCTTTGCTTAATATCCGAACCATGCCTCATTCAGAGACGGGGCTCTCACCGTTCGAAATGCTGTATAGGATGCCATACAAGCATGGAATGCCGGTGGGACACCACAGATTTGAGATCCAACCATACCTGGTTGCCATCAACAGAAACTTAGAGGAATTTCGAAAACAGGGAATAGTGACACAGAGTGCTGTTCTGGGGTTCACTATTCACAAATTTCAGCCTGGGGACAAGGTGTTTGTAAAAGTGTGGAAAGACGCACCGCTCTCTCTTCACTGGGAAGGTCCTTTTCTTGTGCTCCTGACAACAGACACAGCCATTTGGACAGAGGAAAAAGGCTGGACACATGCGTCTAGGGTGAAGAAAGCCAAGCAGCAGGAGGAAGCACCTGACTGGAGGGTCACTTCTTCCCCCGGTGACTTGAAGATCCAACTCCAACGTCCTCGTAAATGACCAACAGCGAGCAGATAAGTTGTATACTGTCAGATTGTGTATGCTATCCGTCTGTACACCTTAAGTGTGAATATTGTCAGGGGGCTTTTGTTGTTCACTGCAGAAGGGGACAGAGGCCAAAGGGACGGTGTACCCAGTGTTTAGAGGAGGAGCTTGAATTGACTGACTGTATCCTGACCTTAGCCACCAATTTGAGTATCATTGACTTAGATTCTCAGGAGTGGTTTCGTATTTTTCAAAATGGGGTGCATGGGAAGCTTAGATCTCAAGCAGAAATCTTAGATGTGGAGCGCTGGAAATCCATCAGGGACCTGTGCAGTTCTGATGCAATCAGGGTGTCACAGTGGGGCGCCTTTAAGAGGAGGTATGCGGCTAAGTCCGAGGGCGTCTTCCCTGAAGAGTACTCCTGCTGCCGCGAAGATGGTCTTCCTCGCCGCTGGTGGCACCCCAGGGGGCGGAGGCAAAGGCAGAGGAGTACGCCTAGTGGGAATCCTGATTGGCCTGAGCCTAGTCATGGGCGGGACGCAGAGTCTGCGCACTGAGGTCCCCAAGAAAGGCAGAAGCGAGAGCTCCACAGATGAGTGCGAAAAGTGCACTCAGGTGGTCCCAGTCGCAGGGGACTGGGGACACTCGGCATACCAAGCCCCCGAGGAATGTCTCGGAGGAACTGGCAGGTACTGTTGGAGAAATGGCACTCGGGTGAAATTATGTGAATTGGAAATCGGGACTTGGTGTATCAATCCCGAGGCTGGGTTAAGGAACGGACAGTCAAATGATCACAAGCACCAAATGAGGAAACGAAGCATGGAACTGATGTCAATCCCCATTTGTAACCAGTGTAACCGAACCATGTGGGTCGGGGGGAAGACAGAATCTATTTTCATTGCATATCACCAGGTGAACCCACTGTGTTATGATAACGTAAGGCTGGAAATATGCATGATGAATGAGAAAATGTACTGGATGGCGAAGAATATGAAATTTGACAGTAAGATTGCCCTGAACAAGGACCCGATCATATTGGACCTGGCACCGGCAAGCGATGACAGGTTGTGCCTACAATATGATAGGGTGGTTTGTTTTGCAAAAAATAAAAATAATGAGGATCCTGAGGGAAGGATGAGAGAGATAACTCAGGAGCTGAAACGAAGGGAGTCAGAATCGAGAAGACAGAGAGTTGAACATGAACGATTGAAAACATTGGGCAAACAGTATAAAATACTGGAAAGACAATATGTTGATGGGGAATTACCTTCCCCAGACAAAAACCTGTTCATTGATTTGATGCAAGAAATTGCAACAAAATTGAGTTTGTCAAATTGTTGAATTTGTGGGAGGCTGAAATCTGCAGAAAAATGGCCTTGGAAAGGGGAAGGTTAGGCTCCAGAACAGCTCTTGAAATGGGACAATCCAAGGGTCTCAAAACTGGCGCAGAGACCCGAGGGGTGGATTTTAGATCAAAGAGTGATTAGCACAATCTGTGTCAGTCAGGAGGGAAGAGAGTACACCGAAATGGTGGGATACACTCTGTGTGCATCTACCCTGACGGTGAACTCAGATACAAAAAGCAGAGCCTGGCACCCAGCCCCTCCTTTGAGGTATTGGAGCCGAAAAAAACAATACAAATTGTGAATAGAACAAAAGAATAGGATTGTGCTGGGTCAAAAATCCAGGAGCCAATCCTTTCCAATCCTTGGAGAGTATAAGGGAATACTGGGGAGACCCAGGGAAAATAAATCTTAAGTGGAAAGCCCCTGATGGAATTTACTGGATATATGAGAAAAAGGCATACAGTGAATTACCCTCAAGGTGGAAGGGGTCATGCACTTTAGGCATGATCCCACCAGTTTTCTTTACTGTCCCGAGGACAAAAAGTAATCTGTTAGGGGCTCCGTTATACGAGACCCTGAGAAGGGAGAAGAGGAGTCTGAAAAAGATAATACTGGTGATAAGTGGTAAACAAGCTTGGGGAGAGGAAGAGTGGCCAGCGGAATGAATAATTGATTATTATGGGCCGGCCACGTGGGCTCAGGATGGAAGTCACGGGTATAGGACTCTGATTTATCTACTGAACAGACTGATTAGGCTGCAAGCAGTTATGGAAATTGTTTCAAATCACACCTCCGAAGCCCTGGATTTACTAAGTTGGCAGCATACCCAGGTATGGGCTTTTGTGTACCAGAATCGAATAGCTCTAGACTATTTGCTGGCTGAGGAAGGGGGAGTGTGTGGAAAATTCAGTGAGTCAGAATGTTGTATTGAGATCAATGATTATGGAGAGACCATAAGAGGTTTGGTGGCCGAAATCAAAAAGGTGGCCCGTGACCCGGTCCAAAAGTGGAATTCCATTTTACAGTCTTCATGGTGGGACAAACTATTTGATGGGGCATGGTGGAACAAAGTGATGTTTCTTGTGCTCTGTTCAGTAGCCGGAATCCTATTCCTCCCTTGTCGGATTCCATGCTTTATCAGACTGATCCACTCTGTGGTCCAGGGGATGCAGATTGTAATAATTCCAGTAGATTCTGAGGGAGCTTCCGGAGACAACGCATCCAAGATCATGCGGTTGGGAGAAGGAAAGTAGGCCGGCAATGCTGCAGAGGCATTGGCAAAATTCGAGAAACAGACAACTGTAGAAATGAATAATGTGATATATCAGGGCATCCCACAAGGTGAGTACCGAGTAGTGTAAAGGGGTACTCCATTTGTGAGGAACCCTTAATGGTGATGGGTAGAGGTAGGAAATTAAAAATTTAACAATTTGTGAGCATGAATTAAATTGGTGAAAAAAATGGGGAGGGATTGTAGTATATAGTAGAGATAATTCATGCTATATATGTGTATAAAATATTGTAAAATCCAAGTTATGTCTTTGACCACCTCGGCTGGGAGCAGAGTCTTATTTCTATTCAATTAGTTCCCACATAACGTTAAGATGATATTAAGTCTGTTAACGTATGAATGAAACCTTCCCGGGCCATGATTGCTGACTTCCCTGGAATGTCTAAGCCACTCATGAGGACTTGCACCTGGGAAGATTGGTAAGTGCCACTCTGCTACATGTGAATGCAGGCTCTTCCGAAGAGTTCAGACAACCATCCAGACATCTGGACTGGCTTTTGTATCTGTATGGTCCCAGTTCTTCATGTGAAGGGACACAAAGGAACATTTGGTCATTTCTGCCTTGAGGCAGAATAAACTGTATATAAGCTAGCTGCATGAAGCAGTCGGGGTGAACCACTGGAGAGACGCTGACACTTTGTTGGTCGGATCTCAGTTCATCCAGCGCCGACACCTGGGGTTGATGCTGCCTTAGCTGTGGTGGTTTTTCAAAATTCTTTTTTTGTTAATGATCTAATAAATCCTTGTTAAATTTTATTATAAATTTGGCTGTCGATTTGATCATTTATAACACATGTTGCACTACTTCTCCATGCTATGAATTCCAAATGCATCTCACCTCTCAGATGAATGCGTGGAAAACGCCAATCACTTGTTTTTTAAATTTTTAAATATTTAATAGTAATAAAAATAGTTATAAAAATATTATTACAATTAGAGTAATAATAATTCAGGCAATTTGAATTAAGACAATATGAGACAATAAAAACAAAGAGTTACAGACGTCCGGGTACATTTTTCTGGGCAGCACAAGTCCGAAAAAGGACACCCGTTAACAAAGGATTAACCCTTAAAACAACAGCCTGTTGCGTATTTATACACTTCATGCATGATGCATAAATTCCATTCAAACACAGGATTCGGCCTGGTCATCGTCAACTTCTTCCTCCTAATCCTAACAGCGCCTTTGAGGCGGGAAGAAGTTCCGTTCTTCTGATAAGGGAGCAATAAATTCTTTTTCTCCGAAAGATTTAGGTGTCCTGTGGCTGCTATCTTGCTGCAAGTCCTTTCTTTAAAAAAAAGTATCCTACATAGCACACTTTCTAGCTTAACAATTCTTATAACCTAAAACTATATTTAACACACTACTGAAGAGAATTAATACAGCATTACTTTCTAACACAACACATATAATATTCATTTCAATATTTGCGAAAAGCCAATCATAAAATACGCATTTTTCACAATTCCCACTCTTATTCTTTGTAAATCATTTGGCTTGAGCAATATTTCTTGTCTACTTGCATCTTCTGGACTATGCTGCAAAATAAAATATAGGATTACACAAGGAAGAATATCAAGACAGTTCGAAAATCTTAATTTCTTCTAATACATTCTCCCCCAGCTAGGTTTTAGCATTGTTTTCTAATTTTTGGACTGGTACCTGGGTTATTATATGCATTTTTTTTTTTCTTCTTTGATTCCTTTTGCTTGTTTCTAGAATGACTTTTCTGTGATCATCAATTTTGAACACTCTGATATATTAAACTTTCCACAAACACTCCTTTCTTTAACCAATAAATAGTCCAAAGCCAACCTATTCTGGTACACTACTGTTTTTGTTTGGCTTTGCTGACTTGATATTAACTCTAATGTCTGGGCGACTTTATTTGCTATCATTTCTATAACTGCTTGGAGTCTTGTTACACAACTCAACATACAATTTGGGGTCAATACAGAGTTAAATTTCTGTGCTGGTTTTACCTTTTTGTTTACTATTTGTTTTTGTTTTGTTTTGTTTTGTTTTTACCAAATCTTGAGCCGTATCTTTAAGATTAAATGTAAAACAAATCCATCTCTCTCCTTTTGGACATTCAATTCCAAATCTATTACCACTTTTTCCTAAGTTTCTGGTAATCAAATAATTTTCTCCATTTTGCTTACAGGTTCTTAATTTGGATGGGTTATAACAGTGGCTGTTGACATAGGCGTGTGTAATAAAAGAGGAACTTTGGTTTCTTTCTATGTGATGCTTTCGGTAGCATTTGTGACACAATCTTGCTGGTATCCCGAAAGGGATAAAACAACAAATGAGTGCCAGAAACAGGAATAATAGAGGTCCAGTATGGCTTATACTCCCACCTCCCATGCCTGTGAGGTTGCAACCCACAGCAGGTGTATTTGATCTTCTTGGTGGCGAAATACAGAGGCCAATCTGGTCTTGCCCTCTATTTCCTTGTCACTTTCTCTTAACTAATTTCCAGGCAAATTGTTTTTGACACCCCTTAACTGTAGTTTCCCACCGTTCCTCAGGCATCTCTCATTCAACAGGCACTAATAATTCCCATCCATAAAACAAAAGTATTGCTTTAATACTTTTTGCAATAAGAGCATAAATTTTGTGAACTACAATTCTAATTATTCCCACAATTCAAGCATTCACTGATAACCCAGCTAGCATGTCCAATATTAGGATGAATCAAATAAAGTTTACAGTATGATACTGATTAAAGTAGTACTTCTCCTTCTTCCCTGTATAATTCATGGGCTAAGATCAGAATACAAAAACAGTCTTGACCCCTCTGTCTGAAGTATTCCTCCCCAAGGAGATGTTTTATTCAGGCAGTGCTCGGAACCACTGATATAAGCATTGCCTCATTTCTTAATTAGGTGTTATTCTTTGTACCTTTCTTGGATCATTTGGCTTTTCCCAAACTATTACCACTCAGTTCCTATTGGGAAGTCAGTTTGGTATCAGCTGGTTTAAATGTGATAGTTCATTCCTCAGGTTCCTTCACAAGTCCTTTGATTCTGCTGGCATGAATGCACCCTCTTTCTGTGATTCCGATTGTTGCTTCAGTAGTACCTGGAAAGGACTTCTTAATAGCATAGTTATAAAAGAAAGACAATACTGCATTAACTTTTACCATTCACTTTTCTTCCAAACTTTCTCTTAGCTAAAAGCTTTCTCCACAGCAGCCTCTTCTTATATCCAGTTGTGCTAATAGTTGCAGAGGCAAATTCTTCTTTCTGTGAGTTACTGTTAGTTAAATAAGAAAGGCCAGACCAATTTTAACACGAGATGTATCACATCTATTGCTTTTTACTTTTTGGGCAACATTTAATTGTTTGAGCCTTACAAACCCATTCTTCAGAAAAAAAAAAAAACACCACCAAAAAAACCCAACTTCTTTTTAACAGCAAACAAAAAAAACAACAAAAAGAAACCTTCTTACTTAAGAAAATCAAACCACTTTGTGAGGTTTGGAGAGTCAGCAATCTCTGCTCTGATTTTATCTTTTAGTGCTAGCCCCCTCCCCCTCTTCTCACAGCCTTGCTGTCAATGCTGTTCTTGCCCCTTCCCCCACTGCTGCCACTTTGCTGCAGTGCCGGAGCAGGGGAGAGCGGCCTCGGCCATGGGGACCCTGGGGACATGCCTTGGGTCTCTTTTTCCCCCTTTCTCTCTCTCTCTCTCTCTCTCCCCACTTACCGGGGCCGACGCTGCCATCCTAGACTCGGGACCCCGGCAGTCTGGGAGCCACCCCGGCAGTTCCCCACTGAGCCAGCCCCGCTCCTGGCCGGCAAACCCGTGTCATCTGCTCCCAGCACCGCCGCCGGGTCACCTCCATGGATCGGTCCCGGCCGCAGCCCCCGAGACCCCACCGCTCATAGGGAGCAGTCAGACACCTCCCAACCTTGGTAACCCCAAAACTTGGCGTCCTCAGGTGCTCCTGACATTCTTTTTCTTTCTATAGTCAACTTATCCTATTTTCCCTTCAAGGACGGCCCGTTCTGCTAAACCCTTTCCGGACCCCAGCTCAGCACTGAATAACCTCCTAACAACCATGTGTTAAGACACTTCCCTGCCTTTCATGCAAAAAACCTGCATTCACACTTCTGCTCTCTTCCAGCACCAAGATGCTATCATTCCACATTTCAACATCCCAGAGTTTGCCAACCACCCCCCTACTTTAACTTCTCTCTTTCTTCTCTTCTTACTTTTTTTTTCTTTGATTCAACTCACCTCAGACGGTACGAGGTGCACTCAACTAATTTACTTCCAAAAGTAAGCTTACAACTTTCTTTTACTAGGGTTGCAGTAGCTGTTATAACTTAAATACATACTGGCTAGCTGTAGCTTACTGGATCTAACATCTTTGATATATAAGCTACTAGATTTTTTACTCTTCCTCACTCCTGAATTAAAATTTTATGAGCTACTCCATTTTCTGTATTTATGTATAGATGATAAAGGATTTTTCTAACAAGGGTAAGCTTAAAGCTGGTACCTAGGCTAGTTTTAACTTCAACTCTTAATTTAACAATATCTTCCTTGGTCCATTTTATATCATCTCTCTCTGTCAATTTTTCATACACAAATTTTACTGCCTGTGTGTACCCCTCAATCCATAATCTATATTATTTCAATAATCTAAGTAATTTTCTGGTCTCCCTCTTTGAAGAGGGAGGGAGAAGGGATAAAATTCCTGCAATTCTCTCATGGTTGGGTTTCCAGCTACCTTTATTTATTAAGTGTCTAAGATATTTTACCTCTAGTTCTACAAATTACAGTTTCCCTTTTGATACCCTTAGTTTTCTTTTCCCGAGAAAATGTAAAAGTTGTATAGTAGCCTCTCTCACTTCAACTTCAGCCTCCTTAGATAGTAAAAATCATCCACATATTGGATAATTTGTATTCCAGGAGGAGTAGGGAAATCTTGTAGTATTGTTTCTAAAGTTTGCCCAAATAAGTTTGGAGATTCCGTAAACCCCTGTGGTAACTTTGTCTATCTTAATTGCTGCTTTCTCCCAGTTTTGGTTTTTTTTGGATCCTCCCATTAGGAGGCAAAAATATCTCCCATCCAAATTTTACTTTCCTCCCTCAATTACCGCATCTTTAATGACCAGAACTGTAAAACTTTCTCCTTTTTCCCCTGTTTCTTCCACTGTATATTTGCTCACACTGTAGCCCTTTTGGAATATTCAACGGGCAGGTTGTCTCTGCCCGTGTCTACTACAAATTCCAATCTTTATTCTTGGGGAGCCACTTATAAAGTTATCACAGGCTTAATAGAGCTTATGACCTCCCTATTCCCCCTCTGTGCCCATCTCTTTAAAGATTTTCAGATCTTCCACTTGCTTAGGACCATTTTCCTATCTCTCTTAAGTTTATCTATTTAGTTGGAGTTTCTTCTTTTCCCTCTAAAAAGCTGTCCCTTAATAACCTTTTCTTGCATTTCACCTTTGATATGCTGTCTCATTTATTCCCTTGATTATGTAATTACAATAATTGTTCATGTGTTTACTCCCCTCATTATTTTGACCCCACTCAGGAGGTACAGTTAGCATTTTGTCTTCTCCGGGGGTTCTAGCAGATTACTTTTTTTCCCCCAAGCTTTTATTCCAGATATTCTGATTCACTGCTTTTCTCCCCAAGGAAAATATTATTTTCATTATAGACCGCACCTCTTCTAAAGCATAAATTTTTGGACTTAGAAATTGGTCCAACTGTTCAGCTATACCTATGAGATCCTCCAAATATCCCTTTTATTTGTTTATTAAAATGTCTGACCTCAGACAAAGTCAAAGGAGCATTTACAAACCCTGGTCCGCCCCCTCCTATGCGAACCTCTCTTAATGGAAATAGAGCAATCCCGTTATCCCATTCTTTTTGGATTTTTACCTTCTATAGCCTTTCTCCTGTATTTTTAGAAAGAATCAGGAGAGGGCTTTCTTTTAACTGAACTTTTAGTATTTCGATAAGGTGATTCCTTTAGAGAGTTCCCCTGACCATCCGGAGCTGCGGTTACCAAGGGAACGGAGCTCGGGGCAGGACGGGTGGGACTCGGCTTAGCTCTGGGTCTCGGCCCTCCGCAGGCGGGGTCTGCAGGCGGGATCGCCCGAGCGGTGTTCCGGCGCAGACCGAGCTGGAGCGTGGAGAGCCCCCGCATGGCCAATGGTGGCTGATCCGGCAGAGGCAAAGCCGGCGAGAGACCCCGGCTGCAGCGGCGGCAGCCGACCGGAGTCAGGGCAGCCGGGGATGGGACGGACGGGGCACACGGACTGTGCCGGAGCCGGCACAAGGGCTGGGGGGGTGGTGCAGCCGCCAACGAGTGGGGAAACAAACGGGAATGGATGAGGTAATCTTTTGTTCCCAGCCTTTTTCTCTCACCGTTTCTCTTTTATTACTCTTTAAAGATGTTATTTTCTTACACTCTCCACCCCCCCAGCATGTGGTATATTCCTTTTTTTCTGGATTAAAAGGTTTTTTACAAATAAATCCAGAGCTTAATGAAGCTAAACTTCTGCTTGGAAACTTTGAAATGGTCGACGAGCTAACTCACGACATTCTCATGTTGTTTTTCTCATCACCTTTTTATTTATCCTCTGGCAAATTGTACATTTTTCAGTTACTTGTTTTTCTACTCTAAAAATCCTAATGCACCCGTAGTTCCTTAAAAAAATCACACAGAGCCTGAGTATCCCACTGGGCTTTTTGATACATGTCTTTTACTGTTCCCTAGTAAGCATTTTAGTATCTAATTGTCTTCCATGAAGATTTTTCCATTTCCCCAATTTATTCATCACCTATCGTAATTCTTTCTTTCTTTTTTTTCCAATTTTTCCTCATTTGGAGTTAATATTAACTCTTTCAGCTCTATTTTCTGCTGCATCTTTAGCTTCCTGATCTGCCAAAATATTTCCTCCTATTTCTAGGGTCTTTACCTTTTGGTCTCCCTTAATATGTACTATAGCCATCTCTCTTAGGTAATTTTTCTTAAGGTCTGTGCTGCTCTAAAGGCATACCTTGAATAATATAACTCCTTTCTTTTGTGTTAGATATTCTAGTGCTCTTTTTAAAGTATATAATTCACAAGTCTTGAGCCTTCTAGTTTAAGGTCAATTGGTTAATTTCCCTTTTTCTATAGTTTGCATGTTTCTCTCATCAACTTCTGCATGCCCTGTATTTTGCAAGGAGCTGTATTTCTGTTTGCTAACATAACTCCCAAAGGCCTATCTTGGGATATCTCTTCTAGTATACTTTTAGTCCCCTTTTTCCTCTATCCAACTTACTGGTTTTCTGCCCCATTCTCAATATTTTATCTCTTTGTCCCCTGTTTCTGTTCTTGGCTTTCTACTAGCAACTTGAATACCGCTTTTCTTTCAACCACTTACACCCAAAACAAACCCCGTGTACACTCCCCCTGGCTTCAAGGAGATGTGCTAAAGCTTAAAATGCATAATCCACAATACTCATACTTTCATTCATCTACATTCACTCACTTTTATTTCTCATTCACCTTCACACATTCCTTTACACCCTCAAGACACAAAGTGGATTCTTATCACCAGAAAATCACTGGTCCCTGTGCCCCCCACCCTTTGCCTTGGGGTTGGCCTCCAGGTCTCAGTACCTCGGGGCCTCCTGAAAGGGCCCTGACTCCGGTTGCCTCGGTTCCTGTTCACCTGTGAGGCTGTCTGTGTGTCACTCACACTCTTCAGGTATGGCTCCCTCACACACTGGAAGACCAATAGCCTGGTCTGCAGGTCACACACGCCCTTCAGCCACAGAGTCCCCACCTGCCCGAGGACACTAGCCTGGTCTTCGGGTCAACTGCACCCCCCTTCCCACCCGCCTAGGAAGTTGAGGCTTTGTGTGTGACTCACTCTCACACACACAACAAGACAACAATAAGGTACCTTTTACTTTCACATCACCTATTGCAAGTTTAGGTGCTTCTGGCCAGTCCCAGTGTCATTGGATATCCCTCCATCCAGCTGTGTTGTTCAACCCCAGATACTCTTGGCTATTTTTCCCTCAATCCTGCCGCGCTGTCCAACCCCAGATCCTGTTGGGTATTTTCCCTCAATCCAGCTGTGTTGTTCAACCCCAGATGCTCTCGGGCATTTTCTGTCCCTTAACCCAGCGGTGTGGTACAACTACAGATGCTAGGCATTTATTTTGGCTGTGTTGTCCAACCCTGGATGTTCTTAGGGCAGTTTTTTTTTTTTATCCCTCAATCTAGCTGTTGTCCAACCCCGGATGCTGTTGGGCAAAATTTTCACCACTCAATCTAGCTGTGTGGTCCAACCCTGGATGCTCTTGGGTATATCCTCACTCCGGCAGAATTCTGCTCAACCCTGCTCTTGGATGCTATTGGAATTTAAATCCCTCAACCCCGCAGGTTTTAGGGGCCCCTCCTGTCCCGTTTCCTAGTGGATTGGGCTAGGAAACCTTGCTCCCTACTTCCGAGGGGTCCAACCCCTCCCTGAGACCCAGTCCCAGTTACCCCGGGGGATTCTTTCACTCCTCTTATCACTCACTTCGTCTCTTTACTGGCCGCTTTTCTCGCGAAAAGTCGGAAACGCAGCATGGGAGACTCCGCACTCACTTGGCAGGTCTGGGACAACCAGCCCGCCCCTCATTCACACACATCCATCTCCCCCACTGCCCCCCCGAGAAATACTTACCAATCCCTTTTCCTTCCCGGGTTCTTCGTGAGCACTACTAGTCTTAGGGGGCCAATTACGGCGGTTTTAGGGAGCCTTTTTCCCTTCTCTTTGTTTTATTGCCTCCTTTTGTCCACCGATCCTAACCTGCGTCTGATGGTCACTCCAGGGGAAACAGAGGGAGGTTGCCAAATCGGGCAGGGCGCGCCTCCCCACTCTGACCCTCCCAATGCACCACCAGCAAGGTGTGTTAACCATCCTCTGCTACCAATTGTGAAAAATGCCAATCACTTGTTTTTTAAATTTTTAAATATTTAATAGTAATAAAAATAGTTATAAAAATAGTAATACAATTAGAGTAATAATAATTTAGGCAATTTGAATTAAGACAATATGAGACAATAAAAACAAAGAGTTACAGTCGTCCGGGTACATTTTCCTGGGCAGCACAAGTCCGAAAAAGGACACCCGTTAACAAAGGATTAACCCTTAAAAATAACAGCCTGTTGCATATTCATACACTTCATGCATGATGCATAAATTCCATTCAAACACAGGATTCGGCCTGGTCATCGTCAACTTCTTCCTCCTAATCCTAACAGCGCCTTCGAGGCAGGAAGAAGTTCCGTTCTTCTGATAAGGGAGCAATAAATTCTTTTTCTCCGAAAGATTTAGGTGTCCTGTGGCTGCTATCTCGCTGCAAGTCCTTTCTTTTAAAAAATGTATCCTACATAGCACAGTTTCTAGTTTAACAATTTTTATAACCTAAAACTATATTTAACACACTACTGAAGAGAATTAATACAGCATTACTTTCTAACACAACACATATAATATTCGTTTTAATATTTGCGAAAAGCCAATCATAAAATACGCATTTTTCACAAATGACTTAGCGAGTTTTAGCCACTCTAAAATACCATGAGCTACACACAGTTTGCCTTGCCTTGGTTTTGTTGGAAAGCAATGCTGGAGCCATAAGTGCAGTGCTTATGCCCGTGCAGGTTGGGCCTCAGCAGGGACATTGCACAGCGGCAAGGGAGGAGATTTCCACAGGCACGGGGGCGAGCATGGAATGGACATGCAGACAAATGGGAGAGTTCCCAGCTCAGACAGACCCTGCAGAGGAGGGCATTTTGTCCCTCCTCAGGGCCTGAAAGAAACAGGGCAGGAGATCTTTCTCCTTTTAATGCCTTTATTAAAAGTGATCAGCACAAGGCTGGGAGGCCCTTTAAGGTCCTTTAGCAGTCGTCACTGCCCAGAGTGACTCAGAGTAGGAAGAAAGGGTAGCTTTGTTCGCTCGGGGGCAGACCTGGGGATCCTCGCCTCAGGAAAGCACATGTGGGTAGATACTCCTGGATCCCACTTTCCCACTTTCCCATCTAGAGTCCTGGCTCTAACAACCATCTGGTGAGGGGCCATTAAGGTTTTCAGCATCTCTGCTGGCTCCAGACATCACCCAGGATGTCTAGACACTATTTTGATTTCTTAATTTTGGGTTGGCTCGTTGTTTTTGGGGGTTTATTGGCTGAGTTTGGTGGTGGGCTCGCCCAAGTGCATCTTGGCTCCAAGGTTATTTGCATGTCAATTCCAAGGTCCCCTCCTTTCACTGTCCGAGAAAAGCCATCTACCTGGCTCGGGCGGGGTGGTACTGATACAATAGAGAATTAACGACTGACATTTGCACGTCAATCTCGTCTTTTCACCGTCGGGGTGCCATCTCCCAGGAAACAGCAGGGCTACGACTCGGGACGGTCCCCGCCCCTAGGACCAACCCGTGCGACCCCCGCGGGCCCCCACCCCGGCTCAGCCGGGACCCACGCCGCGGTGGGGGGGGCCGCCGTTCCCGGGGCGGGCCGGTCCTCGCTGGCACCACCCGTGGGGCTCCCCCGGCCCCGCCGGGACCCGTGCCTGAAGGGGGGGCACCCCACCGCTCCCGGGTCACCAGGCAGCGGCGGGATGGCTCAGGGCACTATCAAGAACAGGTAATTAAAAGGAAACTGTTAACAGGAGATTACAACACGAAATTATCAACAAGAAATAGTTAGAACTCCAACCTGGCAGCTATTGGTTTAAGTTGCGAACTCGGCAACCTTTTAAAAAAAATGGGTAACCTTTTGTTGTTCATAACAAGGCCCTTTAAGGGTCTTCAGGCCTCTTTGAAGAGGAGTTTTTCTCTCTTTAGGGGTTTGAGGGGGGGAATCCCACTACTTCAAGGGTGTTTTTTCCTCCCCATTTTAGGGTGGTTTTGGGGCCGCAGTCACACAAGCGCCTTTCAAGGGGGGATTGTGATAGCTATAAGTGACATTTTTATGGGGCCCCCACTCCAAGCCCTTGATGGGGTGTTTTGCCTCACAGGGTGGATTTTTGGGGTTCTCTGTACCATCGGCACGTTAAGGGCCCCCACTATGCTCGGGTCCCCTTAAAAGGGCAACAGCACTGCCGTTGATTCCGACAGCGGAGCCTGGAGAGGGGTTGGAGATCCTGGTAAGGTTGGGGGTCCCAGGGGGCTTTGGGGGTCCCGGGAGGGTTTGGGGCTTCCTGGGTGATGGCGATGGGGACTCTGTGCTGGGTATAAACTGTTGTGAGGGGTTCCTGGGGGGGTTGTTGTGTATACTGGGGGTTTTGGGGGTCATGGTGGATTTTTGGGGGTTCCCAGGGGGGGTTTTCAGGGGTCTCAAAGGGGAGGATTTGGAGAAGTCAGGGGGAACCCAAGGCTGTTTTGGGGTACCTGTCGGTGACAGAGATGGGGATCCCGTGCCAGGTATGAACCTTCTCGTGGGGGTCTGGAGAGGTGTTGGGACATCTGTGGAAATTTTGATGTCCTGGGAGGGTTTGGGGGCTTCTGTATCGGGTTTTGTGGTCTTGTGGAGCTTTTGGAGGGTCTAGGGATGGTTTTGGGGTCCCGGGGAGGTTGGGTTGTTCCAGGGGGTTTGGGGTTCCTGGGAGGTTTTGGGGGTATCTTGGCGATGCTGGTGACAGAGCTGGGACCCCGTGCCCGGTATAAGCCCCCTCACTGGGCACAGGCAGCATCAGCGTGTTCAGGGGAATCCTGGGGGGCCCAGGGGGTCACCCCAACCCCCAGGGGACCCCAAATGCTAAGGGATCCCCAAACTCCCCTTAACGCAGGATCAGTTGTAGGCAGGAGGGCACCAGCACTCAGCCCCCACCCCCCCACCATCACAGGGGGGCTCTGGAAGAAATCTGAGGGGTCACGGACAGGTCGGGGGGACCCCCAAAGTCCTGGGAATGGAGGAACACAGGGGAACTCCCAGGAATCCCCATATGCGGTTTATGGGTGATCCAGGAGGAGTTTGGAGGGGCTCGGTGGGACATGAGGGACCCCCAGGAGTCTTGGGAGGGGAGAAGAACACGGTGACCCCCAGGATGGGTTGGAGCTTCCAGACGCCGAATCCGATGAGGAGAACAAGGCCGATGGCAGCGCTGACAGACACAGGGAGCACCAGGGTGAGATTCCCGCTGGATTCCGGCTCTGGGAAGCACGGCATGGTCCGGAGGGGAGGGGAACCCCCATCCCGCTGCTCCACATTCTCGAGGGGAGGAACAGGGGTCCAGGGGGTCTCTGGGACAAGGAAAAGGGGGCTCTGGGGCTGGGAGAGACGGGATGGCCGAGAAGGGGGTGCGGGGGTTGTTGGTGCCGGATAAAGGGGTGCAGGGTGGAACCCATGCCCGGGGAATGGGGGTGCGGGGGGATGGCGGCGCCAAGGAATGGGGGTTCAGGGGCCCCTCGGTACTGCGGAACGGGCGATCAGAGAGTCCCGGTGCCGGAGGGCCCCCTCAGCTCTCGCCGCCCCCCGGGGCCTCAGGAGCGCCCCCAGCCCCAGCGCTGGAGCCATCTCTGCGCTCTGCTGCGGCCCCGCCCCCTGAGCCGCCTCCGACCCCGCCATTGGCGGCGCTCCTTGCTGCCCGCCAATGGCGACCGGAGTCTCCGGTGACGTCACTGGTCGCCGGGCAAAGGAAGGCCTGGGGGTGAGACGCCCCGGGCTGGCCGGAAATGGAGTCCGGGGGTCCCCGGGCTCGTGGAAACGGTGGATCCAGAGGCTGGGAGAGGAGGATACCCAGGAAAGGGGGTGCAGGGAGTGTTGGGGCAGGATAAGGGTGTGCAGGGGGTCCTGGAAATGGGGAAGGAGATGCGGGGGGTCCCTGTGCCCAGGAACAGGGATTAAAGGGCCTCCCCGGGGAGCTCCCCAAAGCCTCTCCCAGGGGGGAGCAGGAGTTGGGTCAGTAACTCTGGGAAGAGAAAAGGGGGTGGCCCCGGCTTGGGGGGGACATGAGGGAGTCACACACTCTCCCGGGGGGACACGACCCCCGGGGACCCCCACTCACCTTCTCCCACAGGGGAGGCCGAGCCCCAGCCCAGGCAGCATCCTGGGGGGAGGGACGGGCAGGATCCGGGAAAGGGCAGCAGCTCGCGGGTGCCGCGGTTGCCTGATGACCACAAACAGGGCGGCACCGTCTGTGCCAGCGGCGCGGCCTCAGTTGCCTGAGAACGCGCTCCTGGCTGGTTGTGCGCAGCCTGGGCTCCTGCAGGCGGCTTCGCTGGGCGATTTGCCGAGTGAATTGTTCACGGAGCATTGGTCTCTGCCAGCGAGTCCTGTGAATTTGCGGAGCATTGGTCTCTGCAGAGGATTCCTAAACGTGCAGGACATTGTTCTCTGCTAGGGAGTCCTCAATTCGCACAGCATTGGCCTCTTAGGAAGGTTCCTCCACGTGCAGAGCTTTGGCCTCTGCGAAAGGTTCCTGAATTTCCTTTGAAGGTAAAGATTGACTAAAGTTGAACTTTTCAGTTTTGTCTCATCTGCACTCTGAGAGAGAATGCCAGTGGGAAATACAGGATGGGATAATGCCCGTCTTCTGGTGCAGCAGTTCGGTGGCACGCACAGCTGAGTGGATGAACTATGGTCTACTGATTGTGCTGTTTTTTGCACTGAAGAAATGCAACATTTTCTAAATGTACTAGTCTTTACATTTTTTTTCCTATAGTGATTGCTTAAACTGGTGACCAAGTTCTGTTCAAGTTTCAGTGGGTTGTTATTGTCTGGTTATTAAAATTATTAGGGATAGGCCTCTGAATTGAGGTGCAAACGAGACCATATGTCAAAGTCAATAGTCTGGATTTTATGTAACAGTAAATGTGAGGAAGAGAGAAAGGAATAGAAAAAGCAGGAGAGGGGGTGGGGTGTTGGGAAGAGGGGGGACAAAGAGAGTGACAGAGACAGATTAGGTAGAAAATATCACCATTCCTTGGATTCCATTGGTGTGCCATAAAATCCTCTTCTGGTCTTCTCTGTGGTGAGGTCTCACAAAATGTAACACTCCAATGGATTCATGCAGATTTGGGCAAGGTGGGACCTCCCAGGTACCTCCCTTGGGTGGGGCAAGTTGGACTCTGTCTATTGCCACTTTCAAATAATATAAAATCTCTAGCACTAGTATATCCTTAGAGTCTGCCATGAATTGGGTTGTGTTACTTTGCATGCCCTGCAGTCATTTGGTGCAAGGCCTCAGGAATGGGTCTGGGGGCACCGTGGAGGTTTTTGATGGGAGGCTTGTGTGCAAACCTGTCCTCAGCAGACGAGTCTGTGGCCATGACTTGCCCACCTTGAACCCAGACAGAGCTGATTTTCCAGACAGCTGCTGGGTTTGGCTTTGTTGTGGATAGGTTTTTCTCCTAGCCTTGTTTACTTCTCCCCAGACCTGAGATAACAGGACAATAGTGTCACCTTTGTCTTGTTCCAAGTTCCCCTAGGCAGCTTAACTCACAGTCCCAAGTTCCAGTCAGGAGGCATTTTCAGGGAGGGGTGGGCTGCGGTGGTCACAGCTTCTTTCTACAGTTTTGTCACAATGGGCAGAAAGTCCTTCATAACAATATTTAAGCCATTAGCCATAACATTCCAGTCTCTCCCAAGTCCTGTGAGGAGCAGCTGAGAGAGCAGGGGTGCTTTAGCCTAAAGAAGAGGACATCCACTCTAGCTATTTTTAAGTAATATTTAAGCTACAGCTTTGTCCGTTCTAACTATTATTAATGTTCAGATTTTTAGCTGCAGTATGATCCATCTTTGAATTGCACAACATAGTGAATGGAGATTTGAATGGATAGTTCAGAAAAAGTCCAAGCAGGGGCCTAACAAAGTAGCTACTTACACCAAACAAGCACTTAGCTACTGTTCTGGTTTAAAAAGGAAGTGAGTTTTTTGGGATGCTGTGGTCAAACCAATCGGTACTCAGATTTGAATATTGGCACCTGGTGTGGCCACTGAGGATATGGACACGCCTCTGAGAACTCAGGGGATAAAAGCAGAGAACTGCCAGGAGAAAGTTCTCTTGGTTCCGGTTAGTGAAGAGTCCAGACCTGCCCTGCCCAGCTGCGGGCTGGGCGGGGGAGGGGAAGCCATGTGGCCGGGATGAGGTAGGATGGGCCTTGGACAGAGAAGGGAGGTGAAGGGCCCTGCAGGATGGAAGGGTGGAGGAGCACTGAGAGGCATCGGGCAGCCACCACCCCCCCTCTGGGAGAGAGAGAGAGAGAGAGAGAGCCTGAGCTTGTGCCACCTTGGAATTTGATATCATGTGCTGGCAGCAGGCCCGGCTGAGAAGGAGAAGGGGGGGGGTGCAGCGGGGCTCGGTGAGAAGTCGTGGGAGTTCTGGGCAGGCAGAGGCTGAGATTTTAACCCTTTTCTTGAATGATGGGAATGAATAATCTCAATGAGAAGAGAGATGGAGATGAACTGGGAGGAAATGGGCAAGTGTGATGAAAGTTTGTGCACGTGAAAGATGTCGGAAGAGTTCAGAAGAATCCTAGGTGGGAGGAGAGGATGGAGTGGCCTTTGGCTGGAGTTGTCTTGTATAGCTGTGGACAGAACGTGTTTTTTTCCTGAAACACAAAGGCTGCACTGGGGGGGAGGCAATGGCTTGGAGCCAAGAGAGTGCAGTGATGTTATGTGAAGGAGTGGCATGAACAGAGACGACAGGTGAGGAGGGTGGTAGTGCCCTTGATCTTCAGTGAAGAAGGAGGTCTCGGTTCTTGAGACCCCTCGGCCCCAGGGGGTGAATTGGGGGTGGACATGTGTCCTGAAAATGAGAGACTGTTGCTTTTTTGGAGCTGGGCAAAGCATCCTTAAGAGGGGAACCCTGGAAGCAGCCCTGGTCCAAGCACAGTGGTGAGAGCACTGGGCATGGAAGGAAGAGGGCATGATGGCAAATGTTCTCCGGACAGTGCCACGTGTGACATGGAAACACAAGAGGTTTCAGCTGTGTTTCCTGGGAGAGCCTATGGTACAAGAGATTCTCCTCTCTTCTGATAATCAACTGAGAATTGATTGTCTGAATGGTGGTGGTGATGAACTGAGAGTTGATTATCTGAGGGGTGGTAACTTGATTGAGAATCCAAGGTTTTGTCTTACTGTGCTGTGTTGGAGATTTGGTGGGGCGAAGAGGAATGTGTTTTGGAAGGTTTTCATTCTGAGTTCTATGTGTGTGTTTCTTTTACATCTTGTAAATTAATCCATTTCTTTCCTTTATTCCAAAGCTGGAGCGTGCTTAGCTCTATTTCTGGTCACATCTCACAGCAGACACTAGGGATAATACATTTTCATGGGGGCACTGGCATTGCACCAGCGTCAAACCATGACAGCTACTTTCAAATCATATCAAATTTTTAGCACCAGTATATCTCTTGAATTGGGTTCTGGATTTTCAGAGTTCCATTGTTGCTTCTTCCAGTTTTGTTGAGGCATTGCCACTCATCTGGGAGACCCTCCCTTCAAAATGACTTCTGGAGTCCCAGAGAAGAGCTCGACACCTCATCTTTTGTCCAGGAAAGATTGACATCTTTTACTGTAAGTACCCACTGGGCTGTGTTAAGGCTGCAAACACCCCTGGTGTCCCTGGTCTCCCTGCCCCTGTTGTCCAGCAGTGCTGTGAAGCTGCAGACCCCCTCCCCAGCTCTTTGTGCCATGCTCCTGTTGGTGGGGGCTGTCCTGGTGCAGTAGGGAACAGTGTGTGATGTTTCAGGGTCTTGCCTGGCTGTGCCAGCGGAGCCAAGTGAAACCAATGTACAACTGAAGCCCTGAGCACGTGTTCTGTCCCTTTCCCTTTGCCACAGGAATTCCTTCTGTCAGGCTGGACACTCAGCTGTGCTGCTCTGACCATCCTGCCCTTGGGCACCTGGGCATGTGGTGGGGGGAAGCTCAAACTCTGCCCAAAGCCCTGAGAGCCACAGCTGGTCCCAGCTAGAAGAGGTTCCAAAGCAGCTGTTCTTTCTCAGCTCCTGTGTGAGCACAGGTCCAGCCCTGCAGACGCAGTGTACAGCAAAGCAAGTTATCTGCTGCAGCATGTCCAGAAGAAAATGTCTCAGCGCCTTTGTTCTGCAGGATGGTGGAAATCTTCCTGTGCTGGGAATTCTCCCCTGCTCTTGGTTTGCCCTGTGTTGATGGTATCTATCCCAAAGGAGTTGCCTTCTCTTGCAAGCTCTGGATTGGTGTGAATGTTGAGGGCTGTACAGTTCTTACCTGCTCTCGGGCTTTGCCTTGAGTCTGTACCACATCCTCTGTCTCCTTGGTTAATCTTGGCTCCTCTGCCTCTCTGTCCTAGGTTGACTATGTGATGCTTTTATCCCCAATCGTCTCATTCTGTTTATGCTGAATAGTAAGTTTTGCACCTTTAAGACTTGCTTCAAAGATTGAGGGGGGGAGAGGAGGCGCGCAGTTTGTTTTCAGACACTGAACTCACTCCTACACATTCCTGCTTCTGGACTGCGTGTTTCTGCGGATGAACAGACAGCGGGACAGGGCTCTCTTTTTTTCTTGCTTTTTAGTTAGTTTAGCTAGCTGAGGCAAAGAAGTTCCCTGGACTGTGCTTTTTTTTCCTTTTTTTCCCCTTTCTCTGGACCTGTTCACACCTGCTCTGGACTGAACAACCATAAGAGCACCAGCAGCTCACATCGGTGGGCCGGGCCGGGCCTGGGCCACGGCATTTCCAGCGCCGGAGGGACTGATAAGAGACTGAGTGAGCTGAACTGGAATCTGGGGAGGGGACTTTCTGGGTTTGTCATCTCCTTTGGAGCAGCAAGGGGTTTTATTGTTTAATATTAAGTTTTCTTGTTTAATAAACAGTTTTTTTCCACTTTTCTCCAAGGAAGTATTTTCTCCTGTACCGGTTGGGGGAGGGGTGGTAGAATCCGATTTCCTAGGAGGGCCCTTTGGGGGTTCTCTCCCAAATTTGCCCTGAACCAGGACACTCTCTCAGCCTGTTTGGCTCCCTTTGTGCAGCTCACAGTCAAAGCTCAGGGGCTGAGTCTTCTCCACTTTATGCTGGAATCACTTTTCAATAACAGCATTGTCACTGCAGGAGCTGTGTTCTGAAAGAGCCCTGCAATCAGACAGATGTAGCAGAAGTAGTGAGAGGCCTTTAGGTGCCACTTCAGGCTCCTGCCACTTCATCCAGCTCTGCTCAGCTTTTCCAAAAGCAACACAGTGCTCTGCTTTCCCTTTGGAGAACCACAGCACACCAAAGCCATGTGCTCCTGGAGGTTTTCCCCTTCACTTGAAGAAATTGTGATTGTTTTGCAGTTTCCCAAGAGAGTTGAGAGGAAGAAAGTAGAAAAATGTCAGCAGTTGTGTTCCAGTGTAAAGAGGAAAAGAGAGACCATTGGAATTTCAGTCAGGGAAAGATTTTCTCAAGTGAGGCTTGTGCCAAGAGTGGGCTGGTGGGAAGAGACAGGAGGGAGTCCAAATCATTGGTTTAGACTTTTGGAGAACATTTTGGTGCTTGGGGGTTGATATCTATGAGCTAGAAAATGCATGTTTGCTGGGTCTGTGTATCCCAGAGGGCAGAGCCTGGCCTGCTGGCTGGAGTTAGGAATGCCCAGCAGCCCAGCTTGCCTGCACAGGCAGCAAGAAGGCCTGGAGAGCCAAGATTGGCTTTTCATCCTGGAACCACACTGTCAGTCAGTGCTGGTCATGTTTCTCCAGGCAGAAAATGCCTTTGAGGCCCATAGTCAATAGTCACAGCCTCTCAGTGTTTCTGTCACTTTTGGCAAGCTGATTGCTCTCATGGTTTTATGATTCTTCCTTGCTGCTTTACCGCCCATTTAAATTCTCTTTGCCATCTACTTGTTTTAGGAGTTGTCTTGCTGTGTTCTTTCTTTTGCTTTTCAGGTTTGCTTTGATTCCCATTAAGGCCACAGTGTTAGGCCTCCCCTCTTGCTGCTCTGCCTGCTTGGCTGTATCCCCAGAACGTCCCTACCCAAACCTGATCTGCTAGAAGGGAATTTCTTCCTTTCCCCAGGACAATGTGCTGTTTTGCTTTTAGGTAGCACATTCCCCCTCTGGAACATGACTACTGCATGGCTGTGTGCAGGCAGAAGCCAGCAGGTTTTTGGCCTTGATGAATATGCAGATGACTTGGTTCAGGTGCTCTGTCTCCATCTGGCTGGTGCTGACCTGCTCGGCCCTTCCTTCCCAGCAGGCACTGCCTTACTGGCCCTGGCCAGAATGCTGGAGCCAGACAGAAGGGATTTGAGTTCAGCCTTGTGAATGATGTGCCTGTGCCTGCAGAGCTGAAAGTGCTTTGGGAAAGGGGCCAAGGAGGGATGTCAACAGGGCATGGACAGGTCTCCTCTCATCCTGTTTCCACAAGTGGCAAAATCATTGTTCCATGTCTTTGCTGCAGTTTCCTCAGGTGGTGAAGGTCTCCATGGAGAGCTCCTCTTACTTCCAGCTCACGTGCTCCAGCGATGTGTTCCGTGTCGTGCCGCCGGGCGCCTCTGCCCCTGTGCGCATCCACTTCAGCCCCGGCGAGAACAAGGTGAGACTGGAGGAGCCAAAGCACAGAATGATCTCCACAGCCACTGTTTTCCCTGCACTGTGGGTCCAGCCCATTGCATGCTGTGAGCCTGGCTCCAGTCCATGGGCAGGCAGCCTGCAGCCAGTCACACCTTGGCACGTGCTGTCAGGCACTGCAGCCAGGCCTGGCAGGCTCTGCTTCCCCTCCCTGCACATTCCTGAGCATTGCCAAGGGAAGATGCACAGGGAACAGGATGGAAAAGGACAGAGGGCTGTTGATAGATCTTTGGCCATCTCTAGGTACAGTGGAAGGGATTTAATTGTTATGGAAAATGCTAGAGGAACAAAGAGGTCAGAGAGCTTTCCTCCTTCCTGACTGCCAGCAGCTTCCCTGCCTCACCCTGGGCTGGAGCAAAGACGGTGCTTTTTCACCCCCTCTGTTCTGCAGCCTTGCAGCTGTGCTGTCCCAGAGCACAAGTGACTATGGTACAGCTGCAGGACCAGGGCAGAGGATGTGCTGTGCCTGTGAGCGTGGCCTGGCACAGGCACACTGGGCTCTGGGTGCCCTTGGTCAGCAGGAGGTTGCTGAGCTGCAGGGGACTTGGACACCTGCCTGAAGGAGCTCGTGTAGGGCAGGTACAAGCTGCAGGCAGAGCTGTGAGCCCAGATCCCGTGGCAGTGACACTGCTGTGGCTCTGTCTTCATGCCTGTCCCTGTGCTTGCTCTGTCAGCTGGCACCCATTCCATGCCAAAGGTGCTTTTCTGGGGAGGTTTGAACAGCTGTGCTGGGATCTGGAGGCTTGTTCATACAGAAGGGTTTAGGAGATGGCATGGAAGGGAGGAAGCATTGCCGGGAAACAAAGAGAGGTCCTTTCCAACAGCATCCTGCTGCCTCTTAGCACTGTTCTCCTCCTTACTTGGTTGGAGAGGCAAAGTTAGAGGGGAGTTCTGAGCCAAGTGATGTTTCTGCACCAGGCCAGAGGTGCAGGAGTGCTTTGGGTGCAGCTATTTTCTCATCTTCCTTTTGCTGCTTAGAGTCAGTTTAACACTTTGTCCTATTCTCAAACAGTGGGAATATAGAAACCTAAGGAGGAATGTCCTGTGTTCCCTAGCTCCATGTTCCTTAGAAGGGACTTAGGAATTATTTATCATCATTAAAATTTAGAGTAAAAATTGTGGTGGCCTAGGGCAGTTCTCTGGATGACCCAAGTGACAAAAGAGCTTAATGCCACTGAGACAGGTTTTGCAAAGTACACTGGTGCCTTTAAAATGTGACATATCAGTAGAACTTAGTGTTCATTTTGGGGTGGAATAGCTAAATTGATGCCCTTGAAGGGTTCTAGGAAATGGTTTTTCTTCTGCCATGGGGATGGCACTAAATGCCCTGTGCTGAGGCAGTTTCTTTTCCTGCAGGATTATTCCCATGAGCTCATCTGTGTCACTGAAAGGGAAAGGATAGTTGTGCCAATTCGGGCCATTGGTGCCCGAGCTATCCTGGACTTCCCTGCCCAGCTGGACTTCTCCAAGTGTCCGGTCAAGTGCAGCACCCAGAAGACTCTGCTGGTCTGCAATGTCGGAAACCAGGCAGCTCGTTACCAGCTGAGCACCCAGAGGTCAGGATCTGTCCTTGCACAAAACACCTTTGGGTGATAACAGGGCTGGGGAAGAGCACCAAAAGGAGCCAGAGCAGCCCTGCAGCCTGGCTGGAAGTGAGCAGGATGGAGGACATCTGCTCTCGCTTTCCGTGTTCTGAGCAGGATGCAGCCTTTGAGCTTTCTCTGGCCCCGCTTTCCTGGAGGCTGCTGGAACATGTTGGTAGCTGGCTTGCACCCTCCTGAGCACAAGCAGCTTCTGAAATGCTTACTCAGCAGTGTTGGCCAAATAGGCCCATTCTCTGGGAGGCCACAGGCATGTGGCTTTCCAGTGCTCCTCTCATGAGATGCCCAACATGAGCTGTGCTGCAGGCAGTCGGTGCAGTTCCTGCTACTAAAGCTGTTCTGATTTCCCTTGCCAGCTGGGAGCATCAGTCCCCTCTTCTGCTCCATGATGAACCTTTGAAAGCCAGTTTAAAATTTCAAACAGATGATTTAAATCTCTGAATAAGGTTTTGCCCCCTTTCATTGAGATTTCTTTTTTCTTTTTTTCTGAAGTCCCTGTGTTTCTGCTGTTTTTTCATTTTGGTTTGTGTTAAATGTTTGCCAAAAGATTATTAATTCTTCATTGGGAACTTTGATGAAGGTTGAGCTCTTTCAATGCCTCTCAATATACCACCAGCCCATAGGTACTTCCTGCACAGGTGTGTAGGAAATATGAGACATTTAGTGAAGATGTCAAAAGAATTTGGGCTGATTTAGAAGATTAAAGCATAGAATAACTTTTCCAGAGGGGACCTCTGGAAATCTTCTGAGCAAACACACTGCTCAAAGCAAGAGCAGTGTCTGGGGATTGCAAGGTGCCATTGGGAGATCTGGACCTGCCTTTAGATGCAAGCAAACAAACTTCCCAATGGACCTAGTTTAAAAGCAGAAGAAAACAACCTATTAAAACCCCTCCATACCTTCTCTTTTTTGCCTGTTGGGTGCAGTAGTGATTCATTGAAAGGACAGATCTAATAGGATGGGAACTATCTTAAGGAATAGCTCACAATGAACAGATAAAAGGCCAAAATTTAGCCTGCTTGCCCCATCTCTTGGCACTGGTTTTCATTTGGTTATTACAGTGTCAGGGATGTCTCCTTCACAGCTCTTCTATCTCTGGGCTCAGGGTGCAGCTTAGTGATGTTGGCTGAAATTCAGAGGAGTAGAGCTTGTGTCCTTGGGTTTTGGGGAGCCAGGTCTGTGTGAGAGATGACTGCTACAGCAGGAACAGAGGAGTCTGGTGGGTACAGCCCAGGGTGGGATGTAGGAGAGGCAGGGGCTGAATTGCACTCCGTTTTTCAGTCCAGGAAACAGAGTCCTGAATTTGGCTGGATCCTCTTCTCCTGATAATTTGAAAATAAGAAGATACCTTCTTTCTCAGGCAACCCCTGAAGTCACCCCCAGGAGTGTTATTGCCATCCTGCCATCTGAGGGCAGGAGCATGTAACATGGGGCAGAGGTGGGAATGGAATGGAATGGAATGGAATGGAATGGAATGGAATGGAATGGAATGGAATGGAATGGAATGGAATGGAATGGAATGGAATGGAATGGAGTGGAATGGAATGGAGGCAGTGCTGAAGTGTGGCCAGGGATTCCCTTAAGTGGTAGCTTCTCTGTTCCAGTGAAATTTCTGGCAGAAGAAGAAGAACAAAATCATGTGCCTTGCCCCCAGGAGGCACTGATCCCCTCGAGCCCCAGCAGAGAGCTGCAGCAGTCCTGGCATCACCCCTGGGGCGGATGCAGGAGCTCTGGGGCTGCTGGGGCCTTGTCTTTCCTCCCCTCTCTCCAAAGCCTGACGTCCAGCACATAAACATTGCTGGCCCAAGGCTTCTCTATCAGCCAGCAGTGATGTTCTCACCAGTGGGAATGGGAACAGGTTAGGCCCATCATTGCAGCAAGAGGACCTTAATGAGCAGAACCTGAAGCAAGTTCATCAGCTGTCACTGCTGACATGAGCAAAGTTCAGCTTTTCAGATGTTCTCCTTATTTTTGTGTGTGATGGTTCATCACGAAAGTCCCCAGAACACACTTGTAAGTGACAGATTGACCAGCAACAAAGCACCAAGGCCAGGAACTTTTGTTTCCTCAGTGGGGCTGTAGAAGAGCACAAAGCCCAGCAGCTGCTGGGCAGAAGCACATTTCCCCTGAGCTGTCCCTGAGCGTCAAAGCACAGAGTCTTGTGTTTTTCAGGCAAGAGCTGTTCACCTGGTGACCAATCCTGATTGCTCCTGTTAAATCCAAAGTGCACCAACACATTTGCAGAAGCATTTCCAACACATTGCACAGAGTTTGTCAGGTGGGCCAAGCCAACAGTTACCAGCCTGGATGACAACCCAGAGTCCCAGACTGCATTGCTGGTAAACACACAGAAACCTCCTGTTCTGCTTCCTTGGTGTGCTCCTGCTCATGGTGCTTCATTGAGCTGGGATTGGACCCTTCAGACTGTACATGGCATCCTCCTTTTGGGTTTCCATGTCACTGTATTGCTCTAATCTGCATTTGCATTCTTTCAGAGTTTTGATTGCTCCTTTTCTTAGGGCAGCTTTCATTGAAGTGCTGATGAAATGTGCCCTTTTAGGCTAGATCAGGATGTTTTCAAGGTAAAAGAAACCAAAGAACCACACTGCAAATTCAGCAGTAATTATTCCTTGGTCTTCAAGGGAAAGTTCCTTCTCCCTGTCTGATTCCTAGGCTGTAATATCCCAGGACAGGTAGTGCCCTAACATTTGCATCTCTTGAGGTGAGTTCTATAAACATCAGAAAAGGAGAAATTCCTGAGGCACTCAGTGTCAAGTTGTGCATGCAGGTAGCTCTGAACCCTCTCTGTGCTCTTCACAAACCATTCTCTGATGGGATTGCTGGCAGTGGGACCCTTGAGTCTCATTGCAGAGGGCAGGATGCAGAGTATGGGGGAGGTGAGGTCATTTTATCCCACAGCATCTTGTGGGGGCTGGATCTCCTCAGAAGTGGCTCAGTGGCTGTTTCTGACCCTGCCCTGTCTTCTGCTGACTGTGGTTGGTTTGCTCCCTGCATGCCCAAATGTGAAAAAAGCCAATCACTTGTGTTAAAGTTTTAAAAGTTTAACAGTAATCAAATAGTTCTAAAAAGAGTAATAAAAATTAGAGCAATAAGAATTTGGACAATCAGAGTTAGGACAATAAAGGGACAATAAAAAAGCAAAGAATTAAGGACATCCAGGCATTCTGCTCTGCCACAGAACAGGTTTTGCTAACAAAGGATTAATCCTTAAAAGCAATAGCCTGTTGCATATTCATATATCTCATACACAATGCAAACATTCCTTTCAAACTAAGGATTTTTCTGTTTATTGTCAACTTCCCCCCTCATCTTGTAATCAGTCATCTCAGTCCCCATGAAGCCTGATTCTTCCTCATAGGGGGGCAGTAGTTCTTCTCTTGGGATTTTGGGTGTCCTGTTGCTGTTATCTCTGTTTAAATCATTTCTTGATTTTCTTGTTCATTTCTTGAGATAGTTAGAAAAAATATCTTACATCACGTAGTTTCTATTTTAATATGATGTTCTAGCCTAAAACTACATTTAACACACTACTTAAAAGGGATTAATACAGTACTACAAAACAATTTCCCAACCTAACACATATTATATTCATTTTAGTATTTGCAAACAGTCTATCGTATAATGTGCATTTTTCACACCAAGTGAGCTGAGGTGAGCTGCAGTGCAGAAGGAATCTCATGCCCAGGTGTCTCCCCGAGCCCTGATCCCTCTCTTAGTGTTGCAGTCCTTTCTCCATGTCACCAGCCATAGGAATTCTGGACGCTGGTGACACCATGCAGGTGACAGTGGGATTTCACCCGCTGACCACCGGTGACCACTGCGGGTCCCTGGCAGTGTGCTGCAGCACAGGTGAGTGCTGGGCCCTGCACGGGCACAGGACAGTTCTCCACCATCACTCCCTGTTGTCCCATCCCCCTCCATTCCCTCCTGAGGTCCCTCCCCTGTTCCAGCTTTACCCCAAAGCAAACTGAGAACTCCTTGGTATTTAGGGGCTTGATCAAGTGGATCCCCTCTAACAGGGCTAAGAGTTTTGGACTCCTGTTTTGCTGGGAGTTGCTGAGTGGAGGAAGGAGGAACCCTGATTCTCCACTACCATGTGGCTATGCCTGGCTGAAATTTTATTTCATTCTTGGGCAGTGCTGTAGGTGAGGTGTGAGGTTTCCATCAGATTCTCTCCAATGCAATGGATTGCTTGCACACCTCTGTCCCATATGCTGCTTCTCCACTGGCTTGTCACAGACCCTTTTTCTATGTTGCCCTCTACACATATATTTAGCTCCTGTCTAATAACATTCTCAGGCCCTCGAGTTCCTGTTTGGTGACAAATCAAATTTTTCCTTGTCCCCATTTCCCAGGCAGTTCATGCTGTTTCAAACCTCTCATATCTATCTCCTGTTTGATTTCTAGACTGAGGAATCCCATTCAGCCTTCATATGGAAGCTGCTCTGTGTTAATCTTTCCTTAAACGTATTAATCTTTCCTTTGTCTGTTTTTTATTTCATTTGAAATGCTGCAGCTTGGTTTTTGAGATCAGAACAATATAAAATATTTCAAGACTGGTGCTGCTGTGGGTTTGATGATGATGATTTTCATGGTGTTCATTTTGTAGTGGTTTGTCAAATTGCAGAGCCAGGCTGGTTGTGTTTCCTTGCCTGTGTCCCCTCCTGCTGTGGGCTGTCACTTGTTCCTCTGGGCCTCCTTTTGCTGCCCACATGCTCCCAGGCGTGTTTGCTGGTCAGCAGCAAGGGATCCAAGGGATCAGGAGAGACAAGAGTCTCGTGGGATGCCCAGGGGAGACCCTGGGCAAGCCAGGACTGAACAGGGCCCCTCAGTGTGATCTGAGTGGGTCACTGGAGCACATCTGACAAATCTCACTGTGCATACTGTCATCTTGGGGCCAAATCTCTACAAATGCTCTCAGAAATAAGGTGGTTTAGGAGGTGCCCAGGACACCCTCACGCTGCGCACACAGAGCTGTCAGGACGTGATAAATGGACTGATCCACAGAACTGCTAACACAGCTAAAAGCTGTGACATTTCCTTCTGTGACCTGTGGTTTGCTCTGTTCCTTGTGTTTCCATCAGCAACTGAGCTGAGCAAAGTCTCCCCTTTGCTTTGTTCCAGGTGAAGAAAATATCCACACAAACCTCCGCGGAGATGCTGTAGAAGTCAATGTTGGGTTGAGCACAAATTCCGTGGAGCTTGAGAAGACTTTCATCACCATGTCAAGCCACAAAACCATGTTCATTGAAAACAGGAGTAACATCGCAGCCCACTTCCAGTGGAAGGCTTTTCCTACTGAGGAAGGAGAGATTGAAGAGAAGAGGAGGTTGGTGTGAAAGATGCATTTCAGTGCGATCCATGGCCCAAGACTGAAACTGATGCGTGGCCTGAGGGGGGTGTTGGTGCTTCTGAATGGTTTAGGCCAAGTAAACCATGCCTGGCACTGGGGTGTGTGTCCCTGGGTTTCAGGAGCTCAGCACTTGACATTCCAGTTCCATTGATACTCCAACCAAAGGATGGCATTTTGGGAAGGGAAGATTCGTTGCGATGACTGGATTTCTTTAAGTTCTAATTGGGCTTTTGCCTCTCTAATCTTCTTCCTACATCACCTGGCAACATCCTTAAACAGTTCACCCTCTTTCCGTAGGGGATACACCCTCTTGTTTTCCCCTTAGTTCCTTCAAAAGCTCCTTGCCCATCCAGGCTGGTTGTCTTCCCCGTCAGCTTGTCTTCCCACCCACAGGGACAGTCTGTTCCTGTGCCTTCCAGACTTCTTTCTTGAAGTATGTCCATCCTTCCGGGACCCCTTTGTTTTTAAGGGCTGTTGCCCAGGGTACTCTCCAAATCAGTCTCTTGAACAGGCCGGATCTGCCCTCCAGAAGTCCCCAGTGGAAGTTTTGTTGATGGCCCTCCTTGTTTCACCAAATATTGAGAGCTCTGTTATTTCACAGTCACTGTACCCCAGACCGTGGTGAACAGATGAAGTTCATTTAGTCATTAGGGAATTTCCTGGTGATATCCAGTACCTGGACCCCAGGGACGCCTTCGGGAAGGGCGTGTGGCCCCCAGCGCCGACCGCTGCCGGCGTGCCAAGGGGCAGAGTGTGCAAACGGAGCGTGCCCTGCGAGAGGCCCCCATCGGTAATGATCCTTCCACAGGTTCACCTACGGAAACCTTGTTACGACTTTTACTTCCTGTAGATAGTCAAGTTTTACCGTCTTCTCGACGCCACCCAAAAAGCCTCATCGATCGCGACAGGGGCCCCACGGCCACGGTCCGGGGACAACACCGGGAGCACGGGGGGTGCCGCCACCCACCCACAACCGAAGGCTCCCTTCAGCTAGGCAACGGCAGGACCGGACCACCGGGCCGGGAAGGGGGTTCTCAGCCCCCTTCGGATAGGGAACCCCATCCGAGCGTGTGAGAAAAGTGCTACCGACCGGGCCACGGGCCACCGGCTTTCGCCCGCCTCGCGGCAGTCAGCTTCCCCCCCCTCCAGGAAAAAACAAACGGAAATAAAATACGGGGTGGGGAAGGCACGACACAAAGGCACATGGCAGCGCACGTTCGGCAACGATCCGTGCTAGCCACGGGGGCCGTGGGCCCGGGCCGGGGGTCATGGCACGCGCCTCTCGCTCCCCCACCAGCGCCCACCAGCAATCTCGGCGCTCTCCCTTCTCTCTCTCCATCCACCATCGCTTCCACTGTGGGCTCGCGCACTTTCGTCGCGCGCTTCTCGGTGCCGTGTCTCAGAGCCGCGAGAGATAAAAAAAAAAAACCCACGGAGGCCGGGTGGGCACACCCCTACTTTGACAGCACCCCGGCATGCCTAAGGAAAAAAAACCCACAGACCCGGGTGGCAACCCAGCCCGCCCAGCATAAGCGGCTCATTCGATCCGTCCACGACCGAGGTGGGCGAGGCGCCACTGCCTTGCCCGGGACCTTCCAGAGGGCTCTCTGTCAGGTTCCGGGTCCGTGCTAGGGCTGGCTGGCCACCGCGGCCCGCGTCGGCGCCCCTGAAAAATTCCGACCGCCACGCGGGTCCCCGGCTTAAGGCCGAAGAAGGGGGAACGGCCTCAACAACACAGGGCCGGGGCCGGGGCGCCGCCACCCCGGCTCCGCGCCTCACGGGGCGACCGCCGTCACCGAGCCCCTCGAGCCAGGTGGTGGGCCAAGGCCAGGCCGCATGCCCCACGGCATGTTTCCGCCGCCCTTCTGACACCCTGGACACGCTGGCCAACAGGTCGGGAGCAGGGAACGGGATGCCACCACCTTGGCCCACCAGGCGGCACTCAGGGCTCTCGGGCAAGGCCCGGGAAAAGGCCCGGACGCGTCCAGCCTCGGCTGCCGGCCGCCGAGGCGGACCGACAGCCCAAAAAGCCAAAAACCGTGCCCGCTGAGTGGGCCCTGGCTTAGGGCCAGGCAGAAAAGGGATGTGGCGCCGCCGCCTCGCCCGCCGCCGGTTACCCAGGGTGGCCGTGCCCCCTTCAGAGAGCCAACAGAAGCCGGGCCTGAGCGGGACACGCCGGCAGCCTCATCTTTCTGCCTCGCCTCGGCCGGCGAGCGGCTCTGCAATCGTCTTCCGCCCTTCTCTCTCGCCTCTCAGCGCTCGTCTTCCGCCCTTCTCTCTCGCCTCTCAGTGTTTGTCTTTCGGCCTTCTCTCTGGGTCTTTTTCAGGATCCTCTCTCGCCCCTTCTCTCTCGGCCTCTCAGGATCCCCTCTCAGCGCCCTTCTCTCTTGGCTCTCCAACTGTACCCACTTCCCTGGGCAGGACGGGAGCCGGGACGAAGCCACGCAACTCGTCCCGGCTAGGCAGAGCTCCCTTCGCCCCGGTGACCGCGGGCACAGCTGCCCCGCTCTGCCTCAGACACAGGCACTGGCTCAACCTGCGGGGATGCGGCCCGTCACCTCGCTCCCATAGTACGGACAGACGAGTCCAAAGGCACCGACGCCTCCAAGAGGACAAATGGAACTCGACCGGGAAGGCGCGCCGCCGCAGGCCGCCTGCTACCATGACATCGCTGGAGGCGGCCGCCAACAGCGACCCCTTGGTGAACTTCTGCGGCCGGCCGCGACAACAGGTCTACCCGGCGCCTGCCAAAATCGGACTAAGTCCCGCCGGAGCGAGGTAGACCTGTTGTCCCCGGTGGGCCCCCGCTGCCCGGGAACTGCGCTGACCCCCGGCGGCCCGGCACCAGGGTAGACCTGGTGTCCGCCCGGGGAGCTGGAGTAGACCTGGTGCCCAGCTAGGAGCTGGGATAGACCTGTTGTCCGCCTGGGCAGCCGGGGTAGACCTGGTGTCCGCTGGGGAGCCGGGGTAGACCCGAGGTCCGCCGGGGCAGCAGGGTAGACCTGTTGTCCACCACAGCAGCCGGGGTAGACCATGTGCCCACCCGGGGATCCGGGGTAGACCTGGTGTCCGCCGGGGAGCCAGGGTAGACCTGTTGTCTGCCCAGGGAGCTGGGGTAGACCTGTTGTCCACCGCAGCAGCCAGGATATACCTGTTGTCCGCCGTGGCAGCCAGGGTAGACCTGGTGTCCGCCGGGGAGCCAGGGTAGACCTGTTGCCCGCCTGGGAAGCTGGGGTAGACCTGTTGTCCGCCCGGGGAGCCAGGGTAGACCTGGTGCCTGCTGGGCAGCCTGGGTAGACCTGTTATCTGCTGCAGCAGCTGGGGTAGACCTGGTTTCTGCTGCGGCAGCCAGGGTAGACCTGGTGTCCACCGCGGCAACCGGGGTAGACTTGGTGTCCACCTGGGGAGCCAGGGTAGACCTGGTGCACTCCAGGCAGCCAGGGCAGACCCGGTGTCCGCACGGGGCCGCCCGCCGCCCAGGCGCCTCGCCAAGCCCCCGGCGGCCCCAGAGTCCGGTCAACGACAGGAGCCGGGACCGGGCCAGAGCCGGGCTACACCGGTTGTCCCCCAGTCGGCACCCGCCGCCGGGCGCCTCCCCATGCCCGGTGACCCCGTTGCTGGGGTAAGCTCACAGACTCATAACGGCCCGGAGCCGGAGGGCTCTATCAGCCCCTGTCCCACCCAATGAAGCCCCCACTATCAAGAGCCATCCGTCTTTTCGATTTTTTTTTTTTGCTGTTTTGGGAGGGGTCTTTTTGTTTTTGTTTTTGGGGTGGAGTGGGTTGAGGGGGGGTGGCTTTCTTCTTTGCTTTGCTTTGCTTTGGTTTTTGGGTTGTGGGGTTTGTGGGGGTTTTTAGGGGGGGCAGTTTTTTTGGTGGTGTCGTCCCCCCCTCCCCCCGGTTCCTTTGCCTTTGTTTGATGCCGAGTTTAGAGGTTGGGGGATTTTTTTTGGGCAGCGGGGTGGGGGGCTTGTGGTTTGGATTTGGGTTTTCTTGGGTTTTTGCCCCCCCCTTTTTCTTTTCTCCTTTCCTGAAAGAACGGCTGTTCTGTTTGCTTGGAAGGAGAAACCTATCCGGGGGGTGGGGAAAAAAAAAAATAACCCCAATATTGGCAAATGTTATTTATTTTCCTTTTGTATCCAGCGCGCTACCAGCTGAGCCGACGGGCAGCCTGTGCCCTGTGCTCTACCTGCTGCTGACACACCCAAGTGTCAAAAGAGCACCCCCACCCCATCCCGTCCCCTCACCTTTTTCAGGGGGGAAGGAGGACGTGGGAGCGGGCAAGTGGGCCCTCCAGAGCAGGACACACCATGAGGCGCGCGTCGCCCGCCTGACACGCGCTTGCAGGCCCAGCCTGGGCCATGGGCCCGGGCGTCCCATGGGGGGGGTCGGTCTGCCCGGTAGTCGGCGCCCAGGGGGCGAGGGCAGCCCGAGACAACAGGTCTGCCCTGGGTCTCTGTAGGCTTAGTCCGGCCGGGACAACAGGTCTACCCCATGCTCCCCAGAGGCCAAGTCTAGCCGGGACAACAGGTCTACCCTGTGTCATCCAGAGGCTAAGTCCCACCTTGGACAACAGGTCTACCCCAGGGCTGGACGCCTGGCCGAGGGGCGGAGGGACAGGGCCCGCTCCGTCCCTCGGCAGGTCGAGGAGACCCGGTGCACCTGGCACCCGCCAGCACGGACAGGAGGGCTCGGCCCGGGCCAGCTGGGGCAGCCGCACGAGCTCTCTCTTAGAACCGGCAGCGCGGTGCGCGGCGCCTGTGGCCTCGCCACTGCTGCCACTGGCCGCCCGGCCAGATTTTTATGAATTAAAAAATCTCTGTCCCTACTTACTATGAGCTACCTAACTGGCTTGTGGCTTCCCTACCAACCTAGCTACCATCAAGTTTATTGGAAAATATACAAAAACGTATAAAACCTTTTACAAAAATGAAATACAAAGAAAAATAGTACAAACAACAAAAACAAATCTACAAGAAAATTCAAAATACAAAAACAATACAAAAAATCATCTACCCTGGTAATCTTCTGGCCCTACTGGCAAACATATGTACAATGTCCACAGATGATTGAAGCGCTTCTGTGGATAAAGTCTTTGCTACCAACTCCTGCCTCGATTTAGGGAGGCCAAGAGTACTCAAAAGTTCAGAATTTCCCTTGTACCATTTTCCCCGTGCCCCAAGGGGAAAGCCCATGAAAACAATGTCCTTTGCATTGGTGAGGTTTCGTACCTCGGTTTCCAAATGTTTGTACTTGTTCACTTTCTCTGCAGCGGCTTCTTCCAGGGAAGATTTGGTTGCTTTGTATCGTATCGTCACATCCACGACAAGTGCACGAGTGTCTTTCACAAATATCAGGTCTGGTTTGTACAGTTCTTTGGTGGCATCCCTTATGTGCGGTTCTTTGTACACTACCCAGTCCCTCTTCTGCGCCTCCTCAATCAGCCTCTCACAGATGTGATTGTGCCTCTTGATTCGGGCGTCCTGCGTCACTGGGCAAAAGCCGACGATGTGGGCCCACGTTTCAATGTCTGCAGCGCAATGTCTACATGAATTGATGGAACTATCCTCTCTACCCCGTGAGAGAAATTCTCTCGTGGGGTAGACGTTGGCCCTGAGTTGTAATGCAGTGAGGAGTTTCCTGTGAGGTATGCGTCAATAGTACTGAAGCCAATCGTTACTAATTTTATCACTTTCAAAATTCCTAATTCCACGGCCCTGGGACACTAATTTGGTCCATTTTTTGAATTCCTTTCTCCTCCAATCACATGGTTTAGGAAATTTGCTTTTCAGGCTCGGTGCTTCCCACTCCGAAGTTGTGTCTGCACTGTTGGATGGTTCTGTCACCGGCAGTGCTTCCCAAATCGAGGGCGTCTTCTCGCTTTCCCCTCCAGCTTGAGTCCATAGTTTCTTATACATTTGTTCCATTTGATCTTTCTCTAGGAAATTCTTCATTGTCTCATCCAAGGACTGTGCAATCCGATGCAGCCTTCGGGCTTGCACACTGGGGATCAGCCCTGCCAATTTGGTAACACCCAAACCGCCGTCCTTCGTGCTCGAGTACAAGATGGCATCGCAGGTGCACGAGGGCAGGTGCAGCCAGTCCTTGACCGCAGTTCGGATTTTTTGGTCCAGGGCTTCGAGGGCCCCTGCCTTCAGTTCTGAGTGGTCTGCCAGGTAGGTCAGTCGAGGGGTGGTGTATGTTTTGAGGATATCCAGCTTTTGCAGAAGTTTAAGTGGAGCTTGATCGATTCGTTTGAGCCAGAAGTCTAGCTTCGCCGAGAGATCGGGTTTTGCTATCCCAGTCCAGGGGTCAAACTGCAGGCCGAGGTACTTCTCAGATTCTCCGGGGTCAATCATGTTCAGGGGTGTGCCGTTGATGGTCCAAGCAGCGCAGTTATTGACGGCGTAAGAATCCTTAGTGGGCTTGATGTAAAAGCCGTGGCATTTTTCCCCCTGTGTTTTGAGACCGGTGAGATTGCAGAAGGTCTCTAGTATTGCGATGTTCGCTTTCGTGCTTTCCCAGGAGTCGCTCAATAAAACCAAGTCGTCTGCAAATGCCATTGCTGTGATGCTGCTGCCGTCTCGTTGGTATCCTTTGCCACACTCTTCCAGCTTGCCCAACAGGGGCTCTGTTGCTAGGGTAAATAAAAGGGGGAATAGTGGGTCACCTTGCTTTACTCCCACCTTGATTTGGATTTTGTCCGTGTGTGCGTTCCTTTTTGTGGTGACATACGTACTGATGTTCTTGTACATATTGTTCACCAGGCCGAGGATGTGGGGATCCACTTTTCTTTGTTGCAAAGCATGTATGATGTGCTGGTGGCTTACTGTATCAAAGGCCTTGGCAATGTCCATAAATACAACACCCAGCGGTCTGTGCTCTCTTTTGGCAGTCCGAATTATAGTCTGAAGGAGTTTCAGGTTCTCGGAGCATCCTGCTGCTCTGATAAAGCCTCTTTGCCTTGGGTTGAGGGGGCACGCATTACTCAGCCTGGCTGTTATGATCCTGGAGATGAGTCTCAGCAAGATGGAACCGATCGTGATAGGCCTCCAGTTCTTATTGTCCTTTAAACGGTCCGGTTT